>NC_048897.1:26212992-26485802 GCF_011077185.1 Oxyura jamaicensis
AGCTGAAGCTGAACAGAAATAATTTCTGCATTTTCAGGTTTTAGGCCAAATAATTTCATTTAAAATTAGTTGTTTTAAAGTCACTGATTTTTTGAGTGTGATGTCTGAAGTCACTGATTTTTTGAGTGTGATGGTGTATCTACAAAGTGAAACAAAATGTACTGAATGAATCTGTTTGTACGTGTTTTTTTATATAAGGCTAATAGAAAACATTAAGATACCAAATAAATTCAATTATTATCTTAAGTTTTAAGCAATTATTCTAGCATATTAGTCCTTTGACTTCATTCTGTGGACAGAAGATGGTATAAATTTGTCGCCTTACTACTGGATAATGCTTTGGGTCACCTGTGGTATACTTGCTAGCAATTTTCAATAGATAAGATACGCTGTGTGAAAGTATTGTTCCAGCCATGCTAATCTGGGGGGTGTAAATTTGAATCATTTGTTGGTTTATGCAGTTGGTTGTGGGTGTGTTGTCTGTGCTTTTTGTTTTTCTGATGTTATGCCAGGTTTGCATCAGGTAAGGAGCCTGTCCAGGTTAGTGGACTTTCACTTGCATAATAGTTTCTGTGTTACCAAGATGGGTCAGCTTCTGACTTTTAATTCTTACAGTTAACAGGAAATGAAAGGGGAAATCTAGAAATAACCCCCCCCCCCCACCTCCAATTTACAATAATTAATAAGTTAAAAAGATGTGATAAAGGAGGGATTTAGGATCATCTTTCAATGTAAGACTCAGAGCTTTTGTCACCTTAGGGCTATTTTTTTAAACATTAAAAAATTGAGAATGGTAGTAGAGGCCAAGGCATCACTAGCTCTTCTTGAGTGAATAACCCCCAGTCTCCAAAACATGATTTTATTTTTGCTTACTCAGCTTCTTGTTTGTAGTTTAAAAGCATGTGCCATTGTAACACATAGCTGTAGCAGTTTGCTGATCATTTATTGGAGGCAGGATTATTGCCAACTCAGGCATTGTTTTCAAAAAATAAATAATAAAACCCCATGGCATTAGGTCCTCCAATTTGACAAGTTATGGAATCATTGAATAATGTTTAAAATGTAATGGCTTAAAGTGAGGATTATTATTTTTTTAATCTTGTGTGCTGGTACGATAAACCAAGGGTGAAATTCACCTAAGTGACCGGTGCTAGGGCGCTTCAGAGAACCCTTTCAGCTCTCTGCATTTCTTTAAGACCAAGGTTTTGCTTCAAGTGTATGCCAGTTCAAAACTTCAGAAATAACTGAATAACTCTTAAGTTATGAAAATTGAAGTTAAGTGAAAAGGAGTCATTTCAAATAGTAAACACCTTCCCCTTGCCCCATCTTGATTATTCTATATAGATGCTTTTACCAGAAGAAATCTCAGATTTTGTTTATTTCCAGCCTAAAAATGAATTCAAGTGGTTTATGCCTGCTGCTGGAGGGAGGGTGTTGAACTCAATAGAATTCTGGTTTGATCCCAGTGTAGCAGTACTTGCATTTTAGGAAGAGTTTAATCTCCAAGACTCTATTCCCTAACCTTAATAGAGAAGCAGCTAAAATTATAGTGTCAGTAGCCTGATGTGCCCTCCACATTGTGATCAGCACTTTTTTTTTTTTTTGGATTTGCTGCTATCTCCTAACCTGCAGAGGACTGAGATTTGAAAGGGAGCTGCCCTCTTAGTGGATCTGTTTTTGTTCCTGGATGTGTTAGGTAACATGACCTTTGCAGTTTTTGCTTCCTAATATTTATCCTGCTGTGAAGTAGTGTATATACATGCTATTTCACTACGTTTTGGAAGTTCTGTGATGTGAGCCAGTTCATATACAAAACAATACTTAAACATCGGTTTTAAGCTGACACATTGCTTTCCTGGAGTATTTTTTTCTTCTTGGTGTAACAGGCTCTTTTACGTGAGTCTAAATTTCTCCCTGGTCATCCAATTTGCATCATTTGTCTTTTGTCAAGGGATTGTTTTATATATAAATTCTTCCAGAATAATGGGTCTTTTTTTTTGTTCATGCTACATTTCTTTTTTTGTTTCCTGGTGCAACTCCAATGCTTCATTGACATTTCTTTGGGTTTACAGTAGTTTGATGCGGCAGAGCAGTCCAATGCCTTACTGTGGACCTTATTGTCTTTCATCAATGTCCCCAGAGTCACTACATGCAAGTCTACAAGGGGGTGCTGCCAGAGAGCTGTTTGAAATGAAAATATTTTGTAACTTCTGCTCCTGATTTATGTGCAGACTAAACAGCTTAAGCAAATTTATTACATGAGCATTAATGTAAGGGGTATGTATGGAAATACTAGTAAAAAGAGATTTGAGTTAAACTGTACCAAAAAAACCTCAACCTTATACATTCTCTTATTGTCAGCTGTGACGTTTATTTCAAATGGCATACTATTGAAGAGAAGCACTTAATAATTGAAATGTAAGTGGGTGACTAAGAGGCAATACATATGCAGCAGCATTTTTTCCCTGTTTTTGTGTTTCCAAAAAGCCCATCTCTACTTCTCATAGTAACAAGTATTGACAGTATTGAAAATAACTTTTTATTTTTATTTTTTAATTCCTCTGATGCTATATTAAACCTTTATTCTTTGACTGGCATTCAGCAGGTCAGTGGTATAGGATCACCTTACTGCTCACCCTTTGATTTTCACTCTTTCCCTGTGGCAACTTTCTCTGCTGGGTGCATCTGGATTTAGCTTGATTCCCAACCTCGCCAACAGCATTGTAAAATCGAACTGCAGCATTTGAAAGCAACTGGTCTATTGAAAAACAAGCTGAAGCAATCCAGACTTGGATTTCAAAGGGAGTGGAAAGGTCTTGATCCATGCTGCTGTTGCATGCTCAGCACCACAAAGTGTGATTGACTATGCTCACTCACTGTTACAGAAAACTTCAGGGTAGTTGGTGTAATGACAGGCTGTAAAAGTGGGATATGTGCGTCCATGAAAAAGCCCAGAATTGTCCTCTTTCCACAGGCAAACTGGTGTTTCCCTTATGTTGTTGCAAAAAGGGCCGGACTGTTCTGAGACTATTGGGTCTCATTCTGCGCTTAGGCAGCTGCCCAGAAAATGCAAATTGATGATGCCTTACACTGGAGACAGCCTGAGGTTGGATCCTGGCAGCTTCCGTGGAGTTGTCTAGTCCCAGCATAACTGAAGGAGTTAAGGGTCAAGTTCTGTGGCGTTATGGCCTAGATCCTCAACTGGAATTGTTTGGGTGAGGTCCTTGAGCTCCATACCACTGCATTGGTTTACCCTTGTTATGGATTTGACCTTCTATATAAAGACACAGAGTATAGATTTAAAAATTTGGACGGGGCCTAGATATTGGATTCTCTCTTAAACGCGGCTAGTTAAGAGAAAAACAAAACCACACACACTATGAAAGGTTATGGTGCCTGAAGATTTTGATTTTGCACCTGTTCTGCAAATTATGTATTGGTTCTACCTTTGGAAAACCCTTTCTGTAATCCTCCCATTTCTCTTTTTTTTTTTTTTTAAAGTAAATGATCTCTGAATTTATAGCAGCTGTGTTTCTATGTTAATGTAATATCCACAACTTGGATATTACCTCTGTTCTAAGCTATTCGCAAGTGCTTGCACTTCTTTTAGAAAATTGACCTTTTGGCTTAAGATTTTTATGCTTGGCCTCTAGTCCAAAAATGACTTCTTTCTCTCTCAAGAGATCTTGATAAAAATCTATATGACTAGGTTTATTTTATCTGACTTCTGGTGGCAGGAGGTCAGAAGGAAGGAAGGTCACTTGTTCAATTCCTCTCTGGAATTAAATCTATGAGAAAATAAGGATAATCCTTCATTTAAGGTATACTCAGTTGTTCTCCTGTACTTGGTTCTATCCACATCAGGATTTGTAATTTTTGTGCTTTATTTCCTTTTCTTTAGAAAACCTGGAAGGTGTTAATTTGGCATTAACATTCATGAATCTGTAACTTGCACAGTTAAAGAGGTACTGTCAGAGTTATTTTAAATTTACATTTTCAAAATCTTTGAACTTCAGGAGAGACCTTGTAGGGGAAAAGTGATTTTTGTTTCACAGCTGAACAGAACGACATACTTAGTTTTCATCTGCATAAGATGCAAAACATTAAAAGGACCTTTGGCAATGTGAAGCCCAGATGTCAGCCTTTCACTTGTAGTTCAACTTTGTGTGCGCCTGCACTGCGGTTGCTATCCAAGCAAGAAGGAGGGCTGCAGATTGCTGTGATTCAGACTGATACCTGAATTTCTTAATCAGAAAATGTCTTGGTTATCCCTGCTCTACCCTGCAATCACAGAGTTTTAGACAGCTTAGTTCTTGATGAGCACAATGAGACTGTTGTGAGAAAACAGCTTGTTTGTATCAGATCAGTGGTCCGTCTTGTTCCAGTATGGTGTGGTAGATGCTTGTTCCATAGATGATTTAAAAAGTTACAGCATCTGACTTTAGAATCACCAATAGTAAGATTATTTTTTTCCCCCACTATCTGCTAGTTCATAATTGACTTCCATCTGGATGTGTCAAAGCTTATCTCTTGGCTGGTTTTTATTCTTAATACAGGAATACAAATCTATTTGCAATATCCATCTGTTTTTCAGATCTTTTAAATTCCTCCTGATATATTTTGCAGCGACTTACTGTGGTTGTATATTGTGTAAACCCCCCAAATGAAGGAAAAAGAACATTTAAATCCTATTTTCCTATTACTTCCTGTTCTGTTTGTTCCCTTTTACTTTATCTAGGTGTCATTGTATTCAGAGAAGTAGGCATTCTTGATTTAACATCTTTATACTTATCGTCATCCTGTGTTCATCTAACATTAAATAATGTCTCTTTGCACTCAGGTCCTCCAAACTGGCAACATATCTTTTCATTCTGCCCTGATAAAATCCTTATGCATTCATTGTTTTTGCTGCTTGATTCTTAATCTCACCTATTCTTGCAGTGCTTTTTTTTTTTTTTGAGGACAGTGTTCCAACAGGATGTATCAATGATTTATAAGATGGCATTATCCCATTCTCAAGTATAATTTTTGATCTCGTTCAACACTTTGGCACTTTTGGTTACCTCTGCACATTGAGTTGATATTTTTTATTAAGCTGCCTGAAGTGACAGCAAGTCTTTTAACGGCTCTGGTTAATTTAGGAGTCAGCAATATCTGTTACAAGTTCACATTATTCTTTCTATTGGGCATTTGTCAAAACTGAATTTCATCTACAGCCATGCTGTCCATCCACCAAGTTTTGATGTTTCTTTGTTTTTAAGTGCTTAAGTAGGACTTAACTGATACATTAGTCTTGTGCTAGCCTGCTGTGCAAGGGTAAACTTCACCCTTTATGAACTGATGCATCCTGTCACATTAATCAGGGATGTACCCTGCATTTCCTAGGGCAACAGAAAGGATCAAATTTCCCTATTAACCCCTTCAGCACTGAATTCAGTTCTGATGACATATCTAGAATGTCTAGCACAAAGCTGATGGATTATGATCTGTAGTTTAAAAGTTCTGGTGATCTACCTTGGTACTACCAGAGGGGAAACACAGAAGTAGTAATCTGCTGGTTATGGAGGTATCCTGAGTATCCTGAGCTTGAAAAGGTTGCAATTACTATATCCTGGGGCTGAGAGATTTGTTGGTTTTCATATATATATTTATTTTCCATTTACTATTGCTGTTGTGTTTTTTTTTTTTTTTTGTAACATAACTTTTTTTAAAAGTAATGGTTCTCCCAAAGCCTAAAACGTTTAGTAGCATTTTGAAGAAGTGACTGTTTTATGCTACTTAGTTTTGTTCATCTATCTCTTTGCTTTTGTTAAAAGGAAAATCAATTTATTTGCTGTTTCCTGCAGGGTTTGGTAGGTAGGTCAGCAAAGGGTTGGATTCAAGATTAGGAAGTTTCTTTAGTTATCTCTGAGCCTTGTTTTTTGACACTTCCATTTTGTTACCTGTAAAAAGATTATTATGTTCCTTACACAAACTGCTTTGAGAGCTGCAGACCCGGTGTCTTATAAAAGCTGGAGTTTTTTTTTTTTGATGCATACCCTATCATCATATATAACGGGATTTGCTGACATTTGATTTGTCTTTTGCTCAACAAAAATATCAAAAAATTGACAAAACAAATAAGAAGCCTTTGCCATATCTGCAAAATGAAGAGGAAAATACAAACCTATGAAGATAATTCTAATTCCAAAAAAAATACCCAAACTAAATAAAACTGCAGTATAAGGGGTGTGAAAATATGTGAACAGATGGGAAGTTTTTTCATCCCTGCAAGCATTATTATTATTATTATTATTCTAGTTTGGGGAAAGAACTTGATGGGTTCAGTGATCACTGATTGCTGCAAAATCGGCAAATTGTGCCCAGCTGTTCAGTGGCTGCCTGTCTGCTTGTGGAAATCCTGCTTAGGAAGTAGAGCAGGGAGAAAGAGAGGAACTTACTGGTATCTTAGTGGATTTAGTTTTACACAGTAGCATCTGCTAATCACGCAGTGACTCTTTTACTTAGCAATTTAGACTAAAAAACATAATTATTTAATGAGCAACCTCCTCTGTGTTTTGCTCCCATCCCCTGAAAGTGCTGGCCTCAAGATCTATGTAAGGCAAGGCTTAGCCTGTTTGCCTGCTGCCCACCCTGGGTATTGTGTATGTTGTTTTGATTTATTTATGAGTCTTTATTTTTTAATCCCTGTAAAATTGCGAGGAGGGAGGAGACAAATAGGACCTTTAAATGACAGTCCATAGCTCCTATTAACTAGTGACAGATGCCTTCTGACATGACATTTTAGGGACTTCGAAGCTCTCGGTAATAATATTTGGTTCAGGAATGACCTTGCATATCAGAAGGTCTTTGCCTATCCTGCATGTCACCATGAGTTAAACATTCTGGTGAAACAGCACAAAACCAATAAGTGCTGTGTCTGAGGCTCCTGAAGCCTCTTTATCCCCCTGTCTTGTTTAGAAAGAAAATAAAAATGGATGCATCTTTGTAGAGAAAAAGGAAAAATTGTTACTGAAAGAAAATAACTGTTAGACTCTAAGGAGCATACACTGCAGGCTGTTCTGGTGCTTGACTCCATTGTGGGCAGTATATGGAAAAAGAACTGTAAGAAATCAGATAGAAAGCAAGTTAAGAACCTTTCAAACAAACTTCAGGACTTGGTAAATCACTTCTGTGTGAAGTCAAGCTATTCTAGTTAAACAAGATTTGTCTTGCAAATAATTACCCTTTTATACTAATTTTACTTATGGTGCTAGAAGAGTTCCAGTTAAAGTTGCATTTCAGTTTCCTAAAACAACTCTTTTTCTGGCTTGCTAATACTGGTCATGTTCATTCATGCTAACATCACAGTCCATTATTGAACGGGAAAGTTTGTGTCTTCAGGATGGAGAATTTAAGATTTAGATTCAGCAGTGGAGAACAGCAACATCTGGATTATGTGCAAATGATCAGGAACATTTTCTATCTAGAAATTTTTAAGAGTATAAAGGTGAAAAAACAAGATCTTAAAGGGCTTGGTATTAGAAATAATGTGTTCGCTTGCCGTGAGATTGCAGTGTGTCTTATTATAGTTACTTATCAGGTTTGTATTGTGGACCTTCCTCCTGATTATGCTCCCTCAGCTTGGGAATGAGTTCTCACCAATGTGACCTCCTTATCAGAATCTTGATCCAGATCTCTTGTAGCCTCACTGACTGAAACACAATTCTTCGTGTGTCTGAGTTGGCTTCCAGACATTGCAAGGACTACAAAAGCTACTGCTTCCAGCAAACTCTTCCTGGGCTCACTGGGCCACACAGGAGCTGAATGAGTGGCAGGGGAATTAGAAACATGAAGCCAGGGTAAGGGCTGCATGCAGCAAATGAACTCACAAAAAGTAGTATTGAAGAAGCACCCAAGACTTTTTTTCCTTTTTTTTTTTTTTTTTTTTTTTTTGTTCTGGAGGAATTGCATCTTACCTGAAGTGTAGCTATTATTAATGAAACCTTTCTAACATGTCTTGTCTGAACTACTCTTCAGCCACTCAGACTTGCTGAAGCCATGAATCATGAGGACCTTCAGGGTTTTGCAGCTCCTGCAAACTCTCACATCTGAGAGTTAATACAGAAGGAACTTTGAGGAGAATAGTTCTGCTCTTCAGTTCCCTTATCCCACTTTTTACGTCTGCTAAATAACTGTTGGAGTCTTCAGTTATATCTAAATATTTTCTTCTCAGTTTTATATTACTACAGGAACTTTTTCCTGTTCCTTCTCTTTTGTTGCATAAATTCCACTTAGATTCCTGTGAAGTCCTCTTTCTTACTTCATGGCATTGGTGTTCTGATGTGGTGATCAGAACACCTCTTCCAATCTGACACTTATACCTCTAGGGGGGATCATCATTGTTACACCTTTTTTCTTTAGCAATACTATAGGGCAAAATAAAGCTTTCCTACTCATGTTGGCCATCGTGTGAAGTCCACAGAAGCAACTAGGAAAGGTTTCATTACATCTAGGTCATGATTCAAATCCCTTACCACATCATCCAGTGGCAGTGATGGTTGTTTCTTACCCTGACAAGGGTTGGGGGAAGGCGGGTGGACTTTCCCTTTGACTTCAGTTTAAATGACAGAGGGAGGAAAACCATTAAGACTCCTGAAATCAGATCATGCTCCTGTCTAGTCTGGAGAAACAGGTGGGAGATTCTGCTTTTCTTTGTATGTCATGGATCAGGAGCAATAGCTGTTTTGAAAAAGAAAATGTGTAGAGAGAAATTATGTGAGGCCAAGTCATGCTTCCAGTGGTTGTTACAGACTTGCTTTTGTTTTTGCTATTCTAGCTGTGTGGTTTTTTTTTTTTTTTTTTTTTTTTTTGCCTCTGTAGTTGGGCACATGCCATTTTGAAATGATAGTACTGAAATGTATTACAGCCCTGGGGCCAATTCTCCCCTTCGCAGGATGTGGATAGCTCTTCCTGAGGTAGGAGTTGCTCAGTGTTCTGGGAATACCACAAACTGAGCGTTCAGACGCCTGTTTTTTAACATGGCTAGAGCATAGCTCTGTAATGCAATTATAATAAAATTCCTATGAACTTCATGTAATGTATAGAAAGGTTACATAATATGGTAACATGGACACCTGATTATCACAGTAAACGATGATTTCTGGCACGGGCTGATAATGTAAATCATTGCTTTATTTCCCATCTTATTCTTGAACACTTCCCATATTCTCAACTGTTTGATCATCAGAGATCTAGAATCAATGCACTAAGCTGAGATAAACATCTGATGATAATTGTTACTGTTTTCATATTATAAACATCTTGGGACAAACCCTCTTGGGGAGCCTCATCCTGGCTGAGCAGTTGCTTCCCCGAGAAACCTGCACTCTGAATATTAAACTTCATGGATATTAAGTACTGCCAGAGGCCAAAAAGACTCATTTAAAAATAAATGTATTTTCATTCTTGCAAAACATTAAAAAAAAAACTCTTGCATATTGATGCCCTGCTCTACTAAATTCTTGCATAATATGAGTAACTGACAATTTTAAACCATCTTTCATCATGACTGGACTATTTCACATATTTTTAAACAGGAGCTTCCAGTATTCAAAAATTCACTAGCAAATTTCGTATTTGTGCTAAGTTCTTTTCTGTTTCTTTGTCTAACTACATGTGTTGCCATAAATTTGTGCTGCTTAAGACAGTTCTTTGTGGTTTGACAACACTGTTTTTGTGTTGCTGACATTTTCCAGTAACTTTCTGAACTGCAACAGCTTTTGAGTGCCCAGCAGAATGTGAAAACTTCTCACCTTTTTCCACTGATGATGCATCCTTTAATCAGACTTTTGTTTCTGTTTATCATTTCATGTTGAATATATATATATTATATATATGTTGAATATATATATATATATATAGCATTTAATACCACTTGTATATTTGTTTTTGTTTAAAACCAACCTAAACGCGGGGGGGATGACACTACATGCAATTTATGGATTGTTAGCACTGTGATGGATTGTACTGCAATTGCTCCACCTCTCAATTCTCCAGTGATGTTCTTGATTGTGAGGAATTAACCCATCTGTAATTTTTTCTTTTTGCTGCAGGAAAACCGTGTGGGAGTGGTAGAGCTTTGCTTCTGGCAAACAAAAGGAACTGTCCAGCATTTTCCAAGCTGAATGTGTTAAAACACTGATAAACTTGACGTGGCTTTTAATGTTGCCCTTCAGTGCCTTAAAAGCCTATTATCTCTTTGAAATATTTATCTATACATGGAGGACATGTGTTTATATATCTGTGTAGGTATATATGTTGAGAGAAAAGGCAGATACTGGCAAAGACAAATACTATTTGTAGCCTAGTTCTGGTAGATGCAGTGCAAAAGTGACTACAGCTTTAACTTCCAAATTTCCTTATGAAAATTCTAAAAACTTTTGAGTTTGTGAAAGGATACAAAACGTGTTTTAAAAGCAGTGATAAACTATTATGCATCTGGGTAGTCAGGTTAAATAATACAGCGTTGTGTCTAAGCTATGGCATAGCTGAGAAAATCAGTGAGGATGAAAAGAAAGAGAAAGAGGTTGATTCAGGTTGCTTGTTATCAAAAGCCGTCTTAAATTTTTTAAAATTAGTGAGTCATAAAATAGTCCTCCCTCTTAGCAGCTGGTTATCATCAGCTAGTTATAACAGAGATATCAAAGGAAAAAAGAGCATACCATTAGCTTTTAGTTTGGAATGACTCTGCAGAATCGTCCTTAAAGGTCTATTGGCAAATTTCTGATAGCCTCCTAAAGGTCTTCAAAGCTGCTTGTTGCTGTAGTATATCACGCTTTCATCAAACCTGAATCTGAGCTGTGCAGCAGCAAAGTTCTCACTCTCTGCAATTTGCTTTAAAGCAGTGGCCTCTGTATAATGTAATTCAGGAGGAGATATTTCTTTGGAGATTTGTCTGAGATCCATGTTGACCTGTGTAGCAGAGGGGGTGATAAGTTTATTCCTGACAGCTTTGTATTTTCTGCCAACAAGCTTTACAATTGGATCTCTATGCATGGTATCATTTTTTATGTGTTTAAAAACAAACACACAAAAAAAGCCTAGCCTGCACTGCAGAACAGTATGTGGTGCCAAGTCTGCTTTGTGGCTTTTGTTATGCAGGCTGTAATGTAGAACAGTGCCCTGGGAAAACTTGTTTGTCAACAGTGCCTTTCCAGTGTTTCTAACCTTGAGTGTCTCAAACTGCCTAGCCATTATGCATCATTGCAATGTCTAAATTTCCATAAGTACTATTTTTGAATATCTACTGCAGGAACTAAGGGATGGAAAAAGAGATCTTAAAGTGGGAGCTGTGTTGCGGTGAACTTAACACATTGTAGTCTTATAATACCTACACATTGCAATTTACTACACTTGTAGTAAATTACAGCTGGGTGAGAAGTTGTTTTTTGAGTACTCATAAACTTATGATGAGTTGTCATCCCAAATGGTTAAAGGCAGTTCTGGGAACTGGAATCCTTTCCTGCTTCCCACTTACCTCATCTGAGCCAGGTGTCATGCAGCCAGCTGGAGGAGCTGTCCAAGTTGCCATCGGTGCTTTGCCAAACGCACCACATTCTCCCAAGCAGGATGAGCCCATTTTTGCTGCTCTTATTTTCAGGAATGAAAAGTAGCTTGATTTAAACATGTTGATCCTTGGTGTATTTTGAGAATAGCCTTCCAGTCATTCTGAATTACATGCATCGCTTTGATATTAAATTTTCATGTTACGAGTTCCACTGAAAATAAATGTGTTCTCTACCCCCTGCAGTAAAATGTTGGTTTATACCAAAGAAGTCTGAGAGGCAAATTGGCTGCTTATTTAAGGATGTCTTAATGAAGAGTTGTGAACCTAAATATCTTGATTAGTATGAGTAGATTATGGGAAGAGAGCTAGCTGTGCTTCATTACTTCTACCACCTACAAATTAGCCCAGTAGCCACAATGACTGAGGGTTCTTTATTGTGACTTGCCATTTGGTGCCGACAACAAAATAGGGAGCCTCTAAAAGCAGAGGAAACGCTACCCACGTATATAATTTTGGAACACAGCAATTTTGGTAGTTCTTGGAGAATGTTGCCCTAGTAAATGACAAGGCAGGGGGATGCGGAGAGAAAGGTGACTGGAATGATGGTGACATTTGAAAGTGGATGAGCCTTGTCAGAGGCTTGACTTCATACTAATAAGAAATATATTTTCTGATTGTATGGGAGGGTGGGAGAGGCTGCTGCACTGTACAGATAAGAAGTGGGGTTACATGCTGGTTTATCTGTAAGGAGGCGGAGGGCTCCTCTCAGACTTGTGGTTTATTTAATTTAGATCAAAAAATCCTTAGGGATTTACAGCTAATCATAAAATAGCATAGATTTAAAAAAAAAAAAAACTCTGAAAAATGTTATAGTGAGATATGTCATGTATAAAAGGACATAAGTATACATATATATTTGTTTTATGTGAATTAGAGGTCATTTTGCTGTTCCAGGAAGGACATTTAAAAAGCGTTTTGTTTTGTTTTTTTTATGTCTGTGTGGGGAAATACCTGTAAGGTGTGATTCTTGCAGAATATTGAGTAGGGCATGCCCTTTGGCTGCAGAACTGGCCCTAGCATGGGTAGCATGCTTGAGGACATGACTTGTAGTTGCAGGATGATCTGTGGCAGAAATAGGTAAAACTGTGTACTGCTATAAACTACGGCAGCCATCAGGTAGCCCTGGGTGGCGGTATTTGGAACTTGGAAGATGCAAGTTTTGTTCTGTATGTGTTGCACTTAGTGAAGGAGATGACAATACTTGATATGATTCTTAAATTTTCACGTTAACTTGTAGTGTTTGACAGTTGTTCAGCAGGTTGAGCTGACTTTTAAAACAGGTACCATGTGGGCAGTGGTAGTAAAATGCCCATTGTCCTGCCTGTGTGTTGCAGCAGTCTGAAAGAACCATTTTAAAGAGGTTTGCCTACTTGTAGTCTCCATGGCCTATTGACTCTTGGAAATTTTAGTGTTTGTTCTGCAGTGTACAGTACATCTACCATGCCATAGGAGCTGTGACTGCAACCTGCAGGCATCCTTAAACCATCTTTCATCTTGCTAGGTCAGTGAGCTGGAGACTGAAGCTGTGGCACTGCAGAGCTGGGCAGGATAAGCCTGCCCAGAACCTCAAGTGTTTAAATCACAAAGACCCCAAAGCTATGCTTAGGCCTGGGCTGCTCCTGCTGCTTTTTGGAACTGTGCTCAGGTGGGCAGGTACCTGCCATGGTACAGGTGCAAGATGTAAGCCTTACAGCGTTACTCGTTGAAAGGTGAACTTTGACCACACTTTGAAGCCCGAAAGCTGACACTGAGCTACTGAGCTACTTGTGATGATACCTTTGGTTGTGTAGTCAAGGGTGTGAGGGACAAAGGGCTGGAATTATACTACATCTCTTGGGTTGTCCGGCTGCCTCTCTGACAAAGCTTCGTGACACCCTCTGTTTGCGTGTTGCATGAGAGGAAATGGAATGTTTCGTGTGAATATAATTTTAAATTATCTTCTGTGTTCTTTCTCTATTTGCATATATTGTGATGTGCCTAACATTTAAAACAAAAGTTTAAACACACAGCCGTTACTGAACTAATGAACCTGCACAGGTTGTACTGTTACGACACAAGACGGTCCTGACTAAGACATCACAAGGTGAATAATTTGAATGATGCAGAGGGAGAGCAGCAACTACGTTTACGTGAAACCCTGGGTTTTGAAAAGTATGATTCAGAAACACATCTTAAGAGGTTTTCATGGAGCTGTCCTGATCATGTTATGAAAAAATAAAGCATTCTCTCAAAGTTTGTAGGGAGATATTGAGTCTGAGTGGGGCTTTCGAAGCACTTTTCTAAGTTATGTCATCTTCTGAATACGAATGTGAAGTTTCATGTTGTGCTTCCTTTCAGCAGTCCTCTGATGAACCCACTGGAGGATCAGCGTGGAAAGACTGAGATGCTTATTGGGAAGTTCACTGACTCCATTTTGGCAAAAGAAGGGGCACAAGCCAGTCATTTGGCCAAGTTCAGGGGGCAGGCTTGTTCTGTAATGCTCCTGAGTGGTTTGGAGCTCTCTGCATCCACTGCATTGCCACTGTACAGGGCAAAGAACCAACTTTGGCTCTTGGTGCTTTTAAAGAAACAGAAGGCATTGTAATTATGTCATCAACACAAATGACTGATGTTGTTCAGGCTAGGAATAATGCTAATCATTTTGGTTTAGTGGAAATCTCGATATTTCAAAAGCTAAGTAGCCACACTTCTTTTTTTTTTTTTTTTTTTTTTTTACCTCTTCCCCCCCCCACACTTTTACCAGTCAGTGCTAACTTTGAAGTGTCTTTGAAAATCTTCCAGGTTCTTTGGAAGACAAACTCTTACAGTTTAAGGCTTTATATTTTCACCTTTGTCTTTGGTGGGAACTTGAACTTGATTTTTTTTTTTTTTTTTTTTTTAGAGGTGAAAGTTTGAGTAAGCAGGAAGGGATGATCACCTGCTGGTGATAAAGGCAGCAAAATGTGTCTTCAAGTTTAGTCAATATGTAAATGCTGTAATTTGCTGAGTTAGAGAATAGCCTGGGGTGGCTGGCATAATTCCCATCACACGAGCGAAGGTGGAAGGATTGTGCCTTCTATTGCGTTTCACAAACACTCTTTCAGTCACTAATTACGTGGGCTGCTTTTTGGTTTAAGGAAGAGAGAAAAGGGCATCCTGATTCCCTGCAATCTGCACTGTTGCTTGTTCCTTGGGACCCCACTAGTCAAAACAACGGGATTCGTATGTTGACGACAGCTGAGAGACCAAAGTATGACCAGATGGCAAGGGGGAGCTGAGCTGTCTGTTTCTGCAAGCGATAGGCACATTATGGTTATTCTCTTCTGGGGACGAGGGGGTGGAAAGCAGGGGGAGGGGGAGAAGGGAAGAGGGGGAGATATTAGATAAACAGACTGTAGCCTGAATACATATGACATGTGGGAGGAAAGCTTTGTTAAGTAAGAACTGCAAGCCTCTTGCAGAGCATTAAGCAGCACCGCCTGTGCATTGGACTGAGCCAAACGAGAGCAAAGACTGCCACAAACCTTAAGACTTCTGCAAGGCCAGGGAGGTTCACTAGGCTTCTGCAGAGGCGCTCCAAGCAGCAAAATGCTGTAAGGTTTTACTGACTGTTCCTTAAGTAAGCCTGCTTTCTTAGTGACAAGGAAGGGTCCTTAGCAAGGGACATGCTGGAAGTGTTTCCTCCTTATATTTATGATGTGCAAGCTATGCTTTATGAGTCAAAGTTGATTCATAGCTTCATTCTGTTGGGCGCTTTTTTTTTTTTTTTTTTTTTTTTACCAGGTTTGTGCCCAGGAGATAGCTTTGTGGGGCTACAGTATCTGCTGTTTGCCCTGAAGTCACTGGAGGTTCAGTCCAGCCTGTGATTTGCAGGTGGTGCTCAGCATGCCCCATAATTAGGGAGTGCATCCTTGATCTGCATTGCCCTGAACCTGGTCTGGAGCCAGCTGAAATCTGTAAAAAACAAACAAACAAAAAAAGCTTTCCCACTTAACTGTATTTGGCTCTGGATTATGTCTTATGAATGAAACTGAATTACAATTGTATCAGTTACTGATACAATTGTCAAATTGTACTGATACAATCTATCAAAGACTTCCTGCCCTCTCAGGCAGCATAAGATGCAATGTTTGTCCCATTTTCTTGTGTTATTTTTTCTTCCTGTTGTGGGACTGGAGTGGAAGACTAAGTAGAGCAATTGATCCTTGTGTTACATAAAAAAAGGAAGAGGCAGTCTTCATTATTTTGCTCATATGTGAGGAAAGTGCCAGTGGTCATAGGAGTGAGAGAGGCCAGTGTCCAACTGTCTAAAAAAACTGTGAAGAGGCCCTAGAGAGCATTTATTTGAGATGGCTTCGATATTCTGTCCCATCTATACATCACACACTGCTAACTTTTTTCCTTTTTTATTTTTATTTTTTAACTTTTGCTTGTCTGATTTGCTGACCTTTGAGTAGTTCATGCCACAGGAAGGTGATAAGAAAGCAGCCTCATGCTGTTGTTTTCCTGATGAACTACTCTGGAGCACTGGTGTACGGGGGAGAAACACAAGAGATTTGTTGGACTGCGGCACCTAACACCACTGCTCAATAACCCATTGGAGTGTTTGAACACGGTCACCAGCCTGGCTTCCCTGCTGCTCCCTAGATAGCTGCTTGTGACATCGATCTGCGAGGGCTGGGAGCAGAGAGCTGATTTATAGCTGTAGCATACTGCCTGGAGGAGTGGGTTAGCTAAGATTGCATTCTGCCTGGTTTCGGTCACAATAACACAGACTTTAGGAGGTGTTTGCTACAGAAAAGGTGCAGCTAGGAAATATAAATTTTTTGATACACATGCATGCATGAAGTCTTCAAAGAATTTAAACAACAACAAAACAACACCCCTCTTCATTCTACCCCCTGCTCAAAAAAAAAAAAACAACAAAAACATAAAAACAACCACACAAAGAAACACCGTTTAAACTCTTTTTGGAAATATGCTGGGTGTTGTATGCCAATTTTCTATTCACTTCTTGGAAAACCTTTTGCAGTTCCATATGGGGCACCAGCTTTTAGAACACTGTTATTTTAATTAGTGAACCAAAAAAAGCATTCTGCTAATTACCATTGCTTCTCTAGCTATGCAGAAGCCCCTTCCACAGCTTAATAGTAATACAACACATGTAACTGCAATGTAGGTATTAGAAATAAGATTTTTAATCTTTATTTTGATTATAATGGCTGAACCAGAGATGCTAATAAGTTTTTGTTGTCAGCCTCACTGATCAGATAATTATGACCCTCTATTTTTACAAAACTTCTACCCTATTGTCAAGACTCACTAAAAAGTTAGGTACAGGTTTGTTTGACTAGGTGCAGCTTTTCAGTGCGCGTACTTAAATTCTTTCCAGTGAAGAGAAAGAATAAAACATTAAATTGTTCCAAATTTCCATTACTTCTAAAATGCCTGCAATTGCATTGAGAGAATTTCTCTTGTAAATATGAAGGCCTGTTGAAAGCTGTTTTGTTTCTAATTTAAATAATGCAGTGAGCTTCAGCTATTGTATAACAGATAAAAGTAGCGTGTTTGGTTCAGCAATAGCTATGTAATGAATGCCCTTACTATTAAATAGCACCATGTTTACTCAGATAGCAGGAACCAGCCTGAAAGTTTCCAGCTGGGTAAATATATCTATAGTCTGGGCCTCTGAAATTGATACTTAGCCATGGAAATGTACTTGTTTTCTTCAAAAAATTGTAATTGTCAGCATGAACCTGTCATTTATGTGGAATCTGACATTGCCTGGTCACTTTGCAAGTTTTTAGGTGCTTAAGGGGTATTGCATACAGTTTCATACTGGGGAGAGGACAAAGTAGTAATTCTGGCCTAAAACTGTAATAGTAACTTAATAGAATAGTAATTTAAGCCAGAAAAAGATAGCCAAAAATGCAGAAACCCACATGTTAAACATAAATGGAGTGATTATTTGGTCCTTTTCTGTATTTCTGGAATTAACCGGTGTCTTTTGTTGTTTTCTTTAGCAGCAGGACCATGTCCATTCAAACTCTGCTGTTTTGGATGTTCTCTTACTAGTTTGGTATTTATAGATATTCGTTGTGATCTGGTATCTGAGTTGCTAGGAGGAATCTAAATAGAAAAATTTGTATTTTACCATCTGAGTTTGTTGACTGCTTAGTATTTCAAATATTCAAAGTTAAATTGGGACTTCAGCCTCCAAAACAAAGAAGGAAGGGAGATTACAACTGGAATGAGGAACCAGAAGGTTAGATTTGGGGTTCTATCTCTCTCTGCTGTTAAGCTACTTTGACATTGTACAAAATCTTCAGTCACCTGAGTTCACATCATATGCTGTTAAGGTTCAGTTTGATTCCCTTGAGCACTCAGACCTAGAATTTAATAAATTAAAATTATAGTCTCTGAAAATTGTATCTGCTGACTCAGCTTCAGTGTTCCTTAGGTGGAAGAGAAAGTTGTAGTCATCTACCTCACCCATGTTAGATTACTCATATGAGGATTTTAAAAAAAACTCCAAGTATCACAACACAGGTACCTAGTACTTAACCTTACAAAAAAAAAGTCAGAATACACTTCAAATTTTGTTTTTGTTTTTCTCTTTGCTTCTCTTGCTCTTCATTTCAAACTTGCTGCCAAATATGCTTGAATGTCACCCTATCCATGCTGTTACAATCTGAGATTTTTCATCCTGTGAATATACTGGCAGCTATTAATGGCAACTAGGATGTTTTCATTTCTGCTCTTCAGTATAGCACTAGGAATTCTTTGGTCTGTCCACTCTCTGAAATGAAAGAGACAATAGCCTTGTTTAACAATGATACATTTTTTTTATATAAAAATGTCAACTGTAACTGGGGTTTGCTACAGTTCTTAGTGTTGGCTACTTTGATAAAAAGTGATAGGGAGGTGGTTGCAAGGTTTCTCTGAGCAAAAGGCAGGTTATTAGAGTTTTGATGAATACAACCTGAGGAGTGTGGTTTGCTGTATTTATTTTACTGTTACAGTCCAACATTTTAGTGTCTCATCAGTAGACCGTGCATTTTACATGCATGCAAGAGTATTTGAGATTCACTTATTTCTCTACTGTTTCTGATTTCAGGTAAGGATTTCCTGCTCTGCGTGTGAATGCTTTCTCATTGCATTTTCAGTTTCTTAATCACAGTCAGTAACACACTAGGTATGTTTCTATAGCAACTTCTACTCAAGGATCTCAAAGCACTTTAGAAATTATAGTCTTAGTTTCATAATAGCATTCAGATAAAGTGCATGTAACTTATTTCACAAGCTGGGAAACTGAATTTGCAAGGCATACAGAAATTGGTGATGGAATTAGGAACATTATGTGGGGATTTGAACTAAAGCTTATTGAAAACGTTGGGGTTGTCACGTTTCTAGTCCCTTGCAGTGTTGTATCCACACAATGAAGCATCCTTTTGATGAGGCAGCCTAGAATAAATACCTTGTTTCCTCATCAGCTTTCTGTATTTCATTTTACCAAAACCTTTAGCATACCTTGCAAGTTTTCTGAAACAATTGCTTTGGTATTGTTACAGATTCTTATATTTCAAAAAAAGTCTGATATTGGAGAATATCCATATGGGGAGGGAAAGAGGACAAGTAATCACCTGAACAGTTTGAGCATTTGTTCTAGCAGTGCCCACAGAACTGAGACCATCTTCAGGCTGCTTCTCAGAAACCAGGGAGATTGCTTAAAGCTGGTGTCCTCTGTGCAGTATCATCGATTGAGATCTCTAACGGCTTTACAGGAAGTGGTAGGAAATAGAGGCATTTTGCTGCTCCTTTTTTTTCATTCCTTAATGCACTTTCTCATCTCTGTTATTTTATTTGAACTCTATTTGCAATTAAAGCTTTCTTGAACTTTGCACTCAAGAAAAGTATAGTTCTGATGGAACTGCAGTTCCTCAGCTTTGCAGAAGCACCTGTAGATTGGGGGAGGATAACAGTCTTAATTTTCAACCATCATTGAAGAAGAGCTGAATTCCCATTTTCTAAACTGATCTGCATTTAATCATGTTCTCCTTACTTGTTCTCCTACCCATAACAGCCCCACAACAAACTGAAACCAACCAAAGAGTTTTGTCTTTTTTTGAGAGGCCTGTCTAAGTTGACCAAACAAATGATTTCTTTCTCATGTGAGGAGCTATCCTTGTACAAACAAACATGTTTCTTGTTTCTTCAAACCCTTGTCTACTTCCTGCAGTGAAGCAAGGTAGGGAATGGATCCTTTCGGTTCTCTTGAGCTCTGTATTCAAGTTTCTGTCTCTTCTACAAAGTGTGTTTGCTTGGGCTCATCTCCCATTTTTAGGTCTTAGCTCCCATTCTGTGAAATGAAAGTGAATGAAGCTTCCTTTCTCTCACTTCTCTTTTCTTAGTGACTAGAGGAAAGAATACATGATTTCGACTGAAGCTTCTATAGTGTCATAATCCAGATAATAATGAAACTAATGGAGGAATCTGAGAAAGAAGGTAATAAATCCTTTCTGGTTCTTGTTTTGCACCTTGCAGTAGTCATGAGGCTGAGGAGCAGTAAATCACACCTGTGGCTGAACAACACTGCTGCTTTTGTCTGCAGGAAGAACAACATAAGAGTTCTTCAACTGTAAAAAGCTTATTTCCTCCCTCTTCCCCCTCCTTCCTAGTACTTCCTTTGTCCAGTTCCTTCTCTTCTTATTGAAGATGAAAGGTTACTGACCGTCAGAGAAATGGAGGGCAGCATTCTGAAACTCGTCTTCATTTTTCTGGCAGTTTGTGTGGGTTTTGTCCAGAGTTCCCAGGACAGCTTTGAGGTGCACAGCTCAATGCTAGGAATGTTAATTCAGCTCCTGACAGTGTTTGGAGATCTTTTTTTTTTTTTAAAAAAAAAATTCTGTCTTTATTTTGCAGTCTATAGGTATCTGGAAAAATGGGGGAAAGGATCAATAGGATGAAACTTGAATATTTGGCAGGGGGTAAGGGTGGCGAGCTGGGCATTAGTAGCTGCAAGCTGATGTTCAAATGGACCTGTTCTATCTTAATAGAGATAGAAGAGCCACAGCTTTCGTAGATATTTCAAAAATCAGGACAGCTCCATAAAACCAGGAAGATGGCACAGAGAGGGATTATGGTGCAGTGTCATTAACAAATGGAAGAAAATGTTTGAAATGAACATTTTGGGAACACTTTTAATGTTAGTGTGGCTTATGCATTATTTAATTACAACGCTGTACTGTTCTGTTGACAGCACAGCATCTGGTTACATTGTTTGCTGTAAGGACTGGTGTCAGAGAGGTGCTGTCAGTTAGCCTAACATTTTAGGATGCCACAGCTGAAGGTTTGCACCTGAGTGTACACCTGTAGCTGGTACTTACCAGTGGCTGGAACAGCTGAGGATTATTGCTACAACCTGAGCACGGGTGAGCTGTGTTAGTGTTGGATTACACTGATCTCTGGTGGTGCTGAAATCATGCTGTGGGGTGATTGTGCTTGTGATAAAGTTTATTTGTTGACTCCTTGTGGTATGTAAGCAAAAACTTGTAGTTTCACTTGTAGTGCCATCTGGGAAATGCCTATTACACCCCTAATAGAAACAGTGCTTTGGCTGCTTTTTCCCAGTATAGGTTGGTGGATTTCAAAATTGCCCTTCCTGTCATTTTGTTCCTGTCATTTGCAATCTGTTTGTCAGTTGGTGTAGTTGTAATACCTGGTCCAGGACTTGCTGTACTTTCTGACATCTCTGAAATACTGTCCTGTGATTCGGTATAAGGAATGCAGCTTTCCACGTGCCTTTTAAAGCTGCAATCATGCTGGCTAGTCGCATGGGGAGGACAGAGATAAGAGTCACAAGTACTGAATTTCTAAAATGTTGTTGAAAGTATCCTCTTGAATAGAGGATGGAAAACGGATTAGTGCTTCATTTGAGGGAAATCCTGTGGTGGAAGCTGAACTTTTTTTAGATACCAGAGTATCTGTAAGCAAGAGAGATTTCATGTGGCTCAGCTGCAGAAAAGTCTGATGTGACCTTATTCCTTTTAGAAACAGGAGAATCTGCCATTAAATCCAAATCTGCAGGAAACGGTGCTGCTCACATAACTTATTTTTACCTAAAAGCAGGTAAATGCCGGCTGCTTGGTGTGTTCTGACTGAGCATCTCACCTGTCTCTGCAACTATTCAGTCTGAGTTTCCCAAGGTGGTAAGTGCTTAGTTTACCTGATGACATCTTGAGGGATCTAGGAAGAATAAAGTATTTAAGAAAGATGCTGTGGTTAGGTAGGAATGCGCACTACCTCTAACACAAGAAGAAATGCTATACACACAAGCTTCGTCCAAATAAAGTGTGAGAGTTGTGACTATTGGGAAGTATCCAGATACTGTTGATGATTTTTGGTGAAGGAAGATCAGCAGTTGCTCTTGGCTGTGACATTATTATATTAAAACATTTAGCTGTTCACTGGAGACTTCCAAGGCGTAGCTTGCGTATTTGGAGATGAGCAGGGAGGGTTTCTAAAAATTCTTTTCCCATTTGTATGTTTCTGACTTATCTGTTGAGGCTTTGGAGTTAGTTTCTGTTTTTGGCTGGTTATAGGGGGAAAAAAAAAGATTTAAAAACAAACAAACAAGCATACAATAAATAAGAAAATGAAACTGTCTATGAAGATCTCTCCAAAGGTGACTGCTGCTACTGTAACTGTAAGTTTCCCACTGATGTGGAGTTGTGGTGGGCAGCTTTCCTAGTGTTTCTGAGAGCTGCTCAGAGGAGCCTGGCTTCCTGCTGAGCTCTTACAAGTTGCATTCAAGCTTTGAAGGGAGTGCAAAGAAAAAAGGTCTTTGCAGCTTCAAGTCAGCTGTGGAAGGCCTGGTGTGCAAATATGCTTTGGCAGGAAACAAATGAAATCTATTTCTTGGCATCTTCAATGCTTGAGCTCTCTATGGAGGTTGGGATTGTTCCTCTTCAGAAGCAAGACTAAAAAGTCAAACAGAATGAAAACAGCCCTACCAAAACACTTGCTTTCAAATCAACACCTCTTCTCTTAGTGCAGAATACTGACACCATAAAGTATTTTGACAGAGGGAGGTTCTGGATCATGTGGAAAGAAGCTTGCACCAGAATCAAGCAGAGCAGTCCAATTCTGTGATATATTTTAAGGTGGGTGAGGGGGCTACCTTCAGGCTGAAAGTGTGCTTTTGGCCCAAGAACTTCCACTGTTAGTGAGAGCCTCCTTTACCTTCCACCTCAGGAATATGTGTTGTGTTTGAAGAAGGTGAAATTGTATTGAAAATTTTGCTGAAGCAAAACAGTGTTGTTTCTCCCACTTTGTGGATATGTTCCAGTGCTTCCTCAGGATTATGAATCACTTCTGAGATCTTCTTTCCCCTGCCCCAGTCATTAATAAGTCAGATCCCTTACCCTGTTATAGCAGGGTTTACAGGGCAGCCTGTGGCTACTGTTCTCTGGCAAATTGTAAATACCAAAACATAGAATAACATAAAAACTTCAGATCTGTGTACGTGGCTCTGGACACGCGTGTATGTCTGCGGACAGATTCAAAGAGAAGATTATACAAATCCATGTAACTATTCTTAGGAAATGTTGCAAAACCTTTATTTTGCTAAAGCTTTTCTACCACCAGTGCTCACAGCATCAGTTGTCCTCTTAATGGAGACACACACGCAGCTTTTATCTGTTGCATCCTTGAAGTCTCAGAGATCTGTGTTGCTGACATGCAGAGAAGAGATGGAACATGTTCAAAAGCTGAAATAATAGGTGACAGGACAAAGCCAAAGACAGGAGGGATGGAGAAGAATACAGCGAATACACATTTCTAGCTCCTTGGTTTGGTCAGCAAACTGGCTGGCTGTTGTCAGACTTGGACCACTGGCCTAATTTAGTGTAGCAATTCTTATGTCCCCAGAGAAGTCATCTTGTTACATGCTTACTACATTCGTAAGGTTATTTTATTATTTTCTCCATTCAGCTGCATCTTAAAATATCTGCAGTAAAAAGATTCAGCACTATGTGTATGAGTAATTTTTAAAAATAAAATAACCTACCAAACCTCTCACCCCTTCTCTTCTCATTTTCAGACTAAAACTGTGAAATTTCTCGTATTTCACCATGACCGATCTGTGAAATTGGGCATCGCTCTCTTTAGTTTACTGAAGGCCTCAATTATAAGATCAGGCTCTGGAACTGTAAGCTTTGCCTGGCATGGAAATTTTGTTTGGTAGTGATTTGTTTGGGTCTGCGTCTGCACAGGTTGCTAAAGATTTTCTGTGAAGGTTTTCTCTGAGGTAGAAAGCTGACTGACCTTTTGGTGTAATTTGTGTACATAAGAGATCCAAACAAGTATGTCATACATGCTGATTTCCTTGAGGGTGTGCATGTTTAAAGTCATGATCTTAGTGTAAGTGTTCACATTGGTTCCTACCCACTGCTCGTTACTAGAAGCTAGAATAATATTAAACATAACCATATAGGTGTGACTACAGGAGAGAGAACTGCTTTTCCTTCCTAAATGTAAAAATATTTGGGCATAAATGAGTTGCTACTAAGCCCTTTCCCGACTTTTAATGGGATCCTGCAGAGAGCTGCAAGCTGCTTTGGTGCTGGTGACAGTTGTTTCTGGGCACCAGCTAATCGGTGGTGAAACAAAATGCCTGACTGGGTGTAGCACTACCTACTTCAGGCTGGTGGCCTATCCCTGTTGCATCAATTTACTTGCCGATGTAGTATAGTCTGATCTGAGCCCTATCTTGCAGGGTGGCTGTGGCAGATGGGGCCACGCAGCCGCTGCTGCTTGCATCTGCCCACTCTTCTGGTCTTGGCTTCTCCTCTAGCAACATGTGGATCCTGGCTGTGGTCTTCCTGTTCGTATGCTAAGTGAGATTTCTGTGTCAGTCACACATGCAGACTTCAGTGACTAAATTGAAATCTGATGCATTTATCTA
Organism: Oxyura jamaicensis; assembly: GCF_011077185.1. Taxonomy (NCBI): domain Eukaryota; kingdom Metazoa; phylum Chordata; class Aves; order Anseriformes; family Anatidae; genus Oxyura; species Oxyura jamaicensis. Next base: position 26,237,544 of record NC_048897.1, read on the forward strand.
GTACAACTGATTTCATGTGAGTTTCTGGTAATTGCATTTCACACAAATAAAGCTGAGTTTTCTGTGACCGAGTGCTGCTCTGAAGGACTTGGCTGTGTCTGCTATTTTGTCCAAGTATATATTCTTCCTTATTCAAGCCTTGCTATCAAGACTAAATCTGCTGGAGTCAGGTACTCTCATTATTGCATATTTATTACTAAAACAATTCCCTGGGGAGCAGAGTTGGGATGTGTAATATAATCTGCACTGTCATGTTTAGGAGACTGCAGGGGGGATTATTTAAACTTTTTTTTATTGAAGAAAATGGAGGAGGGATGGAAGAAAATCTTTGATTTGCTTTAGAGAAGGACTCAAGAGGTGCAGCCCTTTACATAAAAGCTTGCTTACAGCAGTTATGGATGACTGTGAAAAGCCATTGAGTCCCTGAAGTCTGTAATGTATGTTGCAGAAATGGTGCTTTTTTCTGATGCCTTACCAGTAGAAGTGAATTACTGGCAATAATGAGATTTGGTGGTATTTTTGCAATGTATCTCAGTCAATACTGAGTTCTGCAAGAGCTGTCTTTGAAACCATGGCTGCAAATCCCCACAGAAGTTATACTTCACTAGTCTCAAAATATCCCTGTTTTTAAAAATCTGAATTACTAAAACCAAATGCTGTATTAAAAAGCATTGTTTTGGAAAGCGTCCCCAGAGCTGTTTATCTGGATAGCAGGAAACAGGAAAGTATTTATGATATTTAGGCAAGAATAATCTTCTGCTGTATTATTTCAGATAATCATTGCTGTATGCAGTTTGGGGGATATTTTAAACCTAAAATTTTAATCCTAAAATTTTTTTATCTCTCTCTGTGCTATATGTCACCACCATAACAGCGGTCTGTAATGTGTCTATATTTATTTAGAATGTTTTTCCTCTCTGCTTAAGGAAGGGACAGGACAGTAGCATTACTGTTGAGCGGGTTAGCTGTTGCAGCGTGCTGTGTTTTTGTGCAGTGAGTCAAGGTAGCCTGTCAGATCAGAATGTCTTCAGATGTGGAAGAAGAACATACCAGCCCTATGGGAAGGGGAGTGGGCAGAAAGCATGACCTGGCGTGGACTGCAGTCTGTGTGAACTACAGAAATTCATGGGAACACCAACTAGTTGGTAATTATTCAGGAAATGCAATGCAAAATAGCAATAGCAGGTAAATATCATGTAATAAGGAAGTCTGTGAGTTGCTCCCTTTCTCTGAGTTGTAGCTATTTTGAATTGAGATAGTAGGGGAAGGTGCAACTTTCCTGCAGCCTTTTGGGATTATTCTCAATTGTTTTTGCTGTCTTGATGAATTTTTAGTAGTGTGCTAAAATGGTTCACTTTGTGCTTCCACCTCCTGTTCCTCAATAAACACACACAAAAAAACTTCTGTTTTGAATTCAGCCCTGTTGGTGTAGCAGTATGTTTGTTTGTATATTTAAAGTAAGGTGAGATGTCTTGAATAAAATGTCTGACCTAAGTTTTTAATGCTTGGCAGTGGGAAAATAAGTTCTTTGTATCAGAAACCTCAGAATATGTAAAGATGAAGGCTTGGCAATCTGATGTTGTCTTGTTTTTCTCCTGTGCTAGTAAATAAATCTTAAATCATCACACCTTTCATGGATTGTGTAACACCCTGTGTGGTTCAGTCTTTGAAAGGCGTGGTAAACAGGTCCTCTATTAAAGTATGGAGGACTTTTAACCAGATTTTCAGAATTATTAGTGCTGCATTAATAGGGTATTTAGTTCTCTTTTCACTATGTTTAAGAGAAAACCAGAGACTGGGGAAGAAACTACTTGAGAAAAGGCAAATGTGAAGTGAACAAAACTTAAGAGGAGAAGTTGGTGCCAATACGGGGGTGTAAGCATGATCCATTATGGGTCAGCTGGTGAAGAAGCAGAAATTTTGGTCCTGGATTTGCTTGTGGCTTTTATTTTTGGTGGCCTGTGTGGCCATGTTAGATAAAAGTGATCTTTCTTCCAAAATAAGATCGTTCTTGCTAGTGCTGTGTTCTATCGCTGTTTGACGAGGCAGCGGTTTCCTGAGAGATGCAAATCTGTAGGGCACAATTTCCTTTCCTTGTGACAGAAGTAGGCCTGTTCACAGCTCTGGCATAGCATCAGAAACGCACAGGCTGTTTGTGGTTAGTTTCTCTACATCCCTGATCAGGTCGCTTCTCACTCTTTGCTATTAGGTAGCGCTTTACCTGTTAAGTAAGACCAAGAGCTTGAGATTTCACGTGCCAGACTCAGAGCAGAGAGAGGGGAAGGAGTGGAGGAGTAAGCGTGGGGGGGTGTGTGCAGGTAATCTCCACTCTGCCTCTGCAGCCCCAGTGCATGCTGTGGGTTGCTGTATGTATGCTGATTATTTCCGAGGAGTCATCAGTTGTGCACACCCCTTCCAAATGACTTGATCTCATTAAACTTTTTCTGCATTTGAGTCAGGATAACTGAACAATTGTTTGCCCCCAAATCTGTCATCCTTTAAATAAGAGAGAGAAGATCCATGTTCTTTAGGGTTGCTTGACAGTCTCTAATTTTTTTTTGACATTGCCTCTGCTCAGAAATGCAGAGTCATGTAGGAAATCCTGAAAGGCACCTGGTTGTGCTAACTGATATCCTCATCTCCCCTAGTTCCTTGCTCTGAGAGGAAGCACAAGTAGCTCTGTACCATTGAGGGGGGGGGGGGGCAAAATTGTTTCCAGTTAGTAAGTTGAGGAAGCCTGGATATGCAACACCATGACCTTCCTTTGGGCTTAACATTTACAGGCCATTATCTCCAAGTATGCTGACTCCTTAAAATAAAGCTCCAGTGTGGCTTTGGGGCATGCAGAAGTGTCAGAGATTGGTTTTGTCACTGATCCACAAAGGAGCGTTTTACACCCATGCTTAAGAGCCTTCTGAAAGGCTCAGGTTTTGAAAGGAGGTGCTATGTAGGGGGCTGAAATATGACTTCAGTGCTTTTGAAGATTGTATCCTCGCACCATGGGGTGAATCTGAACCCAGATTTCAGAGAGGTAGTTTTTAGTTAATGGAAGTATTTGCACCTATTCTGCTTACCAGGGCCTGTAATTCTCATTGCAGCAGTACTTAAGTGTTTTTTTTGTTTGTTTGTTTGTTTTTTGTTTTTGAAACAATTCCAAATGAGATTGAAAGCAAAATAATCCCTAGGGATTTAGTTAACCTATTTCACATTGTTGGTTTGATGCCACTGCAAGGGCTATGGCATTCTAAGAGGGGCAGTCAGACATGCTAGAAAATGAAAAAGGTTTTACCAGTTGTTTACTGTCTCTTTTACCTACCTCTGTTAGGGTTTTCTGACCCTGAGACCAAAACAGTATAGTACAGGGAGTATTCAAAACTAATGTGCGTGTAATTTTAAGGCAATTTCTTTTCATGAAATGCAGCATCTGGTTATTCCAGGAGTATTTATCAGTGTGTGGTATTACCCCTGTATTTTCCAAGGCTGTTTGCTTGTTCTGTGTATCCCTCCTTAACTTTCATTTATAGGTATACACCTGTGTTTTACATCTATGCATATCTATTCCCCTGTGTGTCTATGTTTGTAACTGAGGATGTATATAATTTGAAGCTGGAATCATTTTTTGTGAGTTTCTGATGTTTGAGTGTTGCTTTTTATTATGTATGTGAGTTCCCTGAGGGTCTTCTCTGCCACCACACCACTCATGGTCACTTTAGCCCATGCTGACAATCAAGCCGTTGGAGGGTTGTTTCTTTTTTTTTTTTTTTTTCTTTTTAAGTGCAGGAGCTATTTGTTTTGAAGCTTTCCTCTTACATAAGCTATAAACTTTGTTGTACTCTTTGAATTCCTCACTTACCTCTAGATTTTAAGTGACACCCTTGTCACTTGTTTGAGAGGTTCAGTATCTAATAACAGATGAGCGTTCTATTAATGAAAATATCTTTTAAATTACTTTTTTATTATGGTGCATTGGGGTCTATTGTGTTAGTGCATAGTCACTGTAAACCTGAGTATGGAGAAGCAGAGAGGGACTGCAGACATCAGTGATTTTCTTAAACTTGTCTGTATTAAGCAGCGTTTATAAAGAGAACTAAGGATGGCTCCCGGTAATTAAAGAGGCTTGCGTGCCAGTGCTGTTAGTAGCAAAACTCAGCAAATGCAAGAACGAGTCCTACATGAAAGATATGCCCGTGGCATGGACACTGGATGGGGTAATAAGGTAACGTGCTGCATGTCTGAATCACTGCCTGAAGGTCATAAAATGGATTAAAAGTAGAGAGCCTGGCAGTCAGTGCTTAAGGAACATTCTTCTGTAAGTTGTGAAGCCCTGTTGACAACAATATTCTAAATTTAGTTTCCAAGCAATCCACCACATTTCTGCCACTGCTTTGAAAGTTTGTGAACAGGATGTTACTGAGAGAAGCGTGAGAAGTGGGAATATCTGTGTCTTGTGATGTCTGCTAGTGAAGTGGTTCTGGCTAGGTAAAGCAGGTTAGAGCTTTAGGATTGTCATCTTCAGGTGGGTATGCCCTTCATGCCCCCAGATTGTTTCGGGACTGCAGACCTTCATAATTCACAGACTGAGTTGGGAATGATAGTGGGAATGACTGAATATATATGTGATTGAAGAGAGACCTGACCCAGAAGCCTGGGAAACATCCGTTGACTAACAACTTGAGCAAATACACAGGTTCAGTCTTCAAATTGTAGTGATTCTTGTTTTAGCTAAACATGTGTGACTGGGCTAAATTCCACAAGCCTGGTCTGGTTCTTACTAAAATCAGTGGGTGGACTGGAGAGCCAGTGTGGTTTAATTTAGATCAAACCTTACAGATGATGAGAAAAGCTGAATAGTACGTATTCCAGATAGAAGGTTTTTTCATTTATGACCCAGTAGAACGTGGTTTCCTAATTCTGTTTGGCTGACAGTAAAGTGAACTTTAACAGGATTTGGGATTTTTGTAGTGATAAAATGTCTTTGCCGTCATGTAAATGTATCTGTTAAATTCTACACTGCTGTTGCCAGTTCCTGCTCTGCACCTCCACACAAGTATATAGTAATGGCATCGACCACATCATTCTTACTGTCAGGATAACTTCAGGAAAAAGCCTAGAGTCTCAGAAAAAGGTAAGTCTTTGAAAATTATGGCTGTGGGGAATGTAACAGTTTATCACACAGGCTTACTAGAGTGAGTGAATAACCTTGTTCCTCTGAGTTCTTCCCTTTACCCCCCTTCCCCAGATAACAATGGTTAAACTTTTCATAAATAGCTGGAATGCTATGGAGGGCCCCATAAGAGGATTTCTTCATCCATGCCGAGTCTCCCTTATATCACATATCCATTCCATTATCTTGTATGAAATGCTTATCGCAATTTCTTCCATTTAGTCTCCTATATACAGTATCTATGATGCATAATGGAGTCTGTGTATGAAGGAAGGACAATATCCCGTAAAGCAAGAAAATGACGTGTAAGTTGCAGGCAGTGGAGCATTAATGGTATGATCTCGTTACAGTAGGAAAAATTTTCTCTAGCATTTCCCTTTATACTGTAGAGCTTGATTTAATTTTCTCTTTTTTAATCATCCATGTATTTAATCAGGCTGGGCTATAAAAGAAATATATCATGATGCTGAAGTACATTACAGGGTACATGCCATAAATTGTTTTTGTAAATCTGCCCCGCTTAAAGGAATGCTACAAACTTTCAGTATGCTTGTTAAGTGGGAAGCATCAAATTATGAACTGGAAGTAATGTTGTAGTAGTCATACCAAGTTCCCTCTTCTAGACTTACGATCTGAATTGTGAAGTAAGGAGTGTAAGTATATTTTCATTTCTGAGTGCTCCAGCTTACTGTATCTTGAAGTTCTGAGGTTATTATTCTGTAGTGTTATTTGTAAGAGGGAAGGGAGGTTAACCTAAGAATGCCAGCATTCGATCACATTTGTATAGTCTGCAATGCTCTTATCTTCAGTCCAACTGCAATCAGCACATAGGTGTTAGAGAAGCTACCTTAGATCATCCAGGCAACGGTGTCATTGGGGGATTGTTGTATATTGCACACTTTTTGAGACACTTTTGGTTATTTAAGTGTATTTTTGGCCTACACTTGGTTTTATTAACTTTGAATACTGGAACTTTGCTCTCCTGAGGTGGAGAGTGTTACGGAGTTGCTATTTCTTTCCTAGACGTTTGTTTGTTACACAAGTTTCTCCCTTATCTGTCATTCCTAATTGTGTTTAGTGTAGTAATTCCTTTCTGTTATTGCTGCGTATGCTTTTCCTGTATTTCTATTTTATAATTTACTCTTTATTAGGCAAGCTCTGCATATCTAGGTGTGTGGAGTTTTTTATTTGCTTAGTTGTAAATACCAGCAAAATAGTCTGTCCAAGCAGGTACTGTTTTCTGTCTTTGATAACCTTCAAGTTGTGCCAGTATCTCTTTTGAGACCAGAGTGCCTGGAACCAGATAAAAGGCTCCCAGAAGAGTCAAACAGCGGCTTGGGTGGACTGGGCACCAGCTTCTTCCCTCTTTGTGGGACATGCAGCCCCACGACACCCGCCATATGGGTAGCACTAGGACAGTGGCTGTGCCTCCCCCCTCCCAGCCTGTCTGTGGGGCCTGAGGAAACACCTGCAGGGAGCGAGCAGGCAGGCACACCAGCTGCTACCAACAGCTGCAAAAGCGGCACAGCAAAGGCTGGAGGCCATGCAGAAAGCAGTCTGCAGAGAGCTGCTGCCTGATGCGCTTGCAGCCCTGTGTTCACAGGCGATGTGCTCCAAACTTTTCTTCTCTTCCTTGCTTTTTCCTCGATTCTGGCCGCTTTGGCACGACGTGAAAGAGGTCACCCTGTTGCAGGCTCCTGCCTTCCCTTAGCTTTGCAGTTAGGTGTCACGTTTAAAGTGAACACACACGCTCCTCAGACAAGCCCTTGTCGTGCTCATTCCGTGGGCGTTCAGCCTTTGCTCTGTCTTGCTGACTGTCTTCTGTTAGACTCCAGGAGAGATCCCAGTGACACTTGTGTACCTGCGGACTGCCTAGCACTGTAAGTACCCTTTTTTGGCTAACCTGCAGCAGCTGCAAGAATAAATAATGTTACTACTGCTGTTAGCAGTAAGGTTGGAGACCAACGTCTGCTTTGTGGTTGGCTGTCCCCCATAGATTTAGCGATGTGGCACAGAAATTACTCCCTTTGCTGAGTATCTTGAGTGCTAGATTATCTGCACAGTAGATGTCTACCTTTCCCTCCTTCTTTTCTTCTAAATGACCTCCCATTTGTCAGTTATTGATGCATTGTTTCACCTTGAAAACCCCATGGTTTTCATTGGTGACGTTGAGGAAAAGCCTTCAGAGGATTTTGGCTCAAACCATTAGTTTGGGTTTAGTAATTCTGACCAGAATTTCTGTCAAATGGCCTGTCTGTATCCTGTTTCTAAATAAAAATATAATTTGTATAATGTCACGTGTTGTTAAACAGTTGTCACATACTGCTTCATATACAATAACATTTCTGTTGTAGGTGACATTCAGAATGACTATTGCATATGCAGCATTGAATTTTTAAAGAGCTTTTAGACACTTGGTGAAGTGCTAACTAGCTTGTATTTTTCCTGGAATATAAGTGCCTTCAGCTATGCCAAGAAGCGTTAGCTCAGAGGGTTATTAGAGTTTGAATCATTGCTATAGAGCAAGGTTCTGCTCCATAGTTTTGCTTTCTAAGGCTTCCTTACTTCTTAAAAGATCTGTGGTAAATTTAATATTTCTAAGATGTATTAGAAGTATTGAACCGGGAACATAAGCTCCTAGAGTCAGGGGAATTAACTAACTTTCTGTAAAGCACTAAGTACATTTATGGAACTGTAGGTGTAAAGCACTTGCATAAATGAAAGTTACATTTTGTGATGTATATTTTCAGTCCCCCCCATACTTTGTTTTATGCAACTTCTTCCAAAATTATTCCTGAATTGCACGCCTCCCTTTTGTTATGGGAGGATGCAGTTATGTCCAGACCCCATTAAGTTTAATGGATTTCTGTGTGCTTATAAGACCACAGCAAGAAGTGCACCGCAGGGTTGGCCTTCAGTGAAATTCTCTTACATCTGTGTTGCTTTGAATAATGTTTGCTCACTAAAATATTCATAAATAATCCTGTAGATCTTCAATAGATGTAGATAAGGATTGCATATTTTCACCTCTGTACTTTTTTTACATACTAAAAAACCTTTGTCTGTGCTGTGGTTGCTTATTTTAATTGTAATTGGATGTGTGTGGGGAAAAAAAGTTGCCATGTTTTGCATATCCTTCTTGTTCTGGTTCTTGGATCTTTGTGGTGCTGTGTGGTGTTCTAAGCATGAATTCTTCAGGATTTTGTGCATAATGAATATTGAACTATGATAAAAGCCACAGGATTTCTTTCTAGGAGGTGTCTTGGGAACTGGTGGTTTTTTCTAAGAACTAGAGCAGTGTAATATTCTCTATCTTTGACTCTCCTGTTCCTCTAGGTTAACAGAATTGCAGTGGTGTACATGTTGACGCTGCCTGACACTGTAGTGCTTGCAGAAATGTTTGAGTGAATGCGTGAGTTAAAATCCTAGTGTATTAGTATTGAAACAGCATGAGACATTCAGGGAGGTGGATATGGCATCATTTGGAAGCAGGTGGGAGTTCTGCAGTGAAATCAGCTAGGATGTATTGCAGTGGAGTTAGTGCTGCATGCCTGCAGTGAGGAGTGCAGGACTCTCCTTCCTCAAGTCCCCTTCTTAGCCACTGGTTTTCCTGCTGTTTGTGTCACTTCACATTTGTGGTATTGTGTCACAAACCAGTAGAAAGATGAGCCAACAGCACTGCAGATGCTTTTCTGGACGTGCTCCTTTTAAGCATCATCACTTCTTTGTGCCATTAAAAACAGGAATGAGGCCGAAGAGGTGGAATCTGAAACTGGTCCTGTAAATAAAATCTTTCAAGTTAACTTGAGTTTGTTTAAGATTTCTTCAAGGACTGATGCTGCTAACTAGCAAGATTCTGATGTCTGCCTGCTTTGCTCAGTTATCACCTTGGAACATGAATGAAGAAACAGATGTTTTTGTTCTTAACTGGATCTATGTCACTTCTGGCCAAAAGCATCCTCTGAATTTCTCTCCCTGCCTGCATGGGCTGTCAGACTCCCTCAGCTCCAATATTACCCTCTGTCTCTGCCTGTTTGCTGCAGATAGCCTCCCACCCTGCTTTGGTGCCGAGCTCAGCAGCACAGAGGAAGGAAGCAGCTGTAGGCAGTGACTGGTGGCAGTGTGAGCCTTCTTAAGAGCAAGAACGTGTCCCGTTCCTCCACAGTGACTGATTCCCCCCTTACTGCAGCTTATAAAGCAAACTCAGGGCATTAGGGAAGTGTCTAATAAACCAATGTAACTACTCTCCTGTATGGAGAGAATCACAAGTTCCCCTGTGCATATAAGCCTACTTCAAAGGACTTAATCTACTGAAAGCAGAGTGAAGTGTGCTTAGCAGGAGGTAATAATCTTATATTTGTGTAAAAAGTACCAAAATAAACATGTCACAAAAACTCAGGACAGTTGAATTATAAAATGTAGTCTCTCTAGCTGCTTGCAAACTGAGACATTTTTTGAAGTGGGAAGTAGAGACTGTTCTAATGATGCCTCTTCAAGGAAACATGAAGGTTAGGAAGTAGTGATTAGTGTGCTCAGCAGCGGAGATGCAACGATGCGCCCTTAGATTTGACTAGAAGTGGGCTTTTATGACTTCCTGTGTTTGAGGTAGATCAATACCTTACCTCCCTTACCATTAAAACAAGGCATTAGTTCAAAACTGATTCAAAGGTGTGTTTTAAGATGCATTTCATATAGTGCCAGATTTTTATCTGCAAAACCTGCCCCGTGTCTCTGGGTTCTATCTGTCAGTTTCAGTACTGTGCCGTGACGGGATTACAAACCACTGCAATGTGACTCCAGCTGTGCTATTGAACAAAATGAAACAGAGGGTGTCCCCTTGATTTTACTCCTAAACAGAAACCTCTGCTCAGACTGACCATGCATTGAAAGCTCCTTTTTTAAAAGGAGGGGAAAACCCTACAAAAGGTGACTGAATGTCACTGGAAACACCTACAGTAGGCAAAAGCTCTTCTGGGTTGAAGAGTGGCTCAACCGACTCCTTTCTGGTCAGTTCTCTTCTTGTCTCTGCTGTGCAGGCACAGTTGTTACACTGATTTTCATCCCAGCCATTTCTTCTAGAAGCTCAGCTTCCATTGCATTTGAGCGCCTGGTTCTAGAAAAGCATAAAAAAAGAAGTAAGGCTTTATCCATCTACCTCTTTCCCTATTTCTCTCTTTTTGTGTAGATGAGGGCTTCAGTATAAGTACATATTTGTATATCAAAACGTACGCGCACACACACATATACCTGTTATAGAGATATATATATATAACAGGTATATAATTAAAAGTGTTCACCTAAATATGAAGCTGAAAGAAAGCTTGTAATTTGGTAACTGTTCATTTCTTTGCTAATAGTGAAAGATAATTTGGAGCTCTTGAAGACAAAGAGCTACGCTACTTGCACTAAACTGACCTGTGAATAATAGCAATAGGTGAATGTGTCACCTTATTTTTCTACTTCCCCAAACTCTTTTTCCGTTCCCAAGTGTTCTTAAGTAAATACTGGTTTGAGGCATGTAACTGATAAATAGCATCCAAAATTTAAGCACCAACCAGGAGTCATTTGCCGTGTTTAAAAGCCCTCAACTTATTTTGTAAAGAGCATGTCATAATAAAAGGTGCTGGTTTGGCCACAAGAAGTTACTGCTGAGTAATTTCATTCAGCCCTCACTTAAGAGGGCTGAATCTGTGGAAAGATGCTTTAAAGCTGCTGTGTATTTCAAGTTTCCATTTCCAAGTTCAGAGCATCTTCTGTCTTAACTAACTGGAGAAATGGCACGGTGGCAAATGATACTTTTTCTGATCTCATGAGAGTGTTGTAGTAAATACAGAAAAAAAAAAAAGAAAGACTTCTGGTGGGAAAAAGTAGAGAATGAAAAATAGGATATTCAAGACTGTCCACGAAGAACTGGAAATCAGTATATTTGGGGAGGAAATCATCATCACCACTGGCTGCCCCCCTAGGGGCATCAGAATTGTGAGAGTAGGACTGAGCCTCTGCCAGCTTGCTCCTCTCAGGACAGAGGTCCTGAAATGAGGTGTGAGAGTCCCCAGTACAGGTCCTGGAGGATCCTCACAGAGATGCAGAACTTTTTGAATTTCCCTAGACTTAATTTGTTAATAAATTATATGTCTTTCTCCCTTCTTAGGTGAAAGAAAGAAGCTTGTCTTCCTGGGTACACTAGCTATTCTGCTAGAAACTGACTTAAAATCTTACTGTGAACCCAAGAAATCACTTGGTTTTGTTCTTTATCTTGAAATATCATTATTAAGGGTTCAGGTCCTATTTCTGTGATGCAACAGTAATCCGTAGGCTTGTGCTTTGTGAGGAGTTACGCCCAAATGTCAGGATCTAGCTGTGAGAAACTGGAACTCCCCTTCTATTGTGAAAACAAAGGTGGGGGCTATTGTGTTAAATGTGTGCTGCTGTAATACCTGTAATGCGAGTTCATATCCTGGTCACTGTTTTTACAAACATGTGTTATGGCTAGTGTCTGCTAGGTTTAAAGCCTGCCAATGAATATAGAAGAAATTTAATGCCATGCATTAAAGACACATGACCAGCTCTAGTCTCAACAACAACAACAAAGTTGCTCCCTTGACATGGTGAGCTTCAGAAATTGATTCAGGTGCACCAAGAATTGATTTGAGAAGAGTCTCTGGCCTTATGGGACAGCGGTGAAAAGAAAGTTCAATAAAAGGATGTTGTAAAAGTAATCTGAGTAATAGGCAGTAGCCAAGATCAAGGAAATTGGAACAGGTGAACATTCAAGGGGCACTCTCACTTTGAATTTGTGTTTTAACTGATTAGGAAAACAACACAACAGTAAAGAGCAGATTAATAGTAGAACATTTTTTTGAGTATTATTTTTTTTTTTGTCTTTCATGGTAGGTCTCTTGGAAAATCTGCAAGCCCTGATAGCATGACTATGCTCAGGCCCATTCTTTCTTTTTTTCTTCCTTATCTCTTTCTTGCTGAAGTATCTTCTGTCTCACTTCTGCTGGTAATAGTTTTTGATCAAGTGTCCTAATATCTAGAAAACGATACATGCTACTGAAAAAAATGGTGGTGTTGGCGTCACAGGAAAAGTTGCTAAATGTGCCGAAGAAGTGAACTAAATAGAAGACAATACAATAAATTTAAAAATTGCAAGCAAAGTATGTCATGTCTACCCTCTCCTGGTCAGTAACACTACTGATTACCTGATAAGATTTTTAACTTTCCTAGGGTAATGTGATTTTCCAATTGATGCAGTTCTTTTTAATGTTTTGGCTAGCTTGCTTGAGGTTTGCAGAACTTAATCTGGAGAAAGTTATAGATAACCACTTGAGAGAGAGCCTGAGCTAGAATACTAGGCTTTAACAGAGAAATCCTTCATCAGGTAAATTGAAATTCACAATGTACAGGGCGACAAGCAAATTATTGTTAATGTGGCAAATCAGAACAACTAAAAACCATTGTGACTAGTGGCCAAATAAAGGTTTTATCAGCTTTTTTTTTTTTTTTTTTTTTTTTTTTTTTTTACTGGATTGTACAACAGGACTTGACTTCTTTTCAGGTCTTAGAGGAACAATTGGACTAGCAGGACTTTAAAGCCAGAGTGAGGTTTTATTCAAATTTTCCAACTCCATGGAGCTGCACTTCCAAAGGCAGTTCTTGAAGCAGGACCCATTATGCAGTGTACTCACCTTACAGAGGAGATGATTGAGTCCCAGTCTTTTCTATTTAACATTGGCTCTTTCTGTAAGAAATCAGATGAATTAGAGGGGCAGGAATGGATACTAGTCACTTCAGTTCACTGATTCTAGCATAGACAAAAATGCATATGGCTCTCAGGACGTGTGAAACTAACTAAGATGCAGAATAATGGATATATACGTTGGCCTGTCAAGTCCAGTATATTAATAGAGTGTTGTTCTGGTTATCTTTTTGTATTTCAGATACATCATTCAGTTTTGTCCCTTCCTTAGATGCCTTTTTTATTTTTAGATCTCTCCTGGGTTTGTTTTATGAAGTGATTTTCTCCACTGAGCATGCAAGCACACTTGTTAGGATTTGATATATGTAAGCCACATATTTTATTATGGTGGATGTGTTCGTATAGGATTCTTATTGATTTTCTTGTGTTCTAGTCGATGATGAAGTGAAGCGATAATAAAGCGTGTATGTGTTGGGTTTGCTTTCTTTACCTCTGCTGTGACTTGGACACGCCATTGTAATTTTTTTTAGATGTGCCAAGCATAGTAGAGAAGTAATCTTTCTCCCAAACTAAAACAATGTAGGATTACAGCAGTAACTGCTGTTAGCTGCAGCATTTGTTCTTTACAGCCCACTCTTACGTATTGTACTTATCCTTCCCGCTTCATTTTTTACTTTGGAATCATAGAAACATGGTTTGGGGCCTTTCTTTTAACAAGCATATTTTTGTTTCTAGTGAAGCCAGTACTAAAATTCATACTGGCTAAACAAACATCTAAAATAAATGCTGTGCAATTATGAAATGTTAGGACACAGTGTTTACATCTGTTACTAAATACTGCTTATCTACTTGCTGGTATTTCCAAAGGAGCTGTGTCCTTATGATATTAAGATGATAGCATCTCCAGCATACTTTGCTTAGCATGGGAAACTTGTACTGCTCAACTTGTTGATGAAAATTGGGTTTTATCCTTGCTGCAAAATCTAGAAAGCCTGAAATGTAATTGCACAGATGTTGCACAGCATCTTATACAGGTACATTGTGTATTGCTTGTAGGAGGCAATTGCTGGCTGTTGCTTTTCAAATAATGCTGTTGTGAAAGGCGTTTTCAATCTGATGGTTCCTTGTTTTCACCTGTTCTCTGAAGACCATTAACTTTAGATGTGTAGCAGGTGCGTATGAAACAAGTACCCAAGTTAATATTAATCCACTGTGTAAATGTGGATATAAAGCCCGCTGGAGGTGTAACAGCCACTTTCACCAAAGCCAGCAAAGAAGATTTGTATGGGAGAGAAAGAAAAATTGTGCAATGAACTGGTATTTATTTACGCTCTTTGAGGGATGCCTTACCTAGTCTTAGCATATTTCCATTAAAATAATAATGACATGGCTAATTAAAAAAAAATATACTTTCAAACTCTAAGAAAAAATTGTCTAAATCTGAAGAAAAGAAGGAAAAAATTGAATTTGACCAATAGAACCTCCTGTATCGTCAAGAATATGCAGAACACACAGGGACGATCCAAGAAGGCTGGCTGTATGATGATCGCCTGCTTGAGTTTTGGGTCAGTGCCCTGAAATACTGGCAACACAGCTCTGCTGCCTGCTGTCCAGGTGGGTCAGCACTGGCTTCACAGGCAGCAGAACTCAATCCCCTTGGTCACTGCAGGCTTTGATTTGCACTTCTTGCCCTTCTCAAACTTTTTTTTTCTTGTTCATTATCTGAAAGCTTAAAAGAAAAACAAAGCAAAACAAATAATAATAATAATAAAAAAAAACAGCCAACCAAAAAAAAAAAAAAAAAACAAACAAAAAAAACACCCACAGGTCTTCATTTCGTAGTGAATAGAGATTACATCTCTTCTCCCAGGACTTGCTCAGGGTCAGTAATGACTTCTGTGAGAATGATTTATTGACTTCTCTGACCAGAAATAAAACTGTCACCAAAGGGCCTGCAGTCCCTAGACGCCAGCTTGGCCTTCTCAGTCAATCTGTGAGAAAGATGGTTTTAGTTACATAGCAATTAAAAGACTTGTTTTGTGGTGAGTAACTAAAGGGAAGCGGAGGGCAGAGAGAAAGGTTAACATAGTGAAGCAGAAAGTAGCACAGAGCACTAATCCTGTCTCCTTTTCCATCATCTTCCCCCCTGCTGTCTGCCTTCTATTTGCACTTTGTTAAAGTCCAGTTTATTGAACCACCTTTGGGAACCTCAGAGGTATTGTGCAAAGGGTTAAGGTTGGGCTAAAATGCTCCAAATTTTGGCACAGCATCTTAAACCTAGCTTTGTGGTAGAACCAAGGTGTGTGATCATCAGCAATGACAGTCAGCAGTCATCCTTGGTTGCCACCGATCTTTTACTCCTTCCAGCTGTGGACCTGTTGGGTGTTTTAATCCAAATTTGACAACAAAGGTAATGAATGGCCTTTGTAGTGGAGGAGAGGGGATGCACTTAGCGCTCTGCTGAGGAAACAGCATCACAGGTATAACCTTTAGTAGGCACTGGAGAATACAAATGAAAAAGCTCTGTTGTGAGCGAGAACTGTAACAGAAATCTTGAGTTCATTTGCTCCTTGTTGGAAACCAACCAGCATCCAGATCCATAGGAGACTTCCTTTCCTTATGGTCCTACTTGTTTAGTTTTCCTGGCTGTTTAGCACCTGTAGAATAGAGACGTACCGGCGGAACTCAGTGCAATGTCTGTGTGGGTATCAGAGGCATTTCACAGGTACGGATCTTGCTGGAACCAAGCTCGAGCAGAATCAGAGCACTGGGATTCCCTTTGGTTTGCTTCTATGGCAGATTTTCAGCGGTTGGAGAAATAATGTCTTCTCTTGCAGTAATCTTCTGCACCACGATATGCTGGGGAGAAACAATGCTTTTAGGACGGCTGGTTGATACTACGTGCTTTTGTCACTGCTTATTGCTTGGTGAGCAGTGTATCTGTGTGATAGACAGTAGCCCTGAAGATCCTACAGAGCCATACTAGGTGTGTGGTCCTGGCACTGCAGACTTCACCTGGTGTTGCTGCAGGGATGGATTGTGTCCGAGGATCGTTCAGCAGATCTGAGGATGTCCTTTTCTTACTGATAGGGCAGCCAATGTGCAACTGGTTTTGTAGATGGATTTGCAGATGGATTTTATAGCCACAGCTTCCTTTCCTGGCTGACTTCCCGTGGTGAGGAATTGGTCTCAGAACTTAATACTGTAGGAGCACTGCGGGGCTTGAAATGTGATTCAGCCCCTGTTTTGCTAGACTTCCCAAATGCAGAAATAGTTATTTTCCAAATTGATACTGTAAAATGTACAGAAATAAACATCACTGATTGTAATCAGAAAGGCATTAAATGACTTTCCAGACTTCCCAAGGAAGTCTGTGACATAGCTGTAAGTTGAACTCCTGTTTTCTGCATTTTAGCATGTTGTTCTAATGACCAGATCCTGCTATTTTAAAATTTATTATTATTATTTTTACAATGGAAATGTTCGTCACTGGTGCTTCTGTGTGCCTGACTTTTTAGTATGTCACGCCTGGACTGGGAAGCAGATGTCTTTCTCACTGAATCCTCTTGTTATGTAAAGCTGTGGTGAAATGTAATGCCCAAGTATAGTTGAGATTTACAGCAATTTTTGAAGTCAGTATGAGTTTCCCTTACCTTACTGTGCCAGTATGTCTTAGTTTGCTCGTTGGTGGAGCAAATGTGTCCATTGTGAGAGCTTATGACTGTGCTTACCTGTCTGAGAGAATTTAATGTGAGGTAGGCAAAGATCCCTGGGGCCAGCTTAAAAGAACCAATTTAATTTAATGTGTGTACTAATCTGAATTTGAAATAAATCTCACAAGTCCTCCCCCTCCTATTTGTAAGTACACAGCTTTACACTACCACAGAGTTCCTAGTGGAATGTCCATTTATTTCACGTTGATCGAGTCATAGTAAGCAAAATATAAAGCCAGTTCATGGCAATTTTTGGAGAATAGAATAAGTCAGACCATTCTTGAGAAGTTCTTTTTTTTTTTTTTTGAAAGCTGCTTCTAGTGGAAGGGGCCTATAATTGCTTAAATCCTTGACTAGCAGATAAAATAAGTCAAACTCTGTCTAATGTCTTAGTGCAGTTTTGTAACTAATTCATGGATCATTGTGCAAGTGAGGTGTGTGATGTGGGTGATGCCATCAGAAATGCTTGCACATAGTCCTTGCCTACTTTCCCACCTACTCCTTACCAGTGTGTGAGTGCTGCTTTTTTTGATGTGTGTCTGTATTTTGGGTATGATGATGTTTTTTTATATGTGTCCCAAAAAAGTCAACTGTTCTTCATTTTCAGGCTTGAACAAAAAAGCTGGTAGCTGTCTCTGCTGGAGATAAGGTAAAACTGTTTTCATCCAAGTAGCCTGTGGGATGATGCAGACAGTGGTTTTTAGTGCAACTCAAATGTAGCTTGGTTTGCTGTGAAGAAAAAGGAGATGGTAACTGGCCTAAGGTTAAGCAGGTTTTTGGCTCATTAGCATATGTTTATTCACTTTCACTGAGCCCTCAGATATGGATCCTCTCCAGGTCTTCATTGACATCCAGCCAAGAAAAAGGCAGTGGAATTAAAAGATCGAGTACAATCAAATCAGATTTTAAACCAAAACAAGAAAAGTTCTGCTTTGAACCTGGGAAAAGTCCTATTTCACTTGCTACAGCTTTTCAAGCTTCTGCAAACACAGATACACCCGAGTTTCTCTGTAGCTTCCATCAGTGGAGCTTCACCATTGAGCAAGGTAGCGCTCTTATAGAACTCACGCTCCTCTAAATTAACAGATGACAAAGAGAACAAGGTTTTTAATTTGTTTTAAATTTTACTCTGAAATGATGTGTCAATGATGATCTTAAAATGTAAAGGAGTGTTGGCAGCAAATGATAAGAAATGTCAAGGAAAGGGCGGAAGTGAGGAAGGGATTTTAACATACTGATATCGTACTATGTCCTCTTTTTGATAAGCTGTAATGACAGTGGCTGTCAAAGCTGTCAGGGAATCATAGAATCATAGAATCATAGAATATCCTGAGTTGGAAGGGACCCTTAAGGATCATCAAGTCCAGCTCTTGACACCGCACAGGTCTACCCAAAAGTTCAGACCATGTGACTAAGTGCACAGTCCAATCTCTTCTTAAATTCAGACAGGCTCGGTGCAGTGACAACTTCCCTGGGGAGCCTGTTCCAGTGTGCAACCACCCTCTCTGTGAAGAACCCCCTCCTGACGTCAAGCCTAAATTTCCCCTGCCTCAGCTTAACCCCATTCCCGTGGGTCCTGTCACTGGTGTTAATGGAGAAAAGGTCTCCTGTCTCTCGACACCCCCTTACGAGGAAGTTGTAGACTGTGATGAGGTCTCCTCTCAGCCTCCTCTTCTCCAGGCTGAACAGGCCCAGTGACCTCAGCCGTTCTTCGTACGTCTTCCCCTCCAGGCCTTTCACCATCTTCGTAGCCCTCCTCTGGACACTCTCCAACAGTTTCATGTCCTTTTTATACTGTGGTGCCCAGAACTGCACACAGTACTCGAGGTGAGGCCGCACCAGCGCAGAGTAGAGCAGGACAATCACCTCCCTTGACCTACTAGCGATGCCGTGCTTGATGCACCCCAGGACACGGTTGGCCCTCCTGGCTGCCAGGGCACACTGCTGGCTCATATTCAACTTGCTGTCTACCACAACCCCCAGATCCCTCTCTTCTAGGCTGCTCTCCAGCATCTCATCGCCCAGTCTGTACGTGCAGCCAGGGTTTCCCCGAATGGCAGAGCCCTTCTTGAGACATATCTCTCTGTTATTGACAGGCAGGGAAAAGTGCGTGCATGTGTGTACATGTGTGTGTGGTGGCCTAGAGATTGATCCCTTTTATTCTGGGTCAGAGAAAAATCTGAAAAGTTAAGTAACACTGATTCTCATCCACAATTATTGTATTTTCATAAAGTCTTTGGTGCTATGTGCATCGTTGTGCCATTTTTTCCTGTGCCTCTGGTGTAATACTAGAGAGCTAATGTACTTACAGATACATAAATGGGTATATTATGTAAATATGTGGACGTTTTAATCTCTGGCTATGATATATGTATTAGTCCAGAAGGATTTATGTAACTATAAGCACTCCTAAGAAAAGGATGAAAAGAATTTTTGCTTTCAATGTCTTACCAAAATGGCTGTAGTAGAGTGCTCCAGATTCAGATACTGTCAGGCTTCTGCCTTCATCTGCAAGTGGGAGAGTTTTAGCATAGAAGCATGTTCAGTGCCCTGTCTTTGTTATGGCCCAGCTCCATGAGAGACTGAGATACTGAAATACAGGCCAATACTCATAGCATAATTATATGTGGGATGAGACCTTTGTGCATGTTGATGTGAACAAGGGATGGAATTGTCAAAATCTTGAATCTTTTGACTGGGTGCATTTGCAGCCCCCTGCTGTATCCAGGCCCTGTCTTTGAGAGGGTTGCAGTCCTTTGTTCTCTAATTTTGGTGATAATACCAAACTGTCTTCTGACAAAACTCCATAGAAAGAAGAGAATTTACAGCAACAGGTTGGTCTTCTGTGTTTCAGTCATGTCAGTGAAGTGATTTGCTAATTGTGAACTTAAGCTTGTTGTCACTATGTGCATTTAAATTCCATTTGTGCCAACAGGATTTTTGCCGGAGTAAAACTGAGTCTAAGAAGCATACGAAGAGATTTGTGGAATGTGAGAAGCAAGTACTAGGACTGTGGGGAGAAATATTGCTTTAATTTTAAAAATAACCACAAAGAAAGAAGCAAATGGAACACCAAGATATTTTATTTCCCTAGTCTGGGGACTCTGCTAATGTGCAATGTTTTCTGTTGTTTTTTTTTTTAAATGCTCCATCAGAAAAGTATCTGCTGATAGGTTATCCACTCTTTGTGCAGGTATAGAGCCATATGCAGACAGAAAAGAACAGTATATACACCCTGGACAGCATTAGTATTCAGGTTCACTGTTACAAACCCCTGTGCAGCATTCTGTTTGATGTCTGATTAGTCATTAATGTCCAGCACCTTGTGTGGGTTCAGTTTGTTCAGCGACTGCTGTGGCCTTTCCATTATTTTGTGAAGCCGTAGCCATAAAACTGTTCCGAAGGAAACACGGAATCTGAAGGATAACAGGGTTTCTGCTGGTCTGGGTTATGAGAGCAACATCTTTAGTTCTTAAATTACCAAATAGTTCTTTGGAAAGCTGGACTCTAATCCTTTGGAAATATCTCCCCTAAATCAACTCACCATTAATTCAGCCTTTTGATAGCTGCTGAAATTGCCTTCCAGGGTATGTTTTGAGAGGGGATTTTTCTGTCTTTTTATTCTACCTACTACTTGTTTCCCCTGGTGCTCTAACACCATCGTTTTGAGAAACCTGTGGGACTGGATGGCAAGATTTATAGACTAGAATGTGTGACAGATTACACTGTAGATAATACTTCTGCGATCAAAGATACCAGTTGTGTTTATGATGGTGGTTTGCCAGGTCCTTTGGGAAGTACAATTCCTATTTTTTGCACTAAAGAATTACTTCTGCTCTTGTAAGCCAGAGGAAATACAAATACATAGAATCACAGCGAGGCCCTTTGTGCAGGAGAGTGACTTAACAGTTGTTGAATATACCATTTTTTATTAGAAACAGGGTTTCATTCTCTGATGATTTCCCTGAACATTTCTTTATCTTTCTGGGCTGCCACTTGGCCAGCCACCTTCCAGAGCAGAGTCACTTAGGTTGTGGAGTGCTGAGTGCAGGCTTCACGCTGCAGCAGCATGGAGGGCACAGGGACCGGGGAGAGCTCCTGCTCGTCTCCTTTTTTTTTTTTTTTTTTTTTTTTTCCAAGGTAAGGCTGAACTGGGAGCGCAAGGATTCCTGCTGCTTATTCTGTAGCCAAGCCAGCCATCTTCTGCCTGCTGCAACAGGAACAGCTGCTGTACATCCAGGGTTTTCACACTCCCGCTGCTGCTTAACAATACGGCATGCTATGCAAAAGCTTGAAGAAGTGTTCAGGGCCCCTTCGCTTAGCCCTCCTCCCCGCGTTTACATGACTTGCATATGTATCTATGAAGATCTCCGCATTAAGCATATAAAGGGCTCGGGGCCTTGTAAACCATTAGGAGTGGGAGATGTGTCTAAGGATGTGGTTGATGCTTTGTCGCTGAGTTTGGAGTGTCATTCCATCCCAAATCTGCAGTCCAAGGCTTGCCTGAAGTGCATTTTACTTTTCCTTATTTGCAGCTGTATGTATCTGATGAAACCAAATAGGACAAATGTTTCTTGGCACTGTGGAGACTGGGGGAGCAGAAGGCTTTTGTCTGTGGATTTAGGCTTGGCTACTGTTGTTTGATGTAGGTGCTATAAAAAAAGGAATTTGTAACCCTAGTCCTACAAGTGCAGAGGTCTAGAAAGACTTCTTACAAACAAAGCTTTCAGACAGTGCTGATATAACGAGGTAATTTGGGGTACGTGTATGTCACGTGTACGTGTAGGTTTAGCAAGAAGCAGAGCTGTTAAAGCTGAAATTATCAGATTGAAATGGTGTTTGGTGAATTAAGAACATGTACTAGAGACAATGAGTCAAAAGGGATCACCTGTTATTTGGAGTGCAGCTTCTGAATCCCAGAGGTGATGTTTTTTACTTGATTTTTATTTACGTTTAACTTAACACTGAAGCATCTCTCTTTGGAGAGTTCACTGGAAGATTTTGTTTCTAAAATTTTCTTATGTCTAGGGGCGCTGCAGATACCTTATTGCCTCCAGATTTGCAAGCACTGACATGTGACACAGCTCTTGAGGGGTGATACCAAAGGCGGAAGAACTGGAAGGCCAAGTGAGTGGCTTCTAACCATGAACTTTGTTGTCCCTTGCTGACAGAAGCCTTCAGTTAGAATTTCCTCTGTGGTGTGTAACAACTGAGCTGGCACCTGAAGGCTTGATCCCAAGACCTGGGAAGTCAGTGCCCAGCTCTCAGGGGCATCAGTGTTGTAGGATCAGGGCACAAAGTGGCAATTCCCTGCCTTACTGGAGGTGCATCCTGACATCTTCTGCTACAGGGCAAAACAGGGGCATTCCGAACCTTGTTCTCAGTTGCTGAATAAAAGAAGCAGGACTGTCTGTTTTGTATTCAGCTCGCGCTTATTGAAATCAGTATTGCAGGCTTGTAGTTTGGAGAAGTAACACAGTGGTTCCTTTTAATAATGGAATGCATCTATCTGAATCCATCGGTTAGATTTTATTTAACAAACATTTCTGTCTCCCTCCACCCTTCTCCTGGTTTTGTTGTCACAACTGGCACCAGGCTAAAGATAAAGAAGAAATGGTAAGTTACTGAGTAGTCAGCCTGGGGCAGGTTATGAAATTAAAATGTGCGTGAAAAGAATGTTACTCCAACACTTTGCAAATTGTTGAAATAACAGGACTTATTGGGCTGAATATATCTACACTAGTATTTGTATAAATAGCAATGTTGGAGAGGGGTGGGTGGCTGCTTGTGTATTCCCATACTTCGTTCATTAACTCATTACAGCTTAACGGGGCTTTTGTTCTAATGCTGGTTGTGGTATTTTAATCTGAAATATGGAGGAAAAATGGGCAAGCACAAATGCTCGGAGAACATATCCTTCCCAGTACCACCATAGCAGGGTGAGTGAGAAGGGAAAGGGTTTGCAGCCTCTTTCACAGTTTATGACATGATTTGTTAAAGGAACAAGAATTTCTTACTCCCTGCCTGATAGATAGGCTGGATAAATGAGATAAATAATCGCTCGTTGTTTCCTGCTCTTTGAATGACATTTCTCTATTGTCTTAAAGCCTCAGCGGAGTGATCTCAACACAGTGGGCTTTGTTGAAACAAAAGCACTTGTGCCCCATGTCACTGCGAGCACGACAGGGGCAATGCTGATGTGATAGCACCGCAAGTGTTTGCGGTGGAGCCAGAGGGCCAAATGTGAGATCCTCAGCATCAGAGGATCAGGGCGTTTACAACCCTCTGCTTTTCTGTCCTGGAAGAACAGCCTGTTTCACAGGAACATCAGTTTTTGTGCCTTGTCATTTCACCAATTGCATCATGCAGGCAGATTTCAAATGCCTTAAGAGTAACCATAGTAACTGCAGAGCATTTAAATAAGCTGAAGGAAAAGGAATTCCCTCCCTTGTAAAAATCCTTCAGTCAAGCAGGCTTCAAAGGTGCAGCAAGATTCAGATCCCCCTCTGCTGCATAGTGGCGTCGCTCCCTGGGTTTCAGCAAGGTTACGGGGCTCTGCAGGTCGCTCTGCTTGCAGAGGTACCTGCAGAGCAGATCCACCCATGGGCATAGCTGTCGCAGGAGCTCTGACTGCGTATGGAAGGATGGAGCCGTTTTCATGTGCGCCTTCCTGTCTGCTCGGCCAGGCATGTGTGGGCTCGCACATTCGCTGCTCTGCTCCTGCAAAGTGTCATGTGGGTTACCTGACATGGGGCTACGACTCCTCTCACATTCGTAGGCGAGCTGGGTCAAAGCCTTGGGTTTTACTTGGACAGGGTTTCTGTGCTCAGTTGGGGAAGGATTGTGAATCTGCTCTTAAATGTGCAGAGTGAGAATGGTTGTGCACTTGAGCAGGCCCCCTTCCAAGTGCAACATAATATGCTTGGCTATTGTGCAATATCCCAATGCCATCTGTGTGAGAATGCCTGGAAGAAATCAGGTTTGAGCCTTCCTTTTGTTGTGACAGTGAGAAAATCCAAATTGCCCTTTCGCTCTTGACCTAAGCTTATTCAAGACCTCTAGCTCTTGAATTTTGCCTGTTCCCTTTACTCTGCAAGCTGAAAAGTGGGGTGCTGTCTTGTTATGGAGGCCTGGAAAGTTTTATTGAGGTGATCTGTCTAGCTGTTACTTTATTGATTCATTGAATAATTCTACCAGATTACGTTGATTTAAATGAACCATGGTGCTGCTACTTCCAAATGGCAGTGATTCTTACAGCTACTTCTGTGGGGCTCCTTTCGTCTTTACAACTGTTCTTACTCCTGTTATAAAGCGACAGTGTAAATGCATTTAATTGAGATCAATCATCTAGCTTTTCTGAAAAACACAAGGGTACAACCCTTGGTTAGGTACAACCAAAGGAAGCAGTTGTTTGTACTTGCTTAGCTGAATGTCCTAATGAAGCAGCTCTGTACTGACTGGAGATTTTGGTGTCTGTCCTAGTTGCTAAGACAATTAAAGTGTTCTTGTAGATGAAATGGTTGTCTTGCTTGGCATAGCTGTGAGAATTAAAAACTAGGCTAAGTTTTGAGTCTATTTTTAGATTTAATAATAAAAAATATCTTTAATAATCTTTCATTCAAGACCAATATTTTAAATCTTGGTGATTAGTTGTTATACTTCTGAAAAAACAATTTGCTAACAAATTGACCGATTAAGAAACGGTGTTAAGTGCTGGCCATTAGAAACTTATCAGTTGGCCTTTACAGTGTTAGCATTTTCTGTTCTTTGGAGGCATAAAGAAGTGGCTCGTGCTCCAAGCTTGCTGCAGTACCCATACCAGAAATACAGGTGTTCTGATTCTTTGTTGGACCAACCCGAAGACAAGCTAGATGTCAACTGAAATGTCTCTTCCATCTGAAATTGGCCACCACAAAAACAGTATGAATTTTGTTTTGTGTTAATCTTTGCCCAAATTATTCTAAGGGAAGATTCTTCTAGCCCCTTCCAGAATCATCCTTGCAAATATTTTCCTGCCTGTGCTCCTCTGGTTGAGCAGCCCTCACCACAGATCACTTTCCTAGAGGACTGCCATCAGCCTGTAGCCAAATTCATTCTTGCAGCCATGGGATTTAGATGTAGAGCTTAGGGATATGGTTTAGTGGAGGACTTGTTAGTCTTAGGTCAGAGGTTGGACTCGGTGATCTTGGAGGTCTCTTCCAACCTAGACTATTCTGTGATTCTGTGATTCTGATTCTGTGATTTCTGCAGGCTCTTTAACTTGAACACAGCTGCAGAGATCAATAGGCTCTGTGGTGAAGTGTGCTGAACAGGCGTGTTTTGGAGTTGTTGCCCTGGGAAGGAGGGTGGAAAACTCCCTGACCTTGTGGAGACAGATGGGAGGGAAGGTGACATTTATACCTCCTGACGAGGAAGTGGGAATGAAAAGGCAAGGTAACATATCTTACAGACATCTTGATCAACGGTTACAGGAGCTCTGAATTTGGGCCTCATTTTCCAGTGTGAGATATTGTTGTTTTTCTAGCTGTGTAGGGAGAGTGCTTTCTCTCACATCCCTACTTCAAAAGTTGGCTCTGTTTGTGATCAGCTTCTTTTAGGTGCTTTGTTGTCACAATGAAAAATTATAATACATGGAATAACTTTTTTTTTTTTTACTAATTTGGACAAAAAAAGTCTGTAGTCTCAAATATTCAATTATGAAACACTACCTTCCCTTAGATTAATGTCAATACTATCTAAAACCCCTCAGACTCAGTGGACTGAATTAACTTATACAAAAAGTGAAGTACCAGATCTGAGCAGGGGTACAGCCTCCACGGAATCTACAAAGCCTGATCCACAGCCATTGGTCTTCGGAGCAGGTAAAGACAAGCTAACCAAGTGCTTTTTGGCAGTGCTGGAGTCTCGGGTTAGTCATAGCTTGGGCTGCTGTATAAGCAGGGAAGGTTTTAGGGGTTAGAAAGATGTTTTTCTGAGAAGTGGAGAGAAACATTTCCTCTGCTGTAGTTCCTGAGGGTAGCTCATAGGACTATGGTAGTTTGAGAGCTGAGGTGATTGTGGTTCAACACAGCAGAATTTGAACGCATCTCGTCTCCTCCTTCTGCAATGTGGCTTATGCTTCTGACTAGTAACTGCAACCAATTGCTGCTTCTCTGGACTACTGGAGGCTGGCCAGTTATGAAGCCAAAACATTAGATGAAGAACTCCTTGAAAAGGAACATATTTATACAATGGGTAGCAATATAGATATATCATGCACATTTTGATAGAGAAATAAAAACACACATTTACACTTCCAATCTCTGATTTTACAGCAGTGATTTACAACCCTATTAACACTTGGCAACCCAAGGTCTGGAGAATAATATCAAACCATCTGTTTATGCCCCTGTAGGGCTGCTTGTAGCTGTGAAGTTGTGTTTCAAATACATCATTGCAACTCAAATGCTGGAAATCTTGTTGCATATCTTGGATTTTTTCTTTTGCCTGCAGAGTGGTGGCAGGTGTGCAAGATACACATTTTTTTTCTGTAATTGGGTATGCTGTAAATAGTTGAAATTCCACAGTCTGAAAAATGTTTTACTTTTCTTCCTGTATAGCTTGAAAAAAATAGGGATGGGGCCTTCAAGGAGAAGCTGGTATGCACTAGAAACAATATAAAATGTCTGTTTTTTAGAGAAGAGAAATGCCATTTCCAGCAAATACTTTTCAGAAAGTGCTGTCATGCTAATTCTCCTCTTGATAACATATTCCTCTCTCTTTGGCATTGTGCTTTGATACTGCACAATCTAATTGGGGACTTAACTGACTTTAGGCTAAATTCTTTACTATGGGTAGTGTGCATACTGCTGCACAGCAGATAGAGCACAGATGTGCCCCTCCACTAAAAGTCTTTTTTCTTTCTTTGATAACTCTAAGGACTCTTCAGTGAGAATCTTCAGAAAAGACCATGACAAAGAATGTTGATCACGTGCAGGAAGTTATCACACTTCCACCAACTGATGAGAGGTGTTACCTTTAGGATTAAACTTTCCCATGCTTGGACTATGCCAAGGAGCATGCTATTGTGGGGCAAAACCCCCAGGAAATGACTTCGTGAAACCCTGTGCAATTTAATTGGGAAGGTGCAGTCAATAAGTGGTACAGCAGTTCCCAGCAGCATGACTTTCCACATGGAAGCTGGCATTGGTGATGCCTTCTGGTTTAAGCTGTGTGCCATTATAAGCTGCATGTCATTACTCCTTTTAGTCCTGAGCTGTAGGGAGTAGGTTAGATGGGAATAATCCACAGGAGGGGACTGGGGTCAGCAGTGCTATGGGGATTAAAGTGGGCATGTGATATGAACCTTGTTTTCTGGTCATCAGTGTGATATACCGTGTTATCTAGCTGCTTTTAATTATTCATTATGTTGGAAAGGCTTACAGTAACAGACCGAAAAGACAGCATCTCAGCGCATAGATAGTGAAGCCATTCTGAACTGCAGAGTGTGCAGGAATTTGCTCTTCGTTTTGCCTACTTAGGTTTCTCCACTTAATGAAGATTTGGTCTGTGATGTCCCAAATGTATCTTACGTGCTACTATCATTACTCATTCATAACCAACTGTATAAATGAATACCTGGTAAGGAGAATATTCCTTGAAGGACTGTGGACAAGAACAGAAAATTTCTTCTGGGATGATTCTTGTAATGCCTTATGTGTGCATAAGAGTACTTTAGAAGTAGTTATCTTAGTGCAGAGAGAATTGCAGTGGCCATAATCTGTTCCACCTTGATGATTTTTGAAAATGCATTTTAGTTTTAGAGCTAGTTTCCAATGTATAGTGTATTATTTATGCCTCTAAGCCTGGAATATGCTGTTCCTGTTTGTCAGTTGTATGTACAATGCAGGAAGACTTGTCATGTTCATACACTTTGTGGCAGGAAGATCTGAATTCAACTGGCTTCTGTTTCAGATATGGATACTATGTTCATGTCACAGATGCAGGGCATTTGGAAGAATTACACCTCCAGAGTTTCAATTATGCAGTATCACAACATGCAGATATTGGGTAAGAAAATGAGGATATTGATGAGGGAGGCCATGCAGAGACTTGGAACAGACCCTCAGGAGGCCCTGCAAACAGGACAGCCAGCCCAACCTCCCAGGCTTACTTCTGAAAAGGGGTGGGATAGATAGAGAAACCATTCAGGATTTCAGCTGTCTGTGTGGAATTGGTCCCAGTGGGATGGCTCGTCCCGTGGGTAAGCACTGTCTTCCTGCAGAGCCGTTCCTTGGCCCTGTGGGGTCTGTCATTCCAGTGGGGAGCTAGAGAAGAAGCAAGCATTTAGATGCAGCTCAGGATCTTTCCCCTCATCTGTCTGCTTGCTTGGCGCACATGGCAGCATGCTGACCATAATCCTGTATTAATGATATTGCCAGCCATTCCCCACAGGAGCAGACACCGATGTCACAGCTAGAAGATTATGACCTCTTAAGAGAACTGGTAGGAGAGAAAAGGGCAGGTTGATGGGGAGTGAGAAAATTCTTTTTTAAAGTATAAGTCTTTATCTAAATTTTGTTGGCTCCATGACAGAAGAGTTGATAAGCTCAAAGGAGAAGCTTGTAAAAAAAATGGCTTTTATTTTTGCAAATCTGGTCATGGAATCTGTATACATGCCTATTGATCTCATGCCTGTCCCCTGCCCAAAGCAAGTTGATCCCTCCAGGATGCCCTCCAGGCTTTCTTCTGTATTAAAACAAGTTTTCTTCCATGGATTCAAGGGGCTCCTTGCTTTGTTTATTCTGTTTGTAAACAAATGCTCTTTCTGATGGCCAGGGGGTGAGGAGCACATGTGAACCACCTGCATGTAGCCCGCATTTGGGTAGGGCAGAAGAGATCCACAAGCTCTCTTTATATAAACTCGGTGCTTCTAATTAACTAGACATCACAACAGCTATGTTGAGGTAGGTTACTATTTGCTGGGGAAATTAGGTCTATGTAATATAGCATTGTGACAGTAGAGATGTAGTTTTTATGTAGCTTTATATTTGTGTGCATGTCTGCATGCATCTTCCTTTAAAATCCATTCTTATTTCCAGTCCAGTAGTTTAATCTGATCAATACTTCCTCAAATGTTGCAGGTCAGGAAAGGTATATTGTACGTGTCACTCTCCGGAAATTAAATCTGATCTCACTGCATCTGTGACATATCTGCAGGACCCCTCTGAATAACTCTGCTTCTTTGATAGTGTAATTGAAAGAAGGATTTGACTACCTCTGGGATTTTTTAAGCTCCTGAGGGAGTAAGGTACCAATTCTCATTGAAGGGCAATGGCCATAGGGTGCTTAATTTCCCTAAACTGATTTAAAAATCTTACCGAGTGTGAATATTAACATTTGGGTAGGAACTAAGGTTGGCTTTGTAATCCCTGGTAAAAGGGATTTGATTCAAAACTTACAGAAGGGAGAAAAAAAATGAGTAATATACTTTGATTTTAAAAAAGTGGTAAAGTTCTGTGGACTTTACTGGAGCTACAGAGGTTTCTACCCTCAGTCAGTTGGCTTAGTAAGTTTAGTTTTAAAGTATGTCCCCCAACAGAGGCTATTCAAAAACTGAGAGAAGATTGAGATGAGAGGAAATACAAAGGGAGGAGAGAAAAAGTGTTATGTTGATACTCAGACATCAGAATTGCCTCCCATGCTCTTGGCTGGAGGAATTACAACCACAACAAAGCTTTGAAAAACTTTACAGTGTGCCTCCTGAGGTCCCAAAGGCAGTCTCTAGAAGTGTCTGTCCTGTCCTGTCTGTGTTTGTCTTACGGTTTTTCTCTTGGTGACTTGTCATGCAGGGACACAGCACTGGTTTGGGATTGCCAACTGTTACAGAACCAGTTCAGCTGGCCCACTTGGCTGTCCGTGTCAGGGTGGTTTCAGACGTGTCAGAGAGTGCCCTGAGCTCCTGTTGTGTCAACAGCGACGGCCGTGTAGAGTGACCATTGGGATGAATGCAATACTTATTTATAGGAGTGTTAACTTAGCAACAACACGCTAACCACTGTAACTGTTTAATTTTTATTAACTATATTTCATCTTTTCATTTTCTTCCTCATGTTTCTTTTAGTTTCTTGCCGACTCGTTTCAAATTGTTGATGTTTTCCATTAATGTTTATTAAACTTGTCTTTTTATACTCTTGCTGCATATGCTTTACATGCATACGTTAGGCTGTGGATTTGTTTGGGAATGGGAGCTCATCGACAAAGGAGATACAAATTGATGTTCAGCATCAGCTTTTAGCAGAGATGTGTTCACAAAAAAAAAGCAAGGAAAAAGAGTCCTTGTGTCTGATTCACTCATGCCTAACAAAAGATAGATCACATCCTAGATTTCGAATGTCAAATCACAGGAAACAAAAGTAACCACAACTATCCCTGAATAGGCAATGAGCTTGTAAAAATTACAGTATGCAAACAAGAAGCGTGAACTTCCTGAAATGTCTTAGCTGTTCCCAATTGTTTGCAAGAGGCTAGTGCTGTGTGCCCCGTGGATCAGGTGACTTGAGGAGGCTCTGCTCTCTCTGGAGGTCTGTTATCTCATGCAGGCAGCTCTCTGCCTGCTTTGTGTACCTGCATGAAACTCACCCCCTCTAATGGTGCAACCACATAGAAAATGGTTTCAGTGGAACAGGGGAGAAACATCGACTTGACAGTAGCAAGGAGCAAAAGGGAAAGCAAGCCAGAAACTGAGGGCCGAGGCCCAAGCAGGGGAGAGGGGATGGGTATGCTGTTCTCCTGGCAGCTTGTCCATGTCATTGGCGGCAGCACGATGATCTCCATCACTGCGTATTCCCTTCTTACGGTTCATCTGCAGAACTGTAGGGGCAGCAGTGGGAAACCCTGCATTGCTTCTGTCCTGTCAGTAAACAGTGGGTTTGAACTGTGAGCATTTTCAATCTATTTCTATATGTTTATCTTCCTAAACCACTAAATGACTCGGAAATAAAACTATTTTGACTTCTTCAAGCTGTGAGCACTGAACAGGTTAAAAAGGGAAACAAGCTAAAAGCTCTGTTTCCTTTGCCTGAAAATCCACTGATGCAGGATGAAATTAAAGGCTATAAATAGCTCCTGTCCCTTCAGCTTCATCATGCAAGCTTTGGCTGTATGCAAGGATTAGAAGACAGAATGGATTTCTGTGTGGCGTCAACAAAAGTCAAGGATTATGCCCACTGTGCACATTGTATTGTTCATTTCTTATGGGCCCTCACAAGGAAATTAAATCCCTTCTGATGCTCAAGGTGTGGGGAGCAGAGGCGGATTTGAGCAGGACACGTGCATTGCAAAGCAATTTTGCGCAGTAGCACTTAGCTTCCAGGGCATCTGCACCATCAAGCCCTGGCTTCATTGTCGTGCAGGCAGATGACCCAGCACGGATCAAAGCCCCAGCAGGGGCTGGGGCTTTCCAGGCTCAGAGCTGGAGCTAACATCAATGAAGTTAATTTCTGCTGAACACATTTTGGAAATGACGTGGATGTTTGTTCCTGACGTCACTCCCTCCTTTACTCTGCTCCCTTCTCTCATGCAAATCTTGCATTGCATGAGCACTGTGCTGCAGTGGCTAGTGTCTGGTGACATAAGACTTTCAGAGCTAACTGCAGATAGAGCCTTGCGGTATGTGTAAGGCTCCAGAAGATAGGATGCCATTTCTTTCCTTAAAATAGCAGTCAAGGTTGCCATGACCTTAGTGTGAAAAGTTATTGCATCTTTCCTTTTCCTTCTCCATTTCTGGCGCCCCCCCCCCCCGCATTGTGTGTGGAAATTAGAAAACATTCCTTTCAAGGAGAAGGATTATAATAAATTTTATCATTAAAATTAAAGAATAAGCATGTTCAACAGCTTTTGTCCAAAAGGTGGACAAATAAATAAAATGAGGCTTGACAGTGCAAAGCACCTTGCAGAACTGGATCCACAGCTGCATACGTATTTAGAGCTGTATAATTACAAGCACTATTAATATCTCTGCTTTATATACAGTAACTGCAGTGGAAAGAAGGGCAAGAGAGGACTAACTTTGGACTGCAACCCTACTACTGTGTGAACAAGAGCTGATATCTGCTCTGAATATTAAAATAAAAAAATAGTGGTGGTAATTGTTACTAGCTGATAAACAAGGTTTCATCTCCATATGATTTGTTCATGATAACATATATATACCTCGGGACTGCTAGGTCTTCAACTTTGTTGGGGCAACACCATAGGTCTTCCACTAAAATGTCTGCAAGTCAACATTAATTAGGGCAGCACTAAAACCTGTCCTGGGACTGAAGCCTTTCCAGTATCCTCCATAAGAAAAGAAATGGCTGAGGATACAGAACTTGAAATAGCTGTAGAAAGTCATCAAAAAGCCTTTTTTTTTTTTAGATCATTTTTGCAGTCAAGCCTTGTGG
Source organism: Oxyura jamaicensis (assembly GCF_011077185.1). Taxonomy (NCBI): domain Eukaryota; kingdom Metazoa; phylum Chordata; class Aves; order Anseriformes; family Anatidae; genus Oxyura; species Oxyura jamaicensis. Next base: position 26,269,548 of record NC_048897.1, read on the forward strand.
ATGGATACATCTAGTATTATGGTGCCCATGTTTACTTGCTGCTTCCAACAGACAAGAGCAACAAAGATTCGTCCTTTTTCCTGACTTCATAGTCCTGTTGGCTCCCACCTGCTGATTTGATGGAAGTCCATGTTCCACAACACTTTTTTTTTTTTTTAGGCACATCCATTATCACCACATCCATTGTAGCCATCCAGCTCTAAGTGTCTATCAGTGATTGCTTTTAAAGCGTTGGGATAAAGAACAAATAGGAACACAAGGAATGGCAAATTAAGCTTGTGTTTCTTTAGGGCTGGGCAAGCTGCTGCCTCACGTTATCTCTGCCTTGTATTAGCAATGGGAAAAGTTTGTCTACTACTTCGTTAATTTGTTCATGTTTAATGTCATCAGAGAGCATGAAACAAAAAGCCTTGATTTGGACTCCCTAGTCACCATGAAGAGGTTGGAAAGGCTGCTGGATGCAGCCGTTCCTCACAGTCAGGCTGTTCCCTCTCTTGCTGTTCTTGAAGGCTGAAGCTTACTGGGGCCTGCTTCCCCTGGGTCTAGCATCTCACTGCAACGCGCAATGATCAGAGGGTGCTGGGAGCAGTCATGCTCTGCAGTAGGCAGTGTTCCTGGGCTCTAGTTGGCTGACACAGCCACTTGGGCACTGGCTGACAGCTCCAGTGTTGTGATCAGCCAGCCCTTTGCCTCCTGGAGGCACTGCTCAGGGACTCCAGTGCAGATTCAACTTTTATCTGATTCTGTTGAGGATGCCCACTATTAAACAGATCTTTTGCCAGCTATGTAAGAAGCCTTTTACACGTCCAAACTTGTCTGCAGTTTGTACTTTGAAAACTCTAGTGGTTAGACCCTTCTAAATATTTTTGGTTTAATTTATTTATTGATTACTCTTCCCCATGGCTCAGCTAAACAATGCTCTACTCAGTGCTCTGTGGCAAAGGAAAGTTTCTTTCTCTGAAAGTTAATCCAGTCATCCTAAGGGTGACATGCCATGCACCGACAGTAACAGAAAGTCAATAACAACAATGTACCTTTTATGTATTTGTAATATACTTGTTTATGTTTTATTATATTTTTATACATGATTTTTAAAATAACCAATAGTTCTATTGACTATATTGTCACCTGTAGACAGAAGGAAAGGCAGGAGCACAGGAATTACTTACTCCATTAGTGCTTTATCCTGCCTATTTCATCTTCCCATCTCCTGTAATGCTGTAAAGCAGTAAGTGCTCTAGCTGGAGGCATATCAATTAAACATACACTTGAGAACATCCATTGGGAAAGTAAGATTTAGTAGTTGCCATTGCAGAATATTAACCTCCTTTCCCATTGCCCTCACCTCTTTTCTGGTCTTTTCTTCCAAGCTGCAGCCCCTCACTCCATCAGCTGTATTAGAATGGCAGTTGCCCAAACAGACCCCACGAGGACTTGCAGTTTTGGGCCCAGTTCTGCATCTGCTCAGAAGTTGCCTACCCCTTACCTCAGCTGGTGTTGATTACCACCACTCCCATTGACTTCAGTGAGTAAGAACAGACTCAAATCCTTTAAACTGTTTTACTACCAAAAGCTAAGGCAGTGATTGTAAGTGGGACTGCTCCGCATGGGGTGGATGCCCAGCGGTGAGTGCTCTGTGGAGCCCAGAACTCGGTGTATCGTACCATTCTGCGTATCTCTGATGTAAGGATGTGTTCCTGAGCAGACAGATGGCATCGCCCACCAGGGGATTATCAGGTTCTCCCTTGTGGAAGTAAAAATCTTTCATTCAGCACTTTCTGAGAAGAGGGAGGAAATAGTACAGCCAAACTCCTGAAGAGACTAGCCAGCTGCTGCCTTGCCATTTTTGACCCTATCCTTGACGTAGTTCATTGTGAAACAAATAGTGCAAAATGGCATCATTTCTCCTCAGTGAAGCCTTAAAATATGTAGGATGTGGGCAAAGGAGTCGGAGCCATTACTATTCCTAGACATCCATCCAGTCAGACGAGCAGATGGAAAAGCACAAACCGTTCTCGGAGAGAGTAGGAAATATGGACCAATGCCTATAGCTTGGTTTCTATGCCAAAAGAACAGTGGGAAATCAGCAAGGGTAGGGATCCCAGTAGACAAAGCCACCAAATAATGCTCACTAAAAGACCTAAAATACCTTGACTTGCATTGTAATTGTATAAAGTTTGCCATCTGAAGAATCTTGTTTTTTTAAAGAACAAGAGAAAATATTAATTTGATGGCTATAGCAATTTGACAGGTGCCCAGTTTGTAGCGTCAATAATCAAGACGCGGTTGTGACCAGGAGGACGTGACAAGTCATGCAGCGCACCAGACTGCATCTCACACGTTGGTGGATTGAAAATGAGAACAAAGAGCAGTGCTATTGCTCGCATGCAGTGTTATTCGCTGTGTAAAGAGATGGTAGGCTGCATGGGAGGGACAAAGGCTGCGAATAGGTGACAAATGAAAGATACGAGTTGGGGCAATAGAAATACATAAACAACCTCTGTGTCATGCTGTTACTGAAGTTAAAGGGGGGCATGCGAATGGAAAGATACTCCTGCAGAAGGCAAGTGTGATCACTGGTGCCAGTGCTACCATGCGGTGCTGACCACTGCGTTTACCAGGTTTGAAGTTCTCATTGCAGATGTATCGCGCAGGTACCAGAAGCTGCAATGACGAGCTCGGGTGTGGCAGCAGTGTTGTGCTGCATGAATGGTGCCTGAGTGTAGTCAATTAACAGGGCAAGGAGAACATGCATTGTGAGAAGCAGTTTGAAGGGCATCAATGAAGATGTGCAACAGCTTTTGCCAAAGGATTATTTTCTAGATGCAGCATAACCCAAAGCACTGGGCATTTAGTACCAGACTGGAGCATCTGAACCCATAGCTGGTAGGTCCTTCCCCATGAAGCAAGCAGAAGATAAGATAACATTAGAAAGGGACCAAATTAAATCACGTATTGTGGCTCTTAATTAGTGAGACCATTGACAGAAGCATGGAACTATTTCTGGTTGAGTAGGATAAAAAAAATCCATCAATCATGTTTCAGAAAAATGAAATGAAATAAAAGGGTAACCTGGGCAGATGGCAATATGAGCGTTCTGGCTTGCCTGTATGAATCTGAGATTCTTCATAACTAATGCTTGACTATAGGGTAGAAGAAAATTTTCAGCAGATGTATTTACCAGTGAACTCATAAGCAAAATCATTCAGGGCGCTTTCACGTAATAGGTAGTAACTTGCACATGCCTGAAGTGAGCAATGTCAAAGCTACGGTCAGAAATGAAGTTTTTGGACTAAGGAAAATGTGGGAAGTTTCCTTAAAGCAATGGAATATGCAGGCCAGCGCCAAGCATTGCAGCCTCGAAACTGACCTCTAGATAAGGGGCTTTCTTCTTTCAACTTGATCTTCTTTTTCACATCATTTAAAAATATACTTGTCAAGAGTTAAAGCTTAATCATTCCTCCTCCATTCTATAAAATCTTTAAGTATTTGAATCAAAATCTTTAAATCAAAGCTTTTTTTTAGGCTTTGGTAAAAAATCTTTAAAACAATAGTAATTTATTTACTCATTATTTATGGTTCTTTTACAAGCTTTGAAGTAGGGAACAGTGGCAATGTTAACAGGTTGAGGAGGGTTACCTGGTGATTTTGTTGTAGAGGATGTCTTCTGCTGAGACTCCTTAAATCGGTCATTCATAATGTATACCTGTTCATCTGAGAACAGCAGCGCTCCGCTGTGAGACTGTGTTTTCCTTCTCTCTGATGGAAGGGAGATGTTAGGCAGAAATATGAAGTCTCCTAGCTCCCATTAGGGCAACACTTTATTTTCTAGGCTGGCATTTTAGGGAGCTGCACCTTTTTTATCTCAGAGAAGTTGGTCAGCACTCGGAAAGTGGGCATACCAAAATGCTTTTCTGAATCAAGACAAGACCTATGTGCAGCTTTTTTAAGCATACAAGGCACCTAGATTTCCTCAGAATTATCATTAGGGCTAAGTTCTTTCTAGACTCGTAGACAACATCTAGCTTGGTTCTCTTCTATGGTAAATAATTTATACCTCCATCTTACTTCCTTTGTCCACCATGTCACGGGAGGTAACCCCCCCCAAGGCCAGATTTCATAGGATTCCTTCATGAATATTGCTTGTGAAAAAGATTCCTCCCCCTGCAGGATTCCAGTCCTGGGCCCTGGGCAAAGACAGGTCTTCAGGCTTGTTTTGCATTTCCTTAGTGGTAGTTCCTTTCACTTCTTTGATGTGTTGTGGAGAGTCACTGGAAGGAGATAACAGGTATTTCATTCTCAGGCTACACAGGCTGGTAAAAAGCAGGTGAGGCCACATCATTGGGTGGGATGTAGGACTTACTGGTCCTTGGTAGGCCCATTTTGGGATTTATTTGTTTTTCTTCTCTTACTCGCAAAAACCCAGACCGTCAAAGACATATAAGCACCTGTTTTCCCTGGAAAATAGTGAAATACATCTTAAATACCTCCTTTCTCATCTCTGGGAAAAAAAAAAAAAAAGAAAAAAAAAAAGGAGTAAATAATACCTCATGTTTATCATAAGCATAAATATACAAAAGCTTGTAAGGCACTCTATTACCCTAGCAATGGCAGGGAGGAGTCCATATTTATTAGAACAGGAGCAGATCAATATCACACCCTATCCATGTATCAGCCACCTACCACCTCACTTCATAAGGAACTGGAACAATGGGCTGTCACGGGAGAGTTAATGGATTGTTGACCTGCCTGACAGTGACCTTCTACATTATTAAAAACACAATGTTTCCTCTATTTTGTGGGCTTTGCTGTTTGGGTGCAGAATGCAGCTGACCTTTGGGGAAAAGAGCTTTGTACATGTGTCTAGAAGACATTTTTAGAAACAATGTAGGATATTCTCATGCTCTGTACTGCTTCTTCAGACAGTGCATATCTGCTTTGTGTACAGTGTCTGTTGTGTTCTTTTCCTTTGATTTTTGTTTGTTACTTCAAATAGCACATCTACCACTGAATTTCTGTGTGCCTGGAGATCAGGTCTCACCCACTCGAAGGTAGGAAAGAGTCCATGGAGTTACTCAGTTTAAGAAGAGAGGGTAGACCCAGTTTTCTGGGAAGAATTCTAGTCTGGGAAATGATGTTTTTTATTTTTATTTTTTGTTAATTTATTCTCCCCGCCTTTCACTCTGTGTCTTAAGCAGTCTTGTAGTATTGCCCTATTTTAGTGAATAGCTATCATATTTCACTGTAAAAGATACTGCATTTCAGCAAGAGAAGAAGCAGTTCCAATACTCTCCTTTTGAAAAGCGCTTTGCGAATCACATAGATAAATCCTATACAAATATGTGTTTTGTCTCTGTAGGGATTTGTTTAACCACTTCTTCAAATTAGGAAACTTGTCCTGTTTCCAGGAAGAGATGCCAGGTATGACTTCAGGCTTACACATCCTACTGGATTACAAGACTGTGTTCACTGACTAAGAATATATTCGTGTAGGTTTTAAGCATTGCATGTCTGTGTGCTGGGATTATAGATACGTCTTTTAATTTCTGCTGCCAGTGTGCAGCCAAACAGTGTTTAACATGTATTTGCTTATTGTGTTTGCACGTTAAAAATCATTGCAATTTGATGCAAGTACTCAGTGTTTGAAATCTGATCAGTGTGTTATTTTGTTTGGATACTTGAATCCCAGTATTAATTCTAGAGTAGGATTTATCTTACCTAGCCAGGCATTTTAGTGGAGGTCTAGGGCAAGGTACTTGTGTTGACTCCCCAGAATAAAGAGAAACAAAGGAAGAATGCAAGCTTTCAGGAAAAGCTATAGGTTTTTCTAAGATTTTAAAACAGAAGTCTGGCTTTTCATGTGATGATATTCCTTTAAAAAGTTTATGCCCCTTCACTTCCCCCCCTTTATCTTTCTGCAAGTAAAATCATTGCTGTACTCTTCCTATTGGCAGCACAAAAAGGCGAGGAACGTGGAAGAGCAGAAATCATTTTCTTCCATTTGTAGGAACATAAAGGCCATACCTCCACTCACATGCACAGCTGAAAGCATGTTTGCTTTGCAAATGAACTGTACGACTTGATGTCTTGTGTTCACACTTAGAATTACAGGATGTATGCAGCCCAGAAGAGCTGGAGAGAGAAACCTGCAGGAAGGGAGTCCAGAGGATGGGTCTGTGTTTTTTCGTGTAGAAGAGAGGACGGTCAGAGAATAGCATTGTGCTGTAACAGTTCTGTTTGCTGGTTTCTGTACTGCACATCCTCAGATGTCTGCAGTGCTTAAGCCTAAATAGTTTGAGGCTTTCCTTTTTGCCTTCTGCCTCCATAATCTATCCTGATCCATTTACCGGGGCAGAGACAGCAGTGCTTCTGTATGAAATCTCAGAAGGAGCATTTGGCTCTCGCTGTCCCCTCCAAACTCATTCAGATGGGGAGCAAGCAGAGGGAGAAGGTAGCTTTGCCTGTGTTGCCGTGCTTCAACCTTTGTGCTGCAGAGCCTGCATGAGGAAACAAGGGAGAGAGGCAGCTGCATTCGCCTGTTGTCACTGCCTAATAGAACACGATGATTTCCATCTTTTCCCATCTGCCTGTGGGGGAGAGGCGCCGATAAGGCCTTGGGATTGGTTACAATCTACAGAAATCACAAAGCAGATGGATATTGAGCAGATAAGCATTAATCTGTCCTGGGAGAGGATTAATCGGGTGAAAGATGGCAATCTATGCGTGCGGGTGCGTGTGGGTGTGTGGGGCAGGGCCGGGGGGGGAGCAGTGGGCAGCTGGTGCTGCTCGCATCTCTTCTGGTCCTGCTTTTGTCCTGCTGCTGTGCCGTGATGGGAAGTAAGGGCTGGCTCCTACACAGGTCTTACTCTTCTGATTTCCACTGGACTTGGACATCTGAGCAGAATGTTGTCCATGTTTTAAACAAGCTAAGGTTTTTTTTTTTTCAGTTCTTTAGCTTTGTAGCTCAGCTTTGTGTTCATCCCATTGCTGAAACAAATTCTGTAGCATTTTATCTGCTTTTCCTCTTACTTCTTAGCCAGCATAGTGTTTCTTTGTAATTTGCAAGCCTGGTATTTTCCCCCAAATGCATTCAGTGATTACGTCACTTTCGATTTAAGTTATTTTTCTGATGTGTGCAGCATTTTACCTGAGAATCCCTAAATGTTTTGCAGGCATTAATTAATTAATCCTTACAACATCCTGAAGGTAAAGCATTAGAGACCTGGTTTCATTTTAAAAATACATACATATTTTTATATTTTTTGTGTTGTTTTTTTTGTTTGTTTGTTTGTTTGTTTGTTTGTTTTTTCCCTAGAAGTTTTTGGATACCTCTAGCACTCGTTGCCTGAATTTGGAGTTGCAGTACTAAGCACTTCTGCAATTCAGCCCTTACATCCATGAATAGGTGGGTATGCTATGAGCAGTGGAGCCAAAGCTGTGACCCTTACTGGTAGAAAAGGGCAGTGGGATCAAAACTGGATATAAAAGCATGTCACTGACAAAGATGGGAACAAACACAACCTTTTAATCTCCTTGGTTTTCACCACAAAATACAGTGATTTTCTGATGCTGCACACTGAATGCTAGTCTTTTTCTTTCTCTCTGAAATACAGCTCTGCCTTTTACTGCTTTTCACTTGTGGTTCACAATTCCTTTTTCTTCATATCCCTCTCTCTTGCACCTTAATTGCTTTTCACTGGAAAAGAATATGTAGTGATGCCAGTGCCCTCTCACAGCTATCTTCTAAAGTACCTTTTCTTTTTCACTGGCTTGGTTGCCAGCATCTGTGAAAGCTCTGGCAGCCTTATACAAAGCCAGAAGGTTCTGAAACTTCTGGAGTTATGTGGAGGGCAGAAGGGCAAATCCAGTGCTGCTGTTCTGCCATGGGGTTAGCTCCGTGTCTGCACTGACTTTACTGGTGAGTTCTTGAGCAGCGTGATGTAGTTGGTGTTTGAGAGAGATAATTGCATGCCACGGTCAGGTTTTCAAAGTGGCCCCAACTTGATGCCTTATTTTTATGTGCTCTGAACATTTATTTCCATACGTAAATGAGCTTAATCACAAACACATGTAAAAATAGCCTTTTATGGATTTAAAACCCCCAATCTGTCTTTTCCTATAGCAGTAGTGTGGTAAGTAAATGCTCTCTTTGGCAAATTGCGTGGGCATTTAGGAGTTTTTCATTCATCATTCGTGCCCAGTAGAGATCCCCAAAGAAGAACTAAAACCATGGATCTCTCACTCTACAACTTGTGTTGGGTACACTGGAGCAGACCAGGCAATGTGCCAAATGCCCTGGCAGTGCGAGGGATGTTCTTACTGTGTTTTTATGATAAAGCAGTTGCTGTAGATAAGAAGGGTATGTTGGTTATCTTTGGTCCATCTTACTGGAGAACTTGCCAGAGGCACAACAGGAGAGACAGAGGCAGGCAATCATGAACTGGGAGCAAGGCATTATTTTTATTTTTATTACAGTTACGGTATTTTATTGGCGGTACAAATTGATGAGGAGTTTTCCCCTCGTAAATTAAGACGGATGTCTTTCAAATGATACAGGCTGTAATCCTGACCACAGTTTGCAGGTCATTTTGCAGGATATTGGGTGAGGTAGGTAGTGGGCCTTTCTGGCCTCAATCTTTTACCTAAATAGCAAGAGATTGGGGATCTTCAGAGTGGAGATGCTGTTTTGAGCCACCTGCTGGTCTTTTTTCCACATTAGGGTGGTGTGGGGGGGTTAAGGAAATCCATTCTGCTGTCTTAACTCATCCTGTAATTTGTAATTCGTGCCTGAGTTTGTAAAAGTACTTTCTCCCCCTTATTTTGTGCTTCTGAACGTCCTGAGGTTGTTTTACAAGTTTCCTGTGGTCAGACAGTTTGCCAGAATTTGTCATGACACATGGGGTAGAAAAGCAAAAGCTTTTGAGACCTCAGGTTATTAAAGCCAAGGGAACACACTGGGAAAATAAATTGCCACCAGCATGAACTGAAGTAGAAATACTTGGTAACTTGCTGTCAGCTGTGGTTTTTTCTTTCCTAAGTAAAATTACAGACTTGTTAATTTTTCTCCCAACCCTGTCATTTTTATGGTGATTTTCTTTACTCTCCTTGCAGTTTAGTTTTGCATCCTTTCAGCCTCCTTTTAGGAACAGATTTCCTGTCTCATTGCTACCATTTCCTTGATTTGGGGTTCTTATTTATGCAGTTGTTTTGTCACAGCCTGCGTTTCTGAGAGGTATACGGACAGAGCAAGGTTAGATGCTAGCAACCAAGGTAGATCAAATTGAATATCTAATGCTCTTCAAAGATCCAGCTCATAAAGGGTTGGATCCAGGGCTGCAATGGTCAAAAAATAAAAATAAAAATACAAAAATCTATACATTCTGTGGCTTGAGATGAAATCTAAACGTCCAAAATGGCTTTCTGCTAATTTTCTTTTAAAATCATTCCCTACATTCCTTTTCAGACCCAAAGTGAGGTCTCTCTTCTTTCATCACAGCAAAAGTTTGCCAGAGTCTATTTTGCATAATAGAGTAAAATAATTTAAAAAAAAAAAAAAAAAGTCTGCAGTGGATTGTCATTTTGTAATTTGTTCAACAGGTTTGACAAAGAGACAAAATTTCTGTTCTAGGTGAGAATGTGTGAGTGTAGCCAGTGGTTAGGAGGTGGCATTAAACCAAATATAAAACTTTTTAGATACAGCATTCACTAAACTGTAATGAAACCTGTGACTGAGTCAAAACAAACAAAAATAGAGTCAAAATTGAAAACATTCATTTTTGCTTTCCCCTTTTTCTTCATGCAGTGAAATTTACCTCCGAATGCTTTAATCCCTGCAGTCCACTGGTAATCAAGGTATCAGCCATAACGCCCCTTGCCCTGCTGTAATTCACTTCCCAGAACAGAAGTCACTTTGAAATGTCAGGGAGGTAAAAAAAGAGCCCTGTGGAGGAAAGTCTTATATTTGGGTTGATTGTACAGATTTAGTCTACACGGCAGTGTGCTGTGATATGTTAGAAGAGAGGAAGAGGGCTGCTTGAGGAGTACTTACATGATTTTATAAAAGGAGGTGAAGGTCTGAATTGCAAGTCAGTGTTTCCCATTTTATTTCAAGGGGGTATATCTCGTGTACAAAAGTATTCAGGCACCATGGGTACAGGACTAGAAGTCTCAGTGTACAAATAAATGTTCCAACTCATTTGTCTGAGGAAAATCGGAGCCCTTTGGGCTGTGCTAGGATCAGTCAAGAAACTGAAATATAGAGTCTGCAGCTATTTGCATGAAATGTTTTAATTATTTAGAGAGATGATCGCACTGGGAAATGCTTAATATGATGCACCAAATCCTTAGCTAATATAAATTGACATAGCTCCATTCAAGTCTCCAGCCAAGGATTAGAGCTGATTGAAAAACAGGAAATGGCAATGACAACAAATGAGCTAGCTGAAGATACCTACTTTGTTTTCATTCCATTTGTTTCAAAAAGGAGGAGACTTTTCATATTTTTGGAAAAAAAAAAAAAAAAAGTTTTGTTTTACTTATGCTTTGTGGCATGCTTGTCTTTTTTCACTTTTAGGTCTGCTTTTTGTATTTTTGTTCGTATAAAAGAGAATATGAAGGAACAGAGTATCAGTGACTATAAAGATGAGAAGTCAGCTTGGAGTTTTTTGGTTCCACAGCTGGTGCATTCCTTCTGTTACCATTTTTTCAGTATTTTTCTTTTTTCTTTTTTTTTTCTTTTTTTTTTCCTATAAAAAAGTACATCTTTTGAGCGTCAATGTGGCTGAAGTACCTTCAAGTGCTTCTATTATTTTCACTTCTTACGCTACTTTTTCTGGACCCACCATACTAATTTTAACACAGTGACTTGGATGTCACTTCAGTAAAGTAACCATTGTACTGGGACAGGAGACCTGGCACATGGTCCCTCTTAGACCTCTGAGTCTTTTTCCCTGAAAGCACGAGATCCTAACGTAACGACACTTTACTTGAAGCAAGATGTTTCCAGCCTGCTTTACCCCTTCCCCCTTTATTTCTTAATGTAATTGTTTCTGGTTTTCTGCCTCTTCACTATTAGAAATGTCATGTTGTTTAGTTATCAGCATGCTCATTTGGAGAAGTTTATTAAAGGTGACGTAGAGTTTCTGACATACTAGTGGCAGAAAAGTGAAATGGATTTCATGGCTCGTTTGGTAAAATGCTCCTTTTTCGGCTGGTGCACTTAACGCGACTGTTAGCTGCTTAAGAAAATTGTTGCCCGAAAGAGACAGGGTGTTTCGTCTGAAAGTAGTAATTAATTACTGCGGAGGGGGAGAGCTGGTTCTGCTGAATAACTTTGCGTGCGATGATTTCAAGTGAAAGTTCTCTCATGCTACTGGATCCGCATCACACTTCACTGACGCGCACTTGATGGGCGGCATTCAGGTGCGTGGTCCAGCTGCAGTTTTCCATCATTGCTAACATAGCTGGGAGCAGCAGGCTTTTCTGCACGCACTGCCACTCTGTGCCTGCACTGAGAGATCCAGGTACAGACAGAAGTGCATTATTTGATTGTTTTCACCGCCGGGGCTTTCTGGTTGTTTCGGTCATGGAGGAGATCTGGCAGACCGCAGGCAGTTCTTCTTTAGCCAGAAACCCTCAGTTCAGAAGTCTCTACATATTTTTTATGGCTTTTTACTCAAGTCAAAATTGTGACTAAGAGTCTAAGTTTGCTTGAGGGCATCTGCATTAAAAAGTTGTTGTTAGAAAAGTGAGAGGAGTACTAAATGTGTGATGAATTTTTATGGAGGGAGGTGTAAGCAGGGAAAGCAGGAATCTTTTCAAAATATACCTTTATTATAATGCCAGACTGTCTTCCTTTTTTTTTTTTTTTTTTCCCCCATATATCTTGTAGTGAACAAAACTCACACCTGGTGGTGCAAGAAAGAAGCTTGGTGTTCCTTGGTACAAGTCCCCAGAGCATTTCTGGGATGTTTCTCGAGTGTAAGTTTCTAATCTGTATCAGAAACCATTTTACTAAGTCCCATAAGGCAGTGATGTTAAAATGCCATGAGCTCTACGCAGGAGAGGAGAAAGGGGAGAAAAGGATAAGCAGTAGGATAGACTTCATAAAGATAGCTTGAGTGTCACTATCCCACAGGTGGTGTTCAGGGAGGTGGAAAGGAAGTGGCTGGCTCGGGAGCTGCATCCCAGTTCCCAGCTGTCCCCAGGGCACAGCAGCCATGCTCATTTCAGGGACAATTTGGAATGCTTACATATTTCAGGGAATGGAAATAAAATAATAAAATGGTTTGGCACTTCTCTGACACTGTTTTGTAGTTGGGTGCAGATTTTTCTTTTCCTCTTTTATTCTTAGAATTTATGCAATCCCAACTGTGCCGAGTGACAGGCCCCTGTTGTGAGGACTGGGAGACTGGTCCGTGGTGATCTGAGAGGGGCCACTCAGTGTGTGAAATAACAGTCTGAAACCTCATACTTCTAGATGTTCAAGGTTTTCAAGAGTGCACATAATGATAAAGAGAAAGAATGGGTTGCCGAAATTTACTACGAGGATTTGAAAAACATATTTTTTCTAAATAAATCCTAAAAGACGTAAGTACTTCAACATTTTGCTATTTTTGGTATTCAGACTTGGAAAGTGATAAATAATCATGGTTTTCTGTAGGTAATGGCTGCTATTTTAGATTTTTCTTTCCGGTTGAGGTGAAGGAAGCAGAAGTGATAGAACAGGGAAATACAGATAAAAACACTCAAAAAAGTTGAAAAATTCTGGTCTCCATTGGTTTAGATGAGGAATGGTGGGAACATTATGTTCTATGTACAGAATGTGAATCAGACATTAACACCCATTCTGCACTACCAGAAAGGAGATTAAAAATGTAAGAGGTGTCATAAGGAAGGTGCTTGGAGCACTAGCATGCCGATATGCATTCTGGCGAGAGAAGTTCTGCACTTATGTGCTGCGCTAAAAAAGCTGTTTAAAAAATAAAAAAGGAAGAAAAAAAAAAACACTTATGTACGCACATGCACACGCAAATGTGCTTGTATGAAAGAGACAGGCAGAGTAGCTGTGCAGGATTGTTCCTAGCTGGGCTGTCTTTTTGCTGTTGTTAAACGTGTAGTTGCAGCCTGTCTACTACTACGTTTGATCTTTGCATTATGTGCTGGCAGTCGAGACTGAAGAAAAGCAAAAGAAAATGTATTGAAATACATTGAGCAACAGGAATAGCAGCAGCGTTGCACCTTCTCCATCTTGGGAGGCTGTAGATGCTTCCAGGGACAACTGAGGGGCCTGATCAATGACATACCTGATTACGTGTTTCTAAGAAGGGATGGAGGCGGGGGTGCAAGGTCTGACGTTGCCCTACCCAGGCAGTGGTATTGCATTTGCATGGGCTATCTTCTGCACTTCTAATTGAGTGCTTGGTTGAAAAGTTATCACTTCTTTTAGAAATTATTATTTCTGGTTTCTGTAGTTCCAAGGGAATATATACTATACATATATACTGCTTTATCAGCTCTTTCTGCCTTCCTCTGGGTCGTACCAACTTTTACTGCAACTGCTTGCTGGTTTTTGAAGAAGTAAGGCCAGCAGAGGTGGTTTCTGTGGAAGTGGAGTCAGCTCAAGTGGAACGATGCTGAAGGGGAGAGCTCATCAGGGTTTGTCAGCTTGTATGATGGATGTAGAAAAAGCTGAATGTCAGGTTTTTTTGTGGGGTTCAAATACTTGTGCTTTGTGTATTCCTGTTTGCAGGACAAAATACTTTAAATAGTTTTATGCTTTTTGGGTGGTAAAGGTGGGAGATTATGCGAGCACAGTGCAAGTGTGGAAGATTGGAAAACTGGTGGCAGAATCACAAGAGGAATACAGATCCCATGAGACCCAGTCTGGGCTTAACGTAATTTATTTTCACTGCTCAGAGTATAGCATAGTTTAAATAGCAAGTGGAGGAGGAAATACATTTAATCTCAGTTTGTAGTCTGACACATAGTATACCACATGTAGCAGGGGCTGCTGTCTTTTCATGTTTGATACTTTTGAGGTATGTATATGTGTGCCCTTTCAAAGTGTTTCAGGATAGCAGTAGATTTGGACTTGATCCTCCTTTCACTTGCATCAATACAAACTTGAGGAAATTCAGCCTGCATCTTCTTCCAATAATACTTTTACTGGGATTTGGAGAGTTGTTCACAGAATAAGAACGAGCGAGGAGTGCAGAACATGCTGGTGGAAATTGTGACAGACAAAGCATTGGATACCCAGGGCAGTACTTCTGGAAGAGTCGTTCAGCATTTCCAAGCCTGTTTGACAGAACAAAATTTAAAGTAATTAATGGTGTCTGATTGCCTTGGAGTCATTGAATCATTGGATTTTACTCCCACCCTGTGAGATCGGAAGCCATTATCTTCGTTACACAAAGAAGAAACTGAAAGATGTAATAAATTAAGCAACTTGTTCAAAGTCACACAGAGAATCACTAACTGAAGAGGGCTTGAGCCCAGGTGTCCTGAATCCCAACCCGGTGTCTCATTCACAAAGCCATCCCTCACAGCTCTTCCTTGTCTCTTTTCACACAGGGCTTTGCCTTGAGGGCTTATGAGCTCCAGCCTCCCTGTAACAATGCTATTTCAGCAGAGAGATTATTTTTCTTGGGTGAATCTGGTCTTTCAGTAATTAACTTTTTTTTTTTCTTCTAGATAAGTGAAATGGTTTTGAGTTAGATCAATACATATATATATGTAGGAGGAGTATAAGGGGAGCGCATGAACACATGTAAGCATCAGCCCATGGGAAATGAGTAAGTGCTCCACACCTTGCTGAGAGTAATTTAAAATAACATTGCCCTCACTATAATTCATCTCATTGTTCCAGTGAAGCAGACTAGCATGGGGTCATATTAATAATTTAAACATCTTACCCCCTCAGCCTTCTCCCTCTTAAGAATTAGCACTTAGCAGAGCATCATTGTTTTAGCTTTTGAAGACTTTAATTGGTGTTTCAAAGTGTGCGACCTCATTCACTCACAGAGCATTACTCATTCATTTTCTGTCTCCTCAGAAGTTAACTAGAGATCAGGCTTGTTTATTTATTTCCCCCAAATGTTTATAAGCAGTTTGGTGCTTTAAGGAATTACAAAATTGTTATGCTGTCACCTCCCCAGTTACCGTTCAGGTCCAAAGACTGTCAGAATAGTGTAACGCTCTCCTGCAGGTTTGTGCAGACTTGTGTGTCTGGACACCTGCAGAAGAAGTGGTCGGAGTACCTGACTTTACTTTGTTCCAGTCCTTGCTGGCACCATGTCTCACACCTCCTTGTCACCTCTCTTAATTCCTTACAGTTGGAGGGAGACCTTTGTCATTACCCTCTTCCATGCATCTTTTGAGCGGGGAAAAAAAAAACAAAACAAAACATGAAGATCATTCTGTACAGTGCTATAAGAATGAAATATTTGAAAATAACTTCAAGTGAGGGGAAAATAAGCTTGAACAAAGATCCACTCTGACCATCAATCCCCTGCTCCTGATTCAAACCCATGTCTTGAATGTATAAGAAAACTATGGATGCCTAAAACCCAGGATTACAACATGTAAATGAATTTACACTGGTCCTGAGTTTACTGTAACAACAACAATAAAACCGTCTTGTATGATCTTGTGAAAGAAATCTATCAAATTAAAAAACAAACAAACAAACAAAAAAGGTCTTGTCTTGATATTGCTTGTAGTCTTGTCCATACATCCAAGTTTATAAAACCTAAAGTAAGGTGTCCTCAGCTGCCCCCAAATTAAGAATAGTAAAATACTTAATTTTACTAATAGTTTCTCTCAATTTACCTCCACAGATCATAGGGAAACTTTGAGACCTTTGCATCCCGATACTATAACCTGTTCCTGTCTTTGTGGTTAGTATAAACTATGTATCAACCAGTTCTCCAACATTAAAAATACGATATGCAAATTACATTTTACTTTTCAAAATGAAACAGTAGTCCCAGTTTTTATCCTTCTATACTGAACCCTAGTAGTGTGTGTGTGTGCCCTAACCGTAAGATTTAGTATGGTGTTGTATGGTAAGTATTGTTTTCTGCCTGAAAATCGTTAACAGTGCATTCACACAAAGATGGATGATCACTTTTTAGACCAAATTGTTCCAAGCCTGGTCATAGCCCTAGGTTAAAAAATAAGCTAGGTCCAAAAAGATAACCCCTAAAAATCCAACTCCTTGGACCTTGTAGAAAAAAAAAAAAAAAAAAAAGAGTATTTCAATCTTTCATCCTGTGCAAAACCCCAAACCCAAACTCCAGCTGTGAATGCCTGTTCCTGGAGACTAAGCTCTTGTATATATCAAGTGCTCGCATACATGAACAGTAAGACATTTAGATCATCTGATGCCCATCCTCAGCTTAATTCTGTAATTTGTAAACCATGAAGTCATAATCTTGTTTGTGTTGCACAGACTCTAAACGTAACTCAGGCTTTATGTCTAGCTTTTGGTGAGGAGTGCATACCTTACTGCTGCTCCATGTTGAGTAAGATAGTAGTGTATGTGTAGCTTTGAACAACGGATCACTAGTGCTGCCCCTAAATTTAGAGTAAGATTGTCAAACTATTGGTATTTTCCCTTGGCTTGTTAGGCAAAATTCGCATAAGTGAGAAGTGAGCCAAGTTTTCCCATTCGTAGATGTTCCAAACTCAAACCTAATTCTGGGCTTGTACACTGGCACTCAGTGCTACTTTGAGAAGATGAATGAAATGCTAAAATTTCCTGTTAGTGTGCTCTCAGTTTACCTCTGTTAATCTCAGAATAGAAAGCAATATCTCTAGCTCTGTATTTCTGACTCTCTTAAATGCTATTCTTTGTTTTCTTCTAGACTTTTCCCTAAAGTAGGAGACTATGGTTGCTGAAAATTAAGCATAAAGTATTCTATTAATACCGCTTATCTAGCTCTGGGGCTGCCTATTAACAGCAGTACATAGATATTCTTCATCCCGTATATCTCAAACCTTACCTTTCAGATCCAAACTTAGGTGTGAGTAAACACTAAGCACTTGGTCTTGCCCAAAATGAGGAATAAAACACTGACATCTAATGATGCCATCAGTCATCCTACCCTTATAGAGACTGCAAACCAAAGTGATGGCCTGGGCTCACCAACATGTCTTGTTCTGACAGCAAATCTTAGATTTTACTTTACATACGGGGGACTTTTCATACTGTAGTGGCATTTTTAAAGTCAGGCCTGTTCTATCCTAATATAGATCTTAACCAACTCCCTACTCTTAATGCTTCATTTTAATTGCATGCTAGGAACCTAATGTTGCTGAACATTAAGGCTAAACTATTGAAATCTGCCTGTACTGGTACCCAGTTTATTGTCACATCCCTGGGACGAAGTGTCAGTTTAATCCTGGTGTTTTCCCTACCACCCTAAGCTCTGTGAGTTTTCAGTTCTGCCTCTTTTCTGCTGACAAAACTGACCAATTTGTAGCTTAGCTTGCCAGGTCAGGAAGCCATTTGCTGTAGTGCATGCAAAGCTGAGTGAGTGATCTTGGGGTCCTTTTTTTTTTTTTTTTTTTTGAGAATGTGTTCAAGTTACTGGATCAATAAGCGGAGGTCACTGTAACCCAGTAAGTACTAGTCTTCATATTGCTCTAAAAGAAATAATTTAAACTGTAAAAACCTCATTAGTGCCTGTATCTTGCTTGTGCAGGCAGGGTTGGACATGAACCCCTGGGAGAAGCAGTCATGGATTCCTTTCCAGTAGCTGGATATCAAATGTGAGGAAGCCTGGAGTAATATTGTTAGCTCTGCTCTTCCTCGGCATGCCAGCACACTTCTTGCACGTTCTGTCTACCTTATCCTTTGATACCTGTTTGTCTCATGGTTTCTTCCTTCTGTGTTTCTTCCCTCTGGTTTACCTTGGCTGCTCTGAGGTGCCTCTCACATCGCAGTATCACTCACCTCTTCCATCCTCACTTGACTGATCTCACCCTTTGTGTGCTTTGCCCACTTCCCCATCACCGTTCCTACCCCTCCAGAGATTGGGATGTGGGAAGGCATCCAGGGAGGGATTCTGTGAGCTCCCCTGCTAGGTGCTGCTGATACAGGGATCTCAGCTTTAGAAGATGGGAACACCTTTGCTTGTGGCTTAAGGAGGAAGCTGCTAGGTACAAGGACACAGGTGTGGCAGAGATGTCTACCTGACATGGAGAGGGCTGTGTTCAGGAGAGAGGTAAGGTGGAATCAGGCTGACCATCCTGTGTACCATGCAGGTTTGTGGCAGTGCTGATTTTATTTTCATAAAATGGGTTTTCACTTCGCTATCAGCCATGCTTTGCTTTCAAGGTGTTTTACTAAAATTGAGCAGTCCCTTTTGTTGGCAGTGGTCCTTGAACAGGGTCTTTGGCAGGATGACTTTGGATTCTGATGGCACTTCAATGTTTAGAATAAGTTTTGTGGTCCTTTTTAAGTGAACAGGCAGCATCAAATTTAAAGTCTTGTATCTTAAACAAGGTTGGTTGAGGTCAGTAGTGGCTTAGTGTATCTATCAACAAAGAATTTCCGCTTTTGGGGTCACTGAAACAGAAGGCAGCCCTTTTTACCCACATTAAGCACAACAATCTGATACAGGAGCCCCAGTACTTTAAATGAGGAATTGAGCTGAGGCTGTGTGTGTTCATGGGCATCAAAAGGTAACAACTTCTGAGTTCCTGACTTCAGTGTCCACAGAGAATCCGTTCTGCCTGGCCAGAATCCCCCCCTCAGAGCTGCCTGTGTGTAGGAGCCTTTGATCCTGGGTCTCAAAGGGCCGTGCAGTATTGCCGTGTGCTGCTAAATAATTGCTGTGCTTCATCCCAGGGACGGGAACGCTGTGTCCTGTGGGGAATGGCGTGTGTAGTGGCTGATAAACCGGTATGTTAATCCTGTTAATGCTTGTGTGAATCCACTCAATCTGACAGTGTTGCACCGTCCCATGGTAACAGGATTGTATGGACGACTCAAGTCCGTAGCTTGTGGTGAACTTTGTCGTGTTTTCAAATAGTAATTGCGGTGATTGCTTAGGCTCTGTTGTAACGTAGTTGTGTTTCTCCTTAGTTTGCAAATATTGTGTAGTTTGCAAATATTGTGATGCATCATGTTTTCTGCAAAAATAACTAGAGGTGAGCTCCCAAGCACGAAGTCTTGACTGCAGTCAAGAACAAGATTGGTTTGCTTGTGAATCTGCATCCTCAATAACAGCGGCACTAACAATAACAATTCTTTTTACTCCTGTATTAGCATTTTTATCTATAGCTTTAAGGAGTTTTATTATGGTATTACATTCTCCAGTTTAGAAAAGGAAGAGTAGAAAGATAAATCATGGAGGTAGGAGTGAGTAAACTAGAGAGGCCTTGGGGGAAAAAGGTATTATTCAAAAAATTGACTTCTGTGGTTTTATGTTTTCCCCTGCACCATGAAACACGCTGTTAGTCTACTCCAGTCTGACTTTGCATTCTGTCCACACTTTGTCCTCTGTCACAGCCAGCCTAAGCTGGTGTAATTCCTCTGAAGCTGGTGATTCTGCCTCTACTTCTTATCTCTCGCCTTTGTATTTCAGTTAACTTTCCTTGAGGTAATTTCCATTTCATTTGTGTATTTATTTTGGCACCATTTTTTGTGCTTCCTGTCTGCTAGTACTGTTTGAACAGCTTGGAAGGATGGATTTTGTTTAGATTCAAGAATCCCCCAAGGTTTGTTTCAGGGGGAGGGAATCTGCCGGCACACTGCCTTTGAATCGGTCTTTGCAAGCGTCTCACAGGAGAGACGTGCCCCTGCCTCCCTTCCCTTCCACCGCAGGCTCCGGCAGAAAGAATCCCATTTGTGTTTCCCCCTCTCATGTCTGTGTGTTTTGTTCCTAGCGCAGATGCAGATGGTTAGTACTGACAGGCTTCGCAACGACATCTTCGGGTTTCAGATGGCTGGGAATGCTAATGAAAGGCTCGATGTTTCATTTCCGTGGCTTATAGGCACACAGTTCCACCGTGGATGTATGCAGAGGAGGAAGCTGCTAATGATGTCTGCTGCCTCCCATCTCCCCTTTGCTATCTGCTTCTCCCTCCCGGTGAGTTGCTGGTGACACAGCAGCCACCGCTGTACCCTGCTTGAGGGTGTAGCCCTACACATGTGTGTTTGGGTGAGGGAGACATCAGGAGCGGGGAACTAGGAACCCATCCGAAAGCTGAGCCAACAAAGTGCTCAGCTGAAAACACCGCAGGGGTCTCCTGCAGGTGGAAACTTTGTTCCTTGCATGTGGTAACACGAGAGAGTCTCTTGGATTGTTTTAATCTGGGATTTCTTAGAATGAACCAAGAACTTTGTATAGCCTTCCCAGATTCTCTAAGTTCATGCTTTGCCCTAACACAATTTTTGCTAATTGTTAAAGCATCTGTTGTTCAGTTTCCTGCAGTGTCAAAGTAGCGTAAGAGCACAGGAACAAGAAAGAGTATTTTCTCTCTGTGATGCAAAAGCAAAACTGTCACCGAAATATTCTGGTTTTGTACCAGGCCTCAGTAGCTGTAGTTTTAAATAACTACTTTAGCCTAACCCAAATAACAGGATTTCAGAATAAAATAGTAACAACCCTTGGCTATTCTTACTGCCTAATCTTTTCATCAAGCTATGACAACCAGTAATGGAGAATGAAATAGGAACCTGTGCCCTCTGTTTTTCCATGAAATCTTTGATCTGGAAAGTGGTTCTTTAATTTCCAGTTCACAGAAGGACTGAGTTTGGGGAATTTAATTTGCCTCCCATTGTCTCGATGCCACCTTATCTTCACACGCCTTGCAGGAAGTTGTTAGGCTGCCCAGATTTTCTTGCTGGCATGCTGCCAGCCACACAAATAGCCTTTGTATCTTTGCAGCCAAGAGGGTTCAGAGAAAAGAAGGTAAATATTCCAAGATTGTTTGATGTATGGACAAGTTATGCAGTAGAAACATGTACAGAACTACTTCCAGTAGCTCATTAAAGCTGTTCCAGTGAGACAAGGGGTCTTGCAGTATCCTACTGAAATAGAAATGTGCTCCAGCACTTCACACACAGAGTTCCTACGTATACACAGAACAATGACTTTAATAGTAATGCTTTTATGTAGCAGCTGTAAAAGGTAGCTCTCAAAGCACTTAATATGGAAAGCAAATAGTGTTAATTCCATTCTGCAGACAGGGGAACTGAATTATGGAGGGGAAGTGTGATGCAGCAGTCCACTGACACAAGCACAAATAAAGCTTATGTCTCAAGTCCAGTGACCTGTGCCTATTGACAGGGGGTCACACTGCTGTGCTAAAGGTGGGAGCATGGAGCAGAGGGTTATGAGGTGTGCTTTTTTGTAGCTCCCATTTGTATTCTTAACCACTGTTACAAACAGCCTAGCCAGTTGCGTAGCCCTTTTTGGTGCATTCAGTTTGGTACTGGGATGGCTAAGTGTCTCCCAGCACTGCTCTTAAATCTGCTGTGTACCCGTGTTCCAAGATGCAGAGACATGAGATGCAGAGATCAACAGACCGTGCACGTCAGCCTAAAAAAACTCTGAATTTGGCCCATCCTCTTGGGCAGCAGAGCAGTGCTGCTGCTCGCTCGGTCAGCCAAAAGTATCGGTGCGGGGTGTGCCGAATGGCAGTCTTCCAGTTGTTCAGCAATTCTGGACAATGTGCTATTAAACTGAGTGTAGCAAATGGTAGGAAGAACACAGTCCTTAAAGGGCAGAGTGCAGACACATTATAAAGTGATCTATTTATATCGGAGAGCTATACCTGTAACAATACAGTGCTTCTGGAAGCTACCAGTCATGGCTACTGTGCTATTACAAGCATGTGACAGATGGATTCTGTGGTAATAATTTCCCCTAATCACTTAATAAAAATTCTGTCCTATCCGTTTTTCCTTTTGTATTCTTCTTAAAGCATTGTGGTTGAATTTTGTTGTCTGAGGGATATTTCCAAGTGAGAAATATTTACTGTAGGTCTTTACAAGGTCAGGCATAGAGTTCTTCAGGCAGCTCCGGTGCAAGTTTCTCCACAGGCTGTTCTGTCAAGCATTTGCTACCCCCTGGACCTGCAAAGTGCCCCCCAATGGATCCGGTCTGTGCCTCTCTGCTCCTTAGCAGCAATGAGTGCTCACACTGAAGCGCTGAATGCCTTTATGGGAAGGGTGTGTGTATTCTCTTAAATATACCCTACACTCCTTCCAGATGTATTTCAGCTGTTTTCTACGGCAAATTTGAATCCAAGGTCACTATAACAAAAGATGGGGGAAAAAAACATTTGGTTGTCCTAGATAATTCAGTGCTTTTGTCACCGAGCTGTACTGGTGCAGCCAGCAAACAGTCTGTTTGCAGTGCTAGTATGCCCACGCCAACTCTACAGTGGCTCATGGAGTAATGGGCGTGCAGTTGGGGGCCTATGTGGCGGTCATGCTTTCATTAGTCTATGTAAATGTAGCACCACTACTTCTAGACAGACCAGCGAGAGATTGCAGCCCCCCAAATCCATAAATTAGAGCTTGAATCCATTTGCTTATTCATCATCATCCTGGCTTTGCTTGGTGTGTGATGACCAGTTCATTTTCCTCCTTTAAGCAGGTACAGACTTACACAAATATTGTGCATCTTATAATCAAACAGATCTTGATAGCTTTATAGAGGAGAATCAGATGGACGACGTTGTTCATGGCAGAGGAATACAGAAGGCGTTAGTTCTTTCAGAAGATTACATGAAACTGCTTCATCGAGGACAGCAGAGCAGAGTGAGTTAGCCTGTATCGCTTTTGTCACTGATAGATCCTTTCATGCAGTTATATTTTTATAATGATGTTGCCTACAATAAAAGAAGCCCAATAGTATTGGAATAAATCTCTCTGCTTGACCAGTCCTCAAAAAACATTGCTTGATCCTTAGAGCTGATAGAGAGGACAAAAGTGAGCATCAAGCTAC
The DNA here is from genome assembly GCF_011077185.1 of Oxyura jamaicensis. Taxonomy (NCBI): domain Eukaryota; kingdom Metazoa; phylum Chordata; class Aves; order Anseriformes; family Anatidae; genus Oxyura; species Oxyura jamaicensis. The sequence continues at coordinate 26,292,515 of NC_048897.1, forward strand.
AAGCTCAGGCTGATGCCAGCGTTTTAAATTAAAACTCACACAGTTTGGTTGGTTTCACTGGGCCTCTCCCTGTGCTTTTGTGCATAAAGTGACTGGCTGCTCAGCAAAAAGTGGCTATTTCAAGAAAAAAAAAAAAAAAAAAAAAAAAAAAAAGTTAGGTTGCCACTGCTTTGGCATTTAATGGGGAAAAGTACGGGGCCCTGAAAGAGCCAAGGGAGGATGCAGGGCATGGGAAGCAGGTGTCAGTCTCTGGCACGACACTCATCCTGGTTGTGGAGAAACCTCAGGGTGACCGGGAGAGAAGCCTAGCTGCAGGATTTTCATACAGTAAGTCCATTAGTCCTATGGAGCCTCGTAGGGAGATTTATATGCTGCAGTTCCTTTATGTTGCATATTGGTGGAGAAATAACTGCACCGCCTCCTGAAAGAAGGTGCAGAAGCAGGTGTTGTGATCACTCCCTAGATTTTGTGACAATAGCAGCCGTCTTTGTAAACCTGTGTCTACTTTGAACAGCTGAGGGCTTGATCTAGGGATGGTGCTTTTCGTATCAAAGAAACACACGTGGAAGAGCTCAGTGTATTCTTGTACTAACTTTCAACTTGGTCTAAATTAAAATGTGTCTAGCGGTGCGAGGACTTGGACTTGATGATCCTTATGGGTCCCTTCCAACTCGGGATATTCTATGATTCTATGATTCTATGAAACAGATTTCCCCAAATTAAAAGACACAGCACCACAGGTTCACTGCTTCTTCCTTGGGAGGAATCCAAATTCTACTTTTTCCCCCTCATTTTTCCCTTCAAATCTTACTCGAAATTTATAGCTGTATTGAAAAACAAGATGTTTGAAACAAAACAAAGCCCAAACTTCTTCTGCCTCATTTCAGCAAACCAACTGAAGGGACGCATGATGTTTCTGTGTACGGCGGTAAGCGCTCGCAGGAAGACTGCTGTGTGCTATGTCGTTATAGGAGAGGGAAGAGTTCATTACATTCCCTTCGGGGAGGGGGAATAGGTCAGCACCAGAAAGCTTTCCTGGTGAATTAATGAGAGTATAGGGCAGGGTGGGAGAGAGACAAGGGGCTCTGACTGAGAAATGCAAAGCATTTAAAAACAAAATTAAAAAAGAAGGAATAAAAAACAAGGCAAAGTCCATTGGGGCATTCTGTGCTGCGTTTTTGTTATGTGCTGGAGCATTAACATCTTCAGGCCGTGCTAATGATGTTGATAACAAGCCTGATCTTTTGATGTTTCTGGAAGCATCAAAGTGAAGGTCCTGGAAGGCCTCAGTTCATCAAAATCCAAATCTCAGACAAAAAGAACTTTTTTAGTTTAAATTAATAGGTATGGATATTTTATTACACTTAATTTTATGTTCCCTGGGTCTTTGGGGAGAGAAAGGATGAGATGGAAGAAAAATAAGCAAGGGTTTTGAAGCAGGAGTGAATGGAGATGAAATGCAATTCAGAGAATGCTTTATTTTTTTTTTTAATGTTTCTCCATTCTGATTTGTGTGGGGAGGAAGCAGAAACTCTTCCATGGCTTTCTGTAGTGAGAAGAGCATTGTCAATTAGGCAGTGTCAGTAGATCCATAGGGCCTATCAGAAGGGGAGAATTTTTTGCAGTTGTTTCCTGACGTCAGCCACCTGTTCCCTTGCTGAGACCAAGGACGACCCCTTCATGTCAACCTTTGAGCAGAACTGTGGCCCCTTGAGCCCTTCAGAAGGGAGCAGGGCCAGGGCTCCAGCACTGCGACTGTAACCTGCTCCTGTGCCGGTGCTGTAAGCAAGTCGTGTAGATTACCCAAATGTATCAAGGTACTAATAGGAGGTAGAATGGGTTTTGTGATTGGGATATCTCTGAAGATTTCATTTAATTTTGGTAGCTTGTACTTATAATGGTGTGAAATATGGGCAAGGTATTACTAGTACTTGTATTACATGCTCCTTTAGAACACCAGATGATGATATTAAACTCAATATTGGAGGGTTCCTGCTTGAAGTGAAAAAACTGGTATGCATAAACCAAACTCAGCAAGGAAAAACCCTTCCGAGAACTTCAAAAAGAATACACTGTCAGATACACAAGGGATAGGAGCAGAACTTCAGGCCCAAGGTCTTGCACCATTGAATTGATGGATCCTGAGTCACATCTCTCAGCTTTCAGTCAGGTGCACGTCTGTTTGATCCCAAATGCTTGTCAGGCTGCAGTTTGCTGTAATTAGAGGTAAGCCAAGAATTAAAATCTTTATGTAATGAGAGTTTGCTGTGTAGCAAGAAGCTACTGAATCACCTCTTCAGATGCTGCTGCTCACCCTATAAATGCCTTTTGGTTTCCTGTCTTTGGGGGTAGTAGCGCAAATCATGCACTTACTCAGGGAAAGTAGAAATTGCATACACTCACAGTAATTCATTTAGTCAAAGTCCTACTCGTGGAAGGCCGTGCACTCCGGTGTATTTTTGGGGCTGCTGAAGCAGTTCAGCAACTCAAGGTGACGCAGTGAGTGTCTGACATTTCGCTGCTTTAGAGGACTTGCTGTCAGATTGTCTTTCCATGATGGCCTGTATTGCCATGTGAACCCATGGGCTCTTGTTAAGGTACAGGAATAAGTGGGATTGATGATTCAGTCACAAGCTTCCAGATGTTCAGATGTTTGTATTTGGAAACTAAGGGGCACTTTTGCTTCTTTAGTGGTGTAATAATACACAGAAATTTTGCCATTGACTTGCCTATCTGCTCTTTTTATTGAGAACTTCAAAGTTGGTGATTGTAGGTACTACTACATGGAGATGTAACTAATCACATTATGGACATTATGGAACACTTTAAAATATATATATATATATATGGAACACAGAAGTCTAGTCTTGTCTAGTCTCTGTAATGAGTAACTAACATTTTCCCATACCAGCAGCTGTTGCATCGTTTCAGGTTCCCTTTTGACTTAGTTGTGGTGTCACAGTTTATCCATTCTACACTGAGACTATTAAACTGTAATTTATGTTACAAACAGATTTCTTCACTCCTATCCTCTAGCCTCTTACTTTTTCCCCCTGCAGTGCTTCAGTTCACTTAACTAGTTCATGCACCTCTCTGACTGTGCTTTACCGAGATCAGCCACAGACCTAAAACCAAGCAAAACCTCCTGTTGTGGTTCTCTAGTCTGAGGCTGATAATTTCATGTTGGGTCCTTCATTGTCTTTACTGTAAAAGAGATTGCAGACTTTGTTTTCCTGTGAATGTGTTTGTGGTTAGCCACCTGAGAGCAGCGACAGTAAGAAGTTGTGCTGGGACTGGAATCGTTGATAGTTGATTACTGTCCACTATCTCATATTTGCTTTTCTTCTTGAGAAGAGCAAGAGGAATATATTCACAGGCTCATAGTCTGGAGTTGTATGGGTGAATTGGTTGCTTTTTGTTAGAATCTCTCTCTCTCATGTGCACTGATATTTTTTTAGTATTTTGTTTAAATGCCACCCCATCAGCAGCGTTAAAGAAGGCTGAACAGCCATTCAGAGCAGAAGATCCACGGTCATGGTTGGATACGTAGCTGATTGTGAGCATGACATTCAGAGATGAGTTTCAGAAAGAAGAAAAAGGTGGTTTCAAAAACAAATAAATATGAGATGCTCTCCAGCAATCCCAGTCGCATGCCTAGGCAAAACACTTAAAATCACTGAGCTGTTAACAGTAAGTTTGCCTCACTTCATCAGCTGCATCAACTGCAGTGCTTCTGAGAGAGAAAAGATGAAAACTCACATTGGTCACCCTCTCTTGAACTTCTTTTGCCTTTGTGGGTGTTTAGTTTGCTTTGCTCTCTTGCGGCAAGGTGAGGGAAGGGCTGGTGGTTCGGCTGAAAGCTGCTTTCGTGCAGAGATTGCTCAGCTCTCCGAGAACAGTTGAAACCAGTTAACAGATCGACTAGTTAGAAAGTTGGTAGCCAGTGATTTGTGTTCCAGAAACCTTAGTACAATGCACACTGCTCTATGCTGCCTAAAAGTTCTACTCTATACCAGTTTAAATAGATTTGTTCACACAACCCCTCCCGATGAATTTTATAGCCTTTGATAAGGGCTGGTGGTCTGTTTTAACATGCCAAGCCTAAAACTCAAGGTTCTACTGCACTCACAATAGACAGTAAATAGTACAGTAAATAGTTTTAAAATGCAGAGCAGTAAAGGTGCCATCAAAACAGGAGAGACAATCAGAAACCGTCAGACTCCACTGGAGTCTCTCTTGTAATAATATCTTTTTAGAGATTATTCTATGTAATTTTCCCCCTTATGTCTTTCTCAGGTGTCCGTGGCACCTGCCTGTTTTTGCAGACTTCACCATCATTCTTCTAATTTCTGTGCACGTAGTGGGTTGGGTTCTGATGGAGCTGTTTTCTTGGCAAGTTCCTCTTGCAGGAGAGAAACCAAGGTTTGTCTGATGCTTCTAGCTCTTACTCACATTCCATCACTTTAAAATAAGAAGACATTAATGTAGTTGAAAGATCATAGAATCATAGAAGAAATAAAAGAAAATGTGTAAGAGGCATTTTGTATTCCCACTACATCATCTTTATGTATAACTTGCTGAAATGGTTCTTCACAAGTAAGTTTGCTGATTGAGCTGTTCAGATTTTTGAACAAAGAACGTGCCCAAAGAGGATGCCCCCAGGTGAATAATTCTTATACAAGCTCTTGTAAGCTGCCTGCCACCAGTTCAAGATTGAAAGTTTTGCCTTTCTTAAAGCTTTTTAAGGCAGTGAGGAGATCATGACACAGGAACTTCTTTTAAATGCCCAGTGTTTCTCACTGGAGAACATAATCAGGCAAATCCAGGGAGCTGAGCTCTGAGGAATGGCTTCTCCCTCTCTCCCTCCTTCTCTCTCTGCTGCAAACCCAAACTCTGAAAATCTGCCAGTGTTTTTAAAACTGTAGTTCTGTTCTCTTCCTCCCACCCCATATTAATCACAGAAACCTTTTTCGCTTGGGCCTCTCTTACCACCTCTGGCACCCCCACTTTGGTCTGTGTGTGCTAAACTCCTTGTCCTTGCCTGACACTCCAATCATGTCACAGTCTCTCTGAATCTCCCAGTTACTCTCTTTTTTACCATATCAAATCCAAGCTTCTGTTTCCCACCTCCAGAGCCCATTGTTTTCCCTCCCTTCTGTCTCTCTTTTCCCCCCCTCCTCCCCCCCCCCCCCCCCCCCTTTTTTTTTGTCGTGGCTGTGTTTATCTGTCTGTTTGCCTTCGCTGCCTGTGGCACAGTGTCCTTTATGCCCAGTTGCCCACCTGACATCATCTCCCCTCCTTCAAGACATCCTTAAGACAGACTCCCGCGTTACAGCCTGGCAGCAATCAGCTCGCTAATGATGGCTAGGTTCAGCAGCAGACCAGGGATTGCTAATGGTATTTATTTATTCATGCTCCTTGTGGAAGATAAAACATGCAGTTGATTGTGATTAGCTGACCTGGGTAACCTTATCCTTATTTTCATCTTGCCTTTCACCCTGTATCCAAGTTTTCTATTTTCATTTGTTTTGTGATACAGTTCTACACTTCTTAAGTCAGTGGCCTGTCCATTTCAGTGCTTGTGGACTGAGGTCCTGATCCCAATTAGAAGGCTTGAACTTAATGACATGCACGATGGCTGTTGCTGCTGCTGTACAGCAGCATTCGGGGATTTTCAGGAATGCTCGGGAACATAGGCATGCAGGTAATCTTCTGGGATCCTGAACAAACTGGAGCCATCGTTGTTCTATATGGTGGCAGGTCTGGGGTTTTTCCACTTTGCCAAGGGAGTGCTGGTGGAGCATGGCAGTTGTCATTTGGGGTGTTTGATGGAGAATGAAGTCGGTCCTGCAGTGGAGGTGAGGCTGTAGGACATCACTCTCTGTGCGTGCCGTGCTTCGAGACTTCCCATACCTAAGAGAAGAAAAGCCTTGCTTCTCTGTGTATGCTCATCAACTACTTTGGGTTTGGTTGGGTACAACTTTCATTCTGATTCGAGTAAAATACCTTTATATATTATTTCTTTCATACACCTTTGAATTCTCTCTAGTTGGCCCACAGCTGCCTTGAAGTCTGATGCTGCTGGGTCCTTGCCCACATAAAACACACAGGCAAGACTTACAGAGGGAGGCTTCCAGGCACTACATGCACTTGTCCCCTCTCTGCGACGCAGCTGTCGGCGGCTCTGCTCTCCTGTGCTCTGCATAGTTCTGAAAGAGACTGGAAATCATCCCCTGTTGCGAAGTGGGGCTCAGCAGCTATCATTTGCCAGGCTGGGACCTCTGAGCACATATGTACCATGGAACTGGTGTGAGCTCATTTTCCCGTTGGCCTTGTTGCAATCCCATTGGATTTAGTAAATGACTCACAGCTGTGAGTCAGAGGTGCTGCGTGAGCGAAGCTGGCGTCACGACCGAGCACCAGGCCAGCCCGCAGCTCAAACGGCTTCTGGAGGATGGAGTAGCTAGGCATTTCATTCTCCCTCTGTCTTTCCCTGAATCCCTTTTAAACTCACTGCATGGTAATCATGCTCAGGTTGCCTACTGCTCTGTAGTCCAAGAGTGAAAAGTGGGTTGAGAAATAAAAGGTGCTTTGAACTAAAGACCTGCTGATGTATCATTTTGTTTACGGGTACATGCGCCTGAGCTGCAGGTAGCTGGCATAAACAAAAAAGCCTTTTTCCCAGTATGCATTTGATTAGGAACACGCCCTTCATCCTTCAGTTGTCGGTGGTGTTGGGATTAGTACTGGTGGCAGAGCAGAGCAGGATGCCAGAGACCCATGGCTACTGAGTTCAGCAACTCAAGCCAGGGGAAAAAATACAGTGAGAAACAGTCAAAGATGTAGCCTTAAGGAATGAGAAGCGGCTTCTTGAAACATTATTTTTGTATTTAAAAGCATCAAATGAGACTGCATTTTATCTTTGTCAAGACATCAAAAAATGCTTTATGCTGAATTTTCCTGCAGGAGGCTAATGGAGTAGTTCTTTCCTTAAGAGTGTAGCTTCTGGAATGAAACAGAATGAGCTCTTCATGAATGCCTAAAGATTGAATCTGTAGGTACAGATATTGCTATAAGCACATCTCTTAATACTTGTATATAAAGCTCTGTATGGCCAGGATAGAACAGAAAGGAAAAAGTTGTTTTTGCACACTTTGTGTTTCAGTCGTTGAATTTAAACAGTATTTAATTGCACACTTATTTCAGCTGACTCCCTGTTTTTCCTTTGTTTGAATTTTTTTCTAAGTGAAAATATTCCTCTTAATTTCTAAGGACTTGCTGCTTTCCTGTGCACTTATTTATACCAGAAATTAAAACATCTAAATATTTGTCTTTTTGTACTGAAAACCTATGCTTTGTTGTTATTTATGAAATTAAACATTTTTTTTGAAGGTAGATGATCTGTGCTATGTACCAAACGGATCTTTGTGATGGCAGGGTTTAGAGCTCAGCTGCTGCCTTTATTCTTTCTTTAGTTTGGTATCACTTTTGCATTGATTGCACAGTGGTCACGGACCGCTGACATGCCTCAGAAATCCCTCAAGAGCTGAATTCTCAGGAGAAAATCCAGAGGTGAGATGACTACGTTCCCAAAGGCGCTGTCACAGGCAAGCTGTTAGTTACTGTACATGAGTGCAAGTATCAGTGAACTTGTGCAGTAGGTAAAGGGCAGTAGGAACAGGTGAAGATAGGCATCCTCTCCTGAAGCGCTCATGGTTGAGCTCTGGCAAGGAATGCAGCAAAGAAGGGAGTAATGTTAGGCCTTTGTGGAAAATTGCTAGAGACAAGATCTGTTCAGAACATCTTAGTTGTGAAAGACCCTCAGATTGACAAGAATCATCAAAAGGATTCAGCACATGTAAAAACTAATGAAACCTTTGTTTCCTAGAGAAGCCAAATGAGAGAGACGTACGTGTCCAGGAACCAAGTCCCTATGCTGTTAAACATGGATTTTGGTATTGGGACAGGGCGTCTCATCCTGCACAGCTGACCTTTCTGCAGTGTCCTTTGCACACGCCATCCCAGGAGGGCACTGAGCTCACATCCTGGAGTAAGTACTGCAGGATCAGGCCCGTTGCACTGGGAGAAGGATGGAGTGCACAGAGCGGAGCTGGTAGAGCAGGGCAGGTGTTGACAATTAATTCCTGAATTAGGAGGGGGAAACTCATAAGGTCATCAGATCCCCCACTGTGTTGTTCATATGCTTATAGAAAATCTTCCCCATTTCCCCCCGCTGCTGCAAGGCGAGGGGAGGTGCGGAGCTGACAGGATGAATGATGAAGGCTTCCCCCAACCCACTGCCTCGCTGTGATGGAGTGACACATTTAACCTCCCCTGATGCTACTGCTGCAGGTGAAATGAATTATGCGACCCTCTGAATCCCTTATCGGTGCCGGGCCGTCTCAGGGGCTGGATGCAGCTGCTGTAATTTTGGAGTTCTTTCCCCACTTTAATGCCAAGTACAAATCATGCACATTTCTCTGCTTGAAGACCCCAGGCTGCTTTGAATATGGAACCAGTCTCCCTAGGGAGTGCAAAGGGGGGGAGGGGAGAACGGGGATGGAAGATAGGAAACCTGCACAGAATTGCTAATCAGGCTCTGCCCTCTGTCTTCCCAGGCTGCAGATGGCTTCTTGCTGCGTTGTGAGCCTATCAAAGCAAAACACCTTCATTGTCAGCCATGCATAAAGCACCCCAAGTGTCTGCTGTGAAGGGTGGGCGGAGGATGGGTAGCCTCCTTTTTGAGATTACTGGAGGAACCTAATTAAGCCGGGAGTTTTCTTCCTTGGGAAGTGGTCACTGGTAGCCTTGAAGGTAATGAAACATGTTGGTCTGAACCCCTTTTCATCTCCAGAGCAGTGGGTATTGCTCGTCTCACAGCCGGTGCCTGTGTTGCTGTGGATGGTCAGGACTGCGAGTGTTGCTTGGCACTATTCTCCTTTTCTGTGCCTCCTTACTTCCTCCTGCAAGGGATGGTGAGCTCTGCTCTTCCCACCCCCGGGGTCCTATTGCAGGGCCCCACAGTGCTCTGTGCCCCACACGGGGCAGTGAGAACACAAACCTTGAGACAGGAGTTCCCTGATGCAGGCTGATTAAAGAACCTGTGGGTGGGGATGCCAAGAAGGTGCTAATAGCACACCCAGCACTTAATTATTAAAATGGTATATAAACTGCCATGGTCCATTTAGACTCATTATACTCCTTCTTTGGCTTCTTTTCCTCTTGAGCTGAAGTCCTTGCGATGCTAGGGAGTTTTCCTGTACAGTGCTGTGTGCTGTGCTCTCAGTTTCCTCTGCTGCACATAATCTGTGGGCTATAAAACAAAACTGGAGTGAGACTGAGAGCAGGGAAGCGCTCACAAATACTCCTGTGCACAAGCAACAATTGGTGTGGGCCTTTTCTGTTAATGCTTGAGGTTTGCTAGCTGGGGACTACTGGGAGCAGGGAGTTGGTCACCAGGCTGTCATCTTGGCAGGTTTTGTTCTACCTGTGTTAGGAGAGACGTGTCTTGGGGTTCTTGATTAGTGGTGAAGATCGCAAGAGATACAGGCCCAGCTGCTCAGTCATCAAGTGTTTTTTTTTCATGAGAAGTATTCAGTGTTTTATTGTATAATTGAAGGCTGTTGAGGAAAAGCAGAGAAAACCATGAATATTTCAGTTGGTGTGTTTCAAAGAACCTGTGTAGGTCTAGACCTTTATTAATTTGTTTAAGGTCTATTTGCATACATCTCAATAAGATAGCCAATTGTTGCGCTGCCTGAGCACTTCCGTAAGCCCTGACACGGGCAGAACTTTACTGATTTCAGTCATGGAAATTGGCTTCATGGGAGAGACACTCAGCAACAAACAATAACCAGGGAAGTCTTAACAAAAGGCAGCAAGACAGGGATTTAGTTGCTGAGGTTTTGTTAATGAGCACAACTTCTTTTCTCTGAAAAGCAGAATTTCTGGTTGCTCAACGATACTGGGAGGTGCCAAGAGAGAGCATGCAACACTTCTGGAGTACTAAATGGTAGCTGAATTGTTCATTTGCATCATTCGGAATATGGTTTTGTTCCTGTCGGTCTTTCTGCAGACTTTTGCTTCCAATTTCATGTCACATATTAAAATGTTTTAGGATATTTTAGTTTTCTGGGTTTTAGTTGGTGATGGAAGTTTATTTTAGCATCGGATTTTGCTTATACACTGATGGCTTTTGTTCTTTCACCTGGCTGCTTGGCATAAAAGTTGTAAGGAAGTGTCAGGAAATATAAATTGGTTTTGGGGGGAAATGCTACATCCTCTTGCAAGGATTGTTTTCCCTTACTTCTTCTTATCCCACAGCATTCTTTATTGGCTGCATGTCCTGTCTTGCTGTTCGTGCTAAAGGATAGCTGGGCAGGAGACACAAAGAATGGTTTCAATTCTGCTTTCTCTTCCCGGCTGTTCTGGAAAATTCCTGCATAACCTCAGCAAGCCAGTGAAGTTCCACAGGCCTTGTTTTTATGTTCAATGGGAATGAAGCCCTTCATCGGATTGCTGCTAAACTTGTTTTCTGTAATTTAGTTCTAGTGCCTTTCATCGTGACAGGCGTTGTGCAGGTGTAGAGATTCAGTGGGTTAAATGAACAGGGGCTGGTTGCAGTTCTGCGAGTCCGTGTCTGTTGCCTGTGAACTGTGGATGGGGAGCATTTTTCTCCTGTCAGGGTTAGGGAATTTGCTCGATTAGGCTAGTCAGCAGTTCCTCATCTTTCTGGATGACTTTTGAAGTTTATTAGATTAAGACTTTAAGACAGATATACTCATATTATCTAGCTCCTTTGTGTTGGCTGAGTGAAACAAGTGGGCCTGAATACATCACCTCTGCCTCTCCTTCGTGTTCCCTCCCAGCTTTCATTAATCTCAGGCTTCTGTGACAACTTAAGAGCAGCACCCGTTATTCCGAGGCTGGCTGGAGTGCGAGCATGCAGAAGCGAGAGGGACAGCGACAATTTGGAAGGCATCAATATACAAACTTAGCGAGGAGGTCCTGTTGCTGTCATGCCCTGGAGGGTTTTTTCCCCATATATTAGCACTTACAAATTCCTGGTCTGGGTCTTGGTGCTGCATACACTGCCTTGGGTGCAACACAGACTGCAAAATCCAGGGCAGCGCTTTGTTTGGAAACTGGTGCCATTGAGCAGAGGGGAGGAAAAGATGATGGATGACTTAACACAGTGTTTAGGATCAGCAGCTCCTCGTCACTCACCAGATGTCCTGCTCTGTACCAACACCAGCAGAGATGGTACCTGGCCGGCAGCGGCTGTATAGGGGAGGCTTAAGGTTGCTGCGGAATGAGGGATGCTGCTCCCTGGCACCAAAACATTCTGGCTGCTCTGGTGCGTCCTGTGACCCAGTGTTATGAACAGGAACACACCAGCAGGATAGGCAGCGGGGTGGTGATACAGACCTGCATCTCTTTGCTGCACCCTTCTTCCAGCGCTTCTCTAGAGCCCTATCACACAGCAGGAGTTTATCATCTGCTCCATCTCCTAATTTGGTGCCTATCCTGAATTAGATGTGTTGGAAGAGCACTGCAAAGGCTTAACCCCTGAGTACGTACACAACCTGTAGTGAATCAGGAAGTCCCCTAGCTGTAGCCTTTCCCCATGCACAAGTAGCAAGCGTGGTGAGTGCTTGTTTTATTTATTCATATTTGTACTTCCTTTAGATCTCTCCCCTTCTCCAGACTTCTAATGCTACATTTGAAGTCGGGCTGTCATCTGGACCCAACAGAGCTTGTACTTTATATTATTTTTGTTACCGGTTTTTAATTACTTTCCTGTTTTTTCTCCTCTCTTAGTTAGAAAAAAGGGAATGTTTGAGTAGGGTGTATTGTACTTTCATTTCACTCTGCAGAGTGGAGGAGATGTTTTGCCATTATGTATCGTAAATGATGAACCAGAAGCAACTCTGTGTGTTCTGGAGCATAGGTCAAATAAATTATCCAAGTCCTTTTGAATATGTATGGGATGGCCTCCAGCTTTTTATGAAAACTATTCTTGTGTAGTGTCTAATGCTTTTTCTGTTTCATTAAGTGTTGATTCCGTGTCTGTGCTGTGGCGCTGAAGCATCATGGCTTTTTCTGGCAATCAGATGGATTCGTTACTTTCCAGCAGACACCAGAATTTTCCAGGATTTTAGCCTTCACTAAGTCTGTGGAAACTCTCCTCCTGGTATCCATGGGCACTGTAGGATCAGATCCTTACTGACATGCACTTCAGGTAACTTTGTTGACACATGCAGTTTTAAACAGACTATAAGTCAAAGCAATTCTTTGTGTGTTCAGTAACATTTTCAAGTTGTGAGCTATGTGAAAGCAGATGCGTGCTTCTGAGAGGTAAATGCTGCATTCCCTGTTTTGCAGGCTGGGGCAGGAGAACCGCTACCATTGCTATGTCATTACCCCTTTGATTTTGTCATTGTGCTTATTACCATGTCAGGTTTAATTCAAGCCAAACAACTGTAGGGTGCTATAGGATCTCATTATTTTATTTCGTTAAAGAACTTGGTAATAGGATACACCAGATTAACAAGGTGAATGGGGACTAGAAACATCAGAGGAAGAAGCTCATGTTTAAGGGTAGCCAATGCCATTGTTTCCCCTTGCTCTCTTTGCAAGAACGGCGCAGCAGGATTTCATGATATATGAAAGCCTTCTAGTGGGGTCAAGGAAGAGTTGTGATTGTCTCTATCAGCTGGTCATAGCCTAACTGATGGAATGAACTATGGCCACAACTACTTTTATTCACACCTCTGTTGCCCCTTGAGTCTGGTATCATGATTAAATCTGCCAAACACTGCCTTTGCAATATTAGTCAAGATGTCAACTGCTGCAGCCACCACCAAGTGGTGTGTCTAGATTTTGTACCTATTCATATATCTTAACAAGTTTATTTTTATTAGACTATCGTGGAAATGAGAACTTTATGTCTGTATCTTGTTGGAGTCTGAGGCAGGGGTTGTGTAACACTGCTGGTTAGAGGCCTCAGGGCTTTATATTAAATTAAAAAAAAAAAAAAAGATGCTAACTTTAGAACAAGAGTTCATTTGAAAGATAATAAAAACAAAAGAGCTGCATCAGGGACCTCACCAACTGTAGAAAGCAGGAGGTGTTGCATTTTCTGACTTAATTTTATACTCTCCTATTCCACACGCTCGAACGAGCACAGTTTGGTTTCATTTTCTTTTAATGGAAAACAAAGAAGTAATGGTCTGTACCTTTCCAGGGATAGACTTCCTTGGTTTTAATGCAATAGAGAATTACAGGTTTATAAAGCAAGGCTGGGGAGTTTGGGGGGAGGAAAAATCAAACCAAAAACAGGAGAAGAAAGCCTTTGAAACAGAAGTTAACTTCAGTTAACCAGGGGAACAGCTTGCTGATTGCAGTCCACCATTCTTTGTAACTTCAGTGACAGCAAAGGTCCCTCGTAGCAGCACACCTGGTAGTGGGATACAGAGAGAAGTGTTTGTAATGTTCAGACCTGAGTCCTTTGTGATCCCTTTATGTATTCATTTAAGATGGCAAATTCAGTCATACTAGCAGTCACCATGTTGTGAATTGCATTCCTTAAGGTTTGGCAAGCAGCAGGATAAAACATTTATTTCCACAATTTATTTTCTGATTGAGTTTTCCCCTCTTTGAAAGAAGTAACTTGTTTTCAGAGCCTGAGTCATGGCTATTTTCTGCTGAAAGCATATAGAAGTTTAAGTTGCCATTCAAGACAATCTTTGCAGTTATTAGAAATCCCTTGGTAACTGTTGCGTAACAGCAGAAAACCCAACTTAACACAACCCTAGGGGTGCTGGGTGATGGAAGTCCAGGAGAGGAGGTCCAGGAGAGGAGGCTGGCTGCGGGAAGTAGATGTTTGCACACCCTGGTGGTCCAGGGTCAGCTGCTGACAGGAGCGTTTGGTACCATCCAACCCTCTATTTCTCCACTTGCTAAGCTTCATGCAAATGTGGAGTAAATGCACTGAAGTGGTGGAATAACAGCTTTCAGTTTGACTCAGACGGTCTGGTTCATTGCAATCAAGAGAGCAATCCTGCCATTCTTTTACGAGTCTGTCTGTTGCGCACACAGAAGGGCAATGAAGCTGGTGAAGGGTCTGGAGAACAGGTCTTGGGGGGAGCTGCTGAGGGAGCTGGGGTTGTTGAGCCTGGAGAAAAGGATGCCCAGGGGAGACTTGTGCTTTACAATGACAAAGGAGGTTGTAGCAAGGTGGGGATCAGGTTCTTCTCCCAAGCACCAAGTGATAAGATGAGGGGAAATGGCCTCAAGTTGTACGAGGGAAGGTTTAGGTTGGGTTTTAGGAGAAATTTCTTTACAGAAGGGGTTTATGTGGCATTGAAATGGGCTGACCAGGGAAGAGGTGGAGTCACCATCCCAGGAGGTCTTCCAGACATGTGTAGATGTAGAACTTAGTGACATGGCTTGGTGGTGGACTTGTCAGTGCTGGGTTAAAGGAGGATTTTTGAGGTCACGTCCAACCTGAATGACTGTAGGATTCTGTAAGTACTTTGCTTGTGATCTCAACAGAGATCTTAGATCTCTAAGATCTCAACAGCATCTTAGAGTAATGTGCTTTTCAGGTAGTAGATACGTGAGTGCCAGAGGAAAGCTGCACAGGATCAAGGCCTGAGATAATATATCCTGCTTCTTGATTATTTCACGTTTCGTTAAAAAAAATCAGGTTTTTACCTTGTTTCTTCCACCACAGGATAATCATTCTTTGGTATTACTTCCTATATGTGCACAGACAAAAGACTTGCAATAGTGTTAATAGTCCCCAAAGCACCATGTCTTAAAACGAGCTTAGTTGGATTTTTCATACTCCCTCTTGCCCGCATCTCCCAGAAGCTGTTACTGGTGGCTTGAGTTTGGATCTTTCATCTGAGTCAGTTATTGGGGATATAGAAAGTTCAGAAGTAAGATTTCAATTTTGACCTTTTGCTCCTCAATTTTGGAAGCTGGATTTTGTAATAACTAGCCAAGAGGAGTGATGGACTAGAAGTCATCTTTGTCTGTAGCTTTCAGTTCTCTTCCTTTTCTAAGAGGGGAAAAAAAAATCACAAGAAAAAGTCAGTTTGCTTTAATCAAGCAAATACATCTAAAAATAACAGCCCTTGTTTTCTCAGCTCTTGTTGCCTATGGAAAATAGATTTATGTTGCAAGCAAGTTAAATAACATCACCATAAATAGTAGTGAATCCCAGCTCCTGTGTGCTTCGTGATGCCCCAGTGACTTGGATTTCAGGCCATTTTAATGATTTTGTCATCAAACAGTTGCATTAGCAAATTAACATCTCACCAGCAGCCTTTATGTGCAGGTTTCTCTTTGCATGGGTGTGAAGCACGGCAGTAACTGGCTCTGTCCCTGGCCTGGCACTGCGCCCGAGCCTGGTGCTGCCCACTCTCCTCTGGCTGCACGTGGAGCTGGCAGGGCTGGAAATTCTCCTGCCCTTTTCAGTTGGACTTTCTGTCTGTCTGTCTTGAAATCTTTATTCTGGTACTAATTATGGATGCCCTAGCACTTTTCTGACAAAGACGTACAAAGGTATAATTAATGTCCACCATGTCCTTCACCTAAAAGAATGCCAGTCCAGCCTGTTGGAAGCTCAGGGCAGCAGGACAGGTAGATGGATGATATACAGAGATGTCTCTGTTCATGACTTCCCGCAGAAATCTAGAAAACGCCTGCCTAGAGAGAATGTCAGCACCTCGGGAGAATTAAACCTGAGTTCTGGTTATCCCTGCAATTCCTCCAGAATTTTTAAAGTACAGTCCCGTCAGAGTAAGGGGAGTTATGTTTCAGCTTACTGTTTTTACAGGAGTCTGTAATCATTACACTATCATAGCTTAAAACAAGGCATTGGAAGGGATCTTTCAGTAACTGAAGTTATTCCTCTGCTATTTTAGCCAGCCATGGCAGCTAATCTTTTTACAAAAATATATCAAGCTTCAGCTCAACGGGCATTTGCTTCCTTGGTTGTTTGACCAAAGCAATACTACTGGAAAAGTGTTCTACAGTCTTTCTTACTGTCTTTACTTACATGATTTTGAGCATTAGCTGTACGATTCCCTCATTTCATTACTGTTCATGCAATCTCAGAGCTATATGTTGTTTCAGATCCCTTCCCTCTGATACAGTGGCTTAGGGGGGCACTGAAACGTTACCTGTAGTGAAGGGACTCTTTATCCAAAATTTTAAAGCATCTTGTTTTAGTGATTGAAACCAACTGGGAAAAGCCTTTGAAAAGTGAGTAGAGGAATACACAAAAGCAGAAAAACATGTTTTTCAGCTCCAGAGAAAAGCAGGAAAGATGCCAAGAGATTAAAGGCAAGCTAACACGTGGATGCAACAGCAATACATCTTTGCAAGATCTCTGAGTACAACTGTGGCACTGGGCAACCTATGAAAAGCGCAGCAAGTGTGTGCTGTCAGCAGCAAATGGGCTCCTGAAATAGTCTCCCCTCGTCTTAGAGCAGGTCAGCCCACTGGAGGTACATTTGGCTTCCCCATGCACAACACAGTGGTGTTTTAGGTGGAATTTTTAGTAAATAGGCGTAGGGCATTTTTATGGCAAAAGGCTGGTACTGGGAGGTCCTAAGGGCTCAGCTGCAATGCCAGTTCACTGCTGTGGGAGGGCAGATTGCAGAGGGGCTCTGACACCACACACTCCCTTTCTTCAGAACTTTTTTCAGAACTGTAGGGATATTGCCATCTTTTGGGGCTGTTCACAAGCGAGGGCAGCCTCCCAAATGCTGTCAGTAGCAGAGCCTACTGTTTCGCTACTCTGTTGTTTCCATTAAGTTCTTGCTTCGCTACTTTCAAGCTTCCACTCCTAGTCTAAATGCAAGAAATTATAAAACCAGAAAAATCCCTGATCCAGAAAATGCTAACATATGCACCCAAAGCATCGGGAATGGCTGTGTGAAGAACAAAAGCAGCTTTTCAGTGGAGAAAGCAACAATTCTTTATTAGTGCATGTAGCATAACTAATAGTTCTAATGGCGGTGTCTATACCCTGCTGGGTTTTACTGTATTAATATTGGCATGCTAACAGTTCTGGGATCCAAAATGGTGAGTATGGGTAGTGTGCAACATCCAACCTGCAAGCACGTAGTAAATCTTTGATTCCTACTCTCACAAATCTGCCATGCGAGTACTTAATTCTTTTCTTTTTTCTTTTTTTTTTTTTTTGTTTTAATGTAATCTGAAAGCTGTTTTAATACTTGCAGTATTGACATTTCCCTTTTGAAATTTATCATACAGAGACGAAATTCGTTCATATGGGAAAAGATGCTGTTGGTCTTTTTTCAAACCTTTGAATAGCAAAGAAATGACTGCTCACGTTTGTCTTTTCTACTTGACTCAATCCTCTGTCTCCCCTCAGCCAGCAGCCACTTTATCATTTCATTACAGTCTTGCTGTAGCAATGCAATATTTAAGGTTGAGATGGCATTTTCATCAGCGGCCTTATATTCTCTGTCATTTCCAACTTTCCCAGAACAATACCTTTCCAGCTGAAATGTCCGTATTTGCTTTCTGCCAAGAAGCAGAGGTCTGCATGGATGAGAAACTGTTTTTCTTAAATAACAATGGTAATTTCTTGGAGTGATTTTTCTTTTTCCCTTGAAAGGAATAGACTAACTCAAAGTGTGTGAGAATTGTAATCCTGAATGAAGCTAAACATCTTTTCCTTTCAGTTAATTTATTTGCTCAGATGCTGATCTTACCTGATGCTATGCAGCTGCACACACCTACAGGAATTAGCACGCAGTTCCTGGACACTGCTTCTGCTATGGCTTTTTGTAACCATGTGTGTGGTGTGGCACAGATGGGAAAGTTGCTTCAGCTGCTGTGCTGCTGAGCTGAAAGAGGCTATGAGGAAAAGTGCATGGGAGTCCTGGCCCTGCTTGCATTCTTTGTCTGCGGGATGGAGCACGCCTCTCTTAAAGTGGGGGATGTTTGTGAACAATACATGGTCTAGCTCTGTGTAGGTCATCTCTGTAAGTTTTGAGATCTTCATTTAATGAGGCAGCTTTGGTACAAGGACTGCACCAATGTGCTTTGCTGAATTAGGTCTTAGCACCTATTGAAGCCTGGCAACATTTTCACCTTCTTATTAAATAGAGAGGTGCGGGGAGTGGATGGAGAAAGCAAGAACAGTTGGACCTAGCAGCACTTCATGTCAAAGAATTGCATGCAGCCAGCTCCTAGACTTGCAGCTCTGCCATGTCTGGGTACTTACAAAGTGCTCTGGCTGCTCCTCAGAGGCCAGGCTCTGCCCTCTGGTTGCTGCCTGTGGGGCCAGAGGCATGGGAGCAGAGGATGTGTGACCGAATGAGACTGTGCTTTGAGTACCTCGGGTTTCTATGAGTTACAAAAGAAAAGCAGTGTCTCGTCTAGATGGCACTCGGATAAGAAATTTGTAAGGCTGTGAAAAGAGTCTGCTCATATGGAGCTTTTGTTCCTACTCTGCTGTTTACAGGTCTCAGATCCCTTTGCTGGGAACAAAAGCCCATTTACCTTTGTTTGGTAGGTTCCTTCACTGCTTGTGGATTCATGGGTCGTGGTTCCATTTCTCGCTGGAATAGGTTCTTTACGAACAAGAATAATCTTTCGCTTGATTTTATTTTCTTGGTTACCTTTCAGAATGCTTCTCTATCTACATCACACTTTGCCATTTTTATCTTTTCTGGATTGAATGCACCTACTTATTGTCAGTTTTCATTACAGTTATGCTCAAGTTGTCATTGTAATTCTAAATCTGTACTTTCTGTGCATTCAGCCTATCCAGAACAAACACTCGAATGTCCTTGATATCTTGATATTTATTTTTTTCCTTAACCAAAAGGTGTATTATTTGTGTTTTTTTATTATTATTATTATTTTTTTACTTATTTTGAGATGTTGGAAGAGTGTGTTTAGTGAAAGCAAAATTCCTAATTTTAGCTTTGAAATGCTAATGTGACATAGGTTAGATATTTTGTTGATACTATGTAGTGAGCATGTTGAGAAGAGGCAGGGAAGGTGCAAAAAGCAACGTGTCCTCCTGTGTAAATGGGAAACTGAGGCCCCACCAAATTATCTGCTTGGCCACAGTATAAAAGAAAGAAAACAGCTTCAAAACTGGGGCTTCATAGCTCTGTTCTCATTTCCTCACTACCAGACAACCCCGTTGTACAACCAACCATGGAGTGATCACTGGAGTGATCTTTCATGGTAAGAATTTAAGTAACTCTGCAGTAACATCAGACATATTTTTTCTTGCATGTGGAAATTGGTAGGGAATACGCAGAATTAGAAGAATTTGGAAGATTTTAGTCTGAGTATTTCTCTGTAAAACTGGAAATGCAGCACTATATTTAAAATATAATGTAACAAACATGAATGTGGCTGCCTTCTTCCATTGTCTAAGTTGAGGGAAAAATGCTAAGTAATCAACTAGCAGCAAGTAAATGGTAAAGCGTAATTTAGTCTTAATAGTTTTTCCATTTTGATAATGTAATGTGATGGTTGCAGCAGAAAGCAATTTTAAAAATACAGGTTTTGTATCATGACAACTTTATAGTTAAATTGTTTTGTGGTTTGGAAATGTGTAATAAAAATATTGCATTACAAAGAAAACCCTAATGTTGTAAATGAGCTTCAGCCCATCAGGCACTGTAGCAGTGGAAGAGTTGGGGATCTCCCCTTTGTCTGCAGTTCACAATCAGAGCAGGTAACTAACCACTGGCAGAGGCTTTCTGCGTGAGGGCAGCTACCAATCAGATGTAATTTTGAAAATATATTGTTAGAGCTTACGGCAGTGATTAAAAGAAAGTGATTAAATTTTGGTCAGTTGACTGTAGCTTAAAAAGAGAGGAGAGAAAATGTCTTGTTAAAGGGTGTGTTTCAAAGTGAGGTTAAACCAGCACAATGTGTTGATGTTCTGCTTCTTTCTGCTTTTCCTTATTTATGGAAACCTCAGCAATTGAAATGCCCATCACTGCTGAAAGTTTACATGCACAGATCCTGAAAGTAGGGTGTGATTAACAATTTTTATGCCAAGAAAAGAATTTCCAGTGCAGTGCACCAACTCCTTTCTTGTGACTGAGAAATCTCCAAATTCCCATCCCTGCTCAAATTTGCCATTGTGCCAACACACACACACAATTTGTTTTCATTGCTGATTTATTACTAAGTTGTTGTTTTTTGTTTGTTTGTTTGTTTTTTTTTAAGTCCATGTCTACCACAGGATCCCGTTATTTCACCTCCTTTTTGTCCTGCAAAACCTATCAGAGTTCTGCCTGTTGGCCACTTAGGGGCCTTGTTCCAGCTCATCAGAGGATGAAGGGTTGCAGCTGCTCAGCTCACGTTGCTTTTAAATTGGGAACAGGGTTTTGGGTAGAAAGCCTGTTGTAGATCCCAAGTGCTGAGGTGACCTGTTCTGCAATTAACTGAGAGAATTGAGGAAGACCAAATGACAGAGCACGTTAGGTCCTGAAAGCCTGCCCTGCTGCTTGAGGGTTTCTCTTCAGTGCATTGTCACCTACAGCTTTGTGAAATACTCTGGATGGCACGAGGTTAAGCCAGCAGAGCACGGGCTGCTTCTTGCCTTTTCCCCTTCAAAAAAGGTGATTTGGAGGACTAGGGGGATGTGTTGGAGGAGAACTACAAAAGAGTGGTTTGTTCCTGTAGTGCCAGCTGGGTAACCAGCCACCCCTGGACTGGGAAGGTGATGCACTGTGGTCCCAGCGGGTGTTTCCAGAAGCTGGCTGCAGGCCTGCCTTTCTGCCTTGCTCAGCAGTTTGGAAAACTTACCGCTGGCCACATCTTAATGCTACTTCTGTGCCATCTTTACAGCGCGACGTTGCTTAAGGTTGATTACTGTGAGCACTGAGTAAAGCCGTAGCTAGTTCCTTAAATCCAGCTCGTGCCGTAGGATATGTATTACAACATTAAAACATCAAACAGTTTGGTCTTCTGTGAGCTATTTGCTGGAGTAAAAGGTTTAAAAAAAAAAAACAAGTGACAAGTTTTACTTCTGCATAGCAAATTTTCTTGCCCTGTACTTCAGTACCCAGAGGCTGGGAAGAAGTCTCTGAGGCACCCTGCAGTAAGCAGTGACTTCCCTGGGCCTGTTGGTGTCTGAGTGCTCCATGCTTACAGTTAAAGAGAAGCGGTAGGAATGCGAGTCAGCTGGAGTAGGGGGTTTGTTGGACATGCAGCACTTGGTGATACATCCGTGCGTGAGTCTATAGCCCCCATTTCATTTCCCTTCCGACTGTAGGAAGTGGCCAAGTGAAGTGAGAGGCTTATGTGAACTACTCAGAAAAGGATCTTGAGGTCGATCCTTTAGGCTTGTTCTGGTGATAGCCTGGAGAGAGGTATTTAGGCTGTGGCACGCCCTCCCTCCCCACTGGTGGTGATGGTCTCTCACCAATCAACACGGCTTTTTCACATTTTTGCCAGCTATCAATTTGGTTTCATTCTTGTACGTCAATGCCTTTTTGGTGAAAAGAGTAGTGAGAGAATAAGACTCTTCATGGGAAAGGAGTGACGTGAAGGTAAGTGCTGGGCCTCTGTTCTCGCCTCAGGCGTGAACTCCCCTGGGTAACTTCCTTTGGCCAAGTCAGCACATACCTCTGTGTCTTCATTGCTTCCTTCTGTAATGGTGAAAGATGCAAGTCCCTTCTGACAGGAAAAATGCAAGGATTTATTGATTTCAAGTACTGTAAAGAACTGAAATACTATGCTCCAGAGTGTAATAAAGACTTAGAAATAAATCAGATATGCTCCTAACCACACATGAATATTTGTTGCTAGCTTTACAGTATGGGCTTGGGCAAGTCACCTAATCTTTGTGAGCCTCAGTCCTCTCACCTGCAAAATGGAGGTGAAAACTCCTATGGTTATTGTGGAATCACTTAGTTAAAATCTGGTGATGGATGTAAATAAATAGATACACTCACAGTACTTTTTTTTTTTTTTTTTTTGTCTTTGGGGGACGACCACATCTTCATTTGAGACTAAGTTTTCACTTAATGAACTTGCACAGAGTTTGAAAAAGTTTTTGGTAGGCATCCTCTCACCACGAATTAGAAAGCACAGACTGTGGTGGCTACAGCAAGCAAATGTTGCATCATTCAATAATAAATAATAAATGCATATCATTTAATAATACATGCATGTATATTCGATACCAATGTAGTTATGCATGCACAGTAAGTTGTTGGTTCTGCCGTCATCTTATGCTGAAGCGCCCCAGGTCAGGAAAGCCCATCAGGAAGCTTGCAGTCAGCATACAAGTTAGAAGCAAACTTAAGATGAGTAAGTAATTAAACAGCGGCAATTTTAGGAAACTTGAACTGGAACGTAACCGTGTTCATGGCATGGCTGACTTCCCAGCTGGAGTCCTAAAGATTAAGACTGGAACAAAATGGTTGGCAGGATAACAAACAATACGGGGTCAGCCCATGCATTGCTGGTGCTGATTCACTGCTGGAGGTGGCTTTGCTGTTGCGTTCTGCAGGCACGGTGACAAGCTCTGGCCCCTGTGTGCATGGCAGGCTGGGCTCTCCACTCAGCTGAGGTGGGATAGAAGATGTTCCCTACAGGGTTTCCTCCTTTCAGACTTCAAGTCACTCTAAGGGGACACAAGTGGAAGCTGGTTTAGGTCACCTTCGTTCACACGTGGTGCCTTGTGGTATACTCTCCACTGCCATCCTCCGTCCTGTTTGAGAGCGAGCGGAAAGGATCCCTCCTTTTCTGTGGGAGGTTGGTTTTCAGTCTGGCAGATCTTGCTGCTAGGAGATGGTTCCTGATACTTAACCTACATTTTCATTTGCTATTTCTATCACACTAAACTGAGTTATTACTCCAGACCATGCTAAAAAATTATTTTCCTCTGCCCCCACTTTGTGCTGTTACATGTGAATTTGATTTACAGATTATTCTGAATACAAATAACTGTACAATGATAAAGTTATTAAACAACGAGGCATCCAGTAGGAGAAAATAATGAAAGCGAAAACATTTCTAAAGCTTTCTGTGTTATTAGGTGCAATGACACAGGGAGAATGTAATGGGAAACCAAGCTGGAGCTTTCTAATACCCCTCAACAGTTTAAAATAAAGATCTTTGAAGCAGAAGGGGGTTAATGTAACTGGAAATTATTGGTTCCCATCCCTCTTCTTTGTTTCCTTGTCTAATACCTGACATAGATCTTTGTTCTTTATGAAGCCTTTCACACCCATTGAAAAGGTAAGCTGTTGGAATGGGAAGAATTTACCACTGAGTTTAAAATATTTTCTTGTCTACCAGACTATCTCATGCTTGTCTACCAGAATATTTCTTGTCTTTGAACAAGAATCATGCTGGCTTCTCTGTAAGTATAAATAATAAGACTGCTGCTGCTGGTGATGGTTTGTAGGTTCTGTGGCTCTGGTGTCCTTTACATTTCTACCTCGTGGCTGAGGCTGTCGACATCGTTGCTGTAGCAGCATGCTGCCATTTCAAGTAGAAAGCCCTAGGAGCAGGTTGTGCCCCATTTTGAATGAAATGGAGTTAAGAGTCCTTCACTAATAGACAAGGGGAGGAAGCCTGCCTGATTTCTGCCATCATCTGCACTCTGTCACAGAGCGAAACAGTGGCCGTGGCTTTCAGCCTCACCTCGGAAGGGCAGAGAGTTCACTGCATCCAGCTGGGCCTTCACGCTGGCCTTACAAAAGTAGCATGTGCCTCCACTGCTTGAAACACAGTGCATGGCGTGCAGAAGCCAGGCTCTTACCTCCGTGCCCAAATGTAACTCCCAGCACCTGGAGAAGTGCTGAAAAATCAAGGCATGAGTCTTCTTCAGCTTAATTCACCCAAGTGGACCTTTGGTGGAAACCAGAGGGGCTGTGGTGTGGCCTCTGCTCTTTGGATGTGGTTCTGAAGCATTGTAATCCTTGTTTCTGGGGTGTGAGGTTTTGCTTTTGCTTTCTTGTTGTTGCCTGTGCTGCCATTCTCTCCTGTGAGGAGATGTCACCAGAATGACCTGTTTCATCCTCCATCGAACAGGTATGCCATTTCTGCATTGGCTGCAAAAGCACAGTTTTTGAATGAGAAGTGAGGTCCTCTGGCAAATGTTAATTAATGAGGATTTGATTTTAACTGTGCTTGGCTAATTGCAGCACGAGATCTAGTCCAGTTGTGGCAGGCTGTTCTTCTCATTCCTGTTTCTTGTTGACTGCTGTAATAGGTTATTTATAGTATGGTGATGCCTAGAGGTTCACAGGGAGGAACAGGGCTGTGCTGTGCTGGCTGATGTGTGTGTATTTCATGTCCCTAGCCCTAGTTGCTCATAACGGAAGCATGCAGAAGTTCTGCAGCATTTTACCTGTACCCAGCGTCTGCCAAGATAAGGTATGTGTGCCAGGGAGGCTGCAGGAGAGCAGAAAGGTAGGTTAAAGCTTGCTGCACTGGTGGGGACACCAGCAGTAAGGGTGGACAGACAGCTTTGGGGTTCTTACTCACTACAGGGGTAGCTGGATTTCCTTGTAGATGTTCCACCTCTCTAAACTTCTAGTATTTATTTCATGCATTAGGAGTTTCATGTTAATTCTCTGTGTTTTAAAGCATGACTGAAGTGAGTTGAGCCTAACTGTGGGTATGAAGGAAGTCGCAGTGTATCAGGCTCTGTGATAGTGACACAGGAGAGCAGCAGGGAGATACTTGCGCAATGACTGGCGCATAATATTTGCATGGCTAACCTGTCAAAACTAGTTTCTGCTATGCTCAGTCCTGAAGCACCAGCCAGGCTCATGAGAACTGGGCTTCTGCCTTCCTGCCTTGTACTCCATTGCCAAATAGCCCAAGGACAAGCAAAAAATAATTTGGGATCGCAAGTCTTAATTGCTGATCAGGATATAGTAATCCAAGACTTCAAGTGCCCCTTTGGGAGAGCTGCTGTTCTGTCTGCCAGGAGCTGTAAGAGCTGCACGGGAACTGCTCTATCGAAGAGTTCATTCCTTCTTCTTGACATCTGTGTTCATTTCTGCTCCTGTTTTTCCTGTAAGGTACCAGCCTGGGCATGGTAAGATCTGTGTTTAGCTTGGATGCAATCTGGATGTGGCCAATCCAAACACTTTTTAGGATGTGGCATGCACAGGAACAGTGCTCACCTTGTTGGCTATCAGGAGGCACAGGAAGAAGGAAAAGCTGTGCTGCCAGCAGAAGAGATTTGTCTTCACACGATGCGGGCTTTGCATGGTGTGGAAAAGGCTTTGCAGCAGCAATAATGTAGCCTAAGCTGCTGCTTCTTAAGGTTATCAAGAGAAGCCATAAGCACCCAAACTCCAGTCAGCCTTGGAGCTGCTTTGGAGCTCTTCCCTATTTGTGTTTGACTGGTCCCTAGGATGTGGGAGAGGGCCCCCTGGCCTTGCTACGGAGGCAACAGAGCATGAGGAGCTGGGAGACAGGCTGAAGCTTTCTCTTGATCATGATGTGCACAGCTCACTGGCTTACGTTAGCTTAACATAGCTGCGTTCTCCGTTCTCCAGGCTGTCCCAGCACAACCTCTGCCTGGGCAGGGACTTGATGATAGTTCACTTCCCAAAGGACATGTGACAGTCAAAGGACTGGACTTTGAGAAAGACCCAGTCCCATTTAATCAAGACAAAGTGGATAGCTATGTGTAGACAGAACAGCAAAAATACTCTTTCCCCCTCCGCCCCCTTCTGACCCAAGTTAGGAAGCATGGCCTTTCGGTCCTCAGACTTACCTGCACTTCCTTTTCCATGTGAATCCCTCTGAGTTTTTAAGAGTGAGCACTAATGACCAGTTTCCTTGTTCTGAGGGGCTTCATCTTGTTTCCACTGAAGCCACCACAAGCTGGAGAGGATGGTGCATTTCTCTAGAAAGTAGCTCCTGCTTCTGCAAATGCAGCTACTCTTCCCCAAAGAGAAGCTGTCACGACTTCCATTAATGCTGATTTTCCTATTCAGAGGATACATATAAATGCCACCCCTTTGTCTCCCTGGCACAAGAAATGCAAGACAGCTCATGCAGTCCAATCACCCCGATGCAGCAGCTTACGTAAAATGCCAGCCAGGTTTGAAGAGCATCTATCTCTGAACTAGATGACTTACGATGAAAGTTAAACCGAAAGCTGGGCAAAATTAGTCATCCCCTTCCCACCTTTTTGCTGCCAGCTTAGTTTGTGTCTGCGGGTTGTGTCAAGAAAAGGCTTGTGATGTGTCACAGCCCTGTGACATCACAGGCCGAACCCGCCCTGGGGTATCTGTGCTGCGGGCAGGCTGCAGAGTCGCCGAGCCCCTGGAGAGCATCGCCTCTCTCATCCCGTGCTCCAGTGGCTGCACGGCGCTGGGCTGCGCGCTCCTCTCTGTCCGACTGATGTAAGATTCATGCTGCCGAGGGCTGCAGGGGGAAAACTGCAGCTTGGTCAGATGCTGTTGGAAGAGTTATGCATAACGAGTGGGCAGAAGTCCCCACCGCATACTTCAAAGGGTTTCTCCTCTGATTTGTGAACGTCTTTTTGAAGGGAAAAAAGAACAACATTGCCTACCACAAACATAAATTCCCGCAGTGTTAATAAAGGTCCTTAAGCCCCTAGTGTATTAATTACTGTAAAGAAAAGGCAAAATATGCATTTATTTTATTTTTAATTAAATTTAGGAAAGCATACAGAAATGGCATTTTGAGGAGCGCCTTTGAATCTTACGGGCTGTCCCATGTATCATGACTTTCTCATATATTTTAAAACTCTTTTTTTGGCTTACAGACAAGAAGTCTGAAATCTGTCTTGTGGTATGTAAGTGAAGACAAATGGAGCAATTGTATATAGAAGTATATATGCAAATATATGCATATGTATGTATTTATACACATATATATAAAATATATTTTTAAATGTATTTATTTATATATGCCATTTGTTCATGTGTAACTAAGATGTGAAACAGACGATGGGGTTCTTTACAAAACAATGTAGCACCTAGAAGGTAAGCAGCGTTTCGAATGACCATAGATCTTTATACCAGCCATAGGGAAAAGAAGAAGTCTGTCCCTCACCCCATAGCTCACAGGGAGGAGTTCCCTGTTCTTGACGTGAATGTCTGGATTTCTTTCTGTGAGCAGGGAACACCACAGTTATCCTCTTCATCACAGCTGAGTCTCTGGCCTGTTCTCAAAGTGCTTCAATCACACAGTCTTTTGCCCGAAGAGGTATTTGGCTTCCAGTCTGGCCTCAAAGCTGCTGGAGCTGCAGGGGCCTGTTGCCCCCTGTGTCAGCCCCTGAGGCTCTGCCATCACAGTGCTGATTCATACAGGGACTGGGGAGGTCATGGTGTGCATTGTCTTCCCATCAGGTAGCTCGGCTGCTTCTCGTCCATCCTTACGCCACTGCTGCCCAGACTGCCTGTGTGGACAGAGAGCGCTCGCCAGGCTGCGCTTGACTTGTATGCTGCCCTTAAGGGAACTGATGGGGCCAAAGGATCAGGAAATTTATTAGCCTTGCTAGCTGAAGCAAAATTCCTCAGCAGATGGGGATGCATCCTGTGCCGTCTCGGTCTTGCTGCAACAATGGATGAATGCCTCACGTTGGCAGGGTAGGATTCCCCGTGCTCCTTGAGCATATGGCGGAGCATTGTGGTTTGTTTTGGACAACAAAATACAAGTTGGATTGAATAAACGTCAGTATTGCGGGTTTCAGGAATTTTCTTGAGGAAATATGTATAAAGTACTACATATATGAAGGAAATACATCAGTTTATCTTCAATTAAATGGTTTCTTGGTTGTTAAGAATCCAGCATAGAAAGAGTTATGATGTTTGGTTTTCATCTTTTTTCTTTTTTGTTATCAAGAATGAAATTGGTCTGGGACAGCAGAACTTCTCAGTAACGTGCGTGTCCTGTATTTGTTCAGTTATTTACTGAGTGCTGTGCTTCCTGTGGGACAGGGAATAGTGGGATGATCAACTTTTCCAAACCCTGCACAGGTAATTAATTGTGCTAGACAGCAGTGTGAGCAGGAGCAGTGTGCATGCCCAATTAATTACGGTGTGTCTCTCATTGTAGTGATGACAAAATAGCAAAGCAGTAAATGCAATAACCCACACAGGATGTTTCAGCATGACAGAGTTGGGCAGGATGCAACGTTTGGATCTGGGCTCCCTGGGAGCCCTGGCAAAGGCAACCTGATGGAAATACTGGTGATCCAAAAACACCCTTGCAGTTGCGACTGGTATGAGACGTGATTTTTGGTTGGAAGTTGCAAGAGGAAAATCTGACCTATGTTCTTTTCTGGTTGACATCAGCTTACTACAGCTCAGTGTTTTCTGCAGCTACGTCTTGGGTAAGGCACAGGTGATTAAGAGAAGAAGCAGAGGTACTTTTAGATCCCTCACATGGCATTATTTTCTACTTCTTCGCTAAAGAAGAAGATGGAGCTTTCTGCATGAGATCCAAAGGTCCAGACATTGCCCTCAGCCCTTCTCCTAATTTTAAAAGATTGGGGAAAATGACTTAGTCTTTCCTAGGAGGTGAATTGCTGGGATCTAACTCTTAAGATAATCACAACTAACCAGTATCGTCTCTGTTTCGGGTGTTGTATATTCAGAACTTGGTGCAAATTATTTTTACTCTCTCTGGGATGATTAAAAATCTTAGGAGAAATCCAGCACTAGATGCCGGTGCCGTCAGTACTGCTCGCTTACTGTTAAACTTCCAGGGACAGCCCCAGGAGCCCACTGGGATTCCCAGTGGAGTAAAACACTAATTCCTGGTACGTAATGCCACGCCAGGCTGGTTATTTATTTTTCCTCCAATAAATAAATGGGAGGAAAAAGCTGAAAAGTTGTGTAACATTTGGTAAGATGGATGGGAGGCACAGTTTCTTGACTGAGTTAGTTATGGTGAATGGTTTTAACCCAGTGACTCGACGGTGATACCTTTGGTTTCTGGGTCAAGTAGTCATATATATGCAAAGTGAGCAGGCAGAATCTGTCTGCATATTTTTCTTCTGCATGTGTATGTTTGTTTACAGCCTGTCTCTAATGAATTTATATCCTTGGAAGAACTGCATCCAAATTGGATGAGACAGGATTGTGTGACCTAGATGTTTTCCACTGTTATGCTGTGAGGTGGTCAAGAGTTGGAGGGCTTGTTT
The DNA here is from genome assembly GCF_011077185.1 of Oxyura jamaicensis. Classification (NCBI taxonomy): domain Eukaryota; kingdom Metazoa; phylum Chordata; class Aves; order Anseriformes; family Anatidae; genus Oxyura; species Oxyura jamaicensis. Next base: position 26,321,688 of record NC_048897.1, read on the forward strand.
TTTGAGTCAAATTAGGGTCAGATGGCTCCGTGACCTAGAAGAGAAGTGCATCTTTTCTGGGAGAATGTTAATGCTGTTGCACGCTGTAGGGTGAAAAAAGCCCTCCGAATTGGTTTTATTTTATCAGACGATGTATTAGCAACATAGGGCTTTTTATTTGTGTTGTTTCCCTGCACATGTGCTATTCTTTAGGCTTGTCAAGAAGAGTAGAAAGCAAAAATAACAGAAAAGATTTAAAATTAGACACTTTAAAGCATTCTTCTGAAAAGCCAATGGCAGTGACGAGTGTGTTCTGGGCAAAGAGAAATGTAAAAATAGATTTCAGAAAGAACATGTTTTTCCATTTATTGTTTTAATAATGTTCTGAACTGTTTGGCAGAAAGATGGCAAATTTGAAAGTATCTTTTTGTTACCAGTAACTGGATTGTGAAAAGTAATTTTGAACGAATTGTATTGTCCATCGGTAGCTATGGATCTGTTTCTTTGTCTCGATTTTAGAAAAGCGAATCTGCTCATTTAAAGGGCTGCTTATCTCTGAGCACCATTGATTTGGAGTTTGGGTAAGTGTATTGTTGAGTTAAGCTCACGTTTATTCGGCAGCAGCCAGGAGTCCCCAAGCCATCTTTTTTAAGAGCAGGTCAGAGCAGCAAAGAGGCTGAGGAGGCTGATCTGCAGTTACCCATCACCTCTACGTCAGGTTTGGGTTTCTAGAAACAAGAAAGAATTATTAATCTGATCTTTGAAGTCGGTGGTGTGATTTGACTCCCTTGTTCCTTGATCTTGCATCTCCACCTGCCAAACTCCAGTCCTTACAGGCACTTTCTGGGAGAGCAGCTCCCATTCACCCATTCAGGTTTCTTTGTCAGCACATTTGAGAAGAGACTGGGAGGCAATAGAGAACATCCTCTTTTTAGGCAAAAATAGCTTTTATTCATAAGAGATTTTAAGATACCTCCTTGAACAGCTACTGCTGAGTTGATTTTTTTTTTATTTTTTTTTTCCCTCCAGGCTTTGGAGCTGCTCTTTTAGTTTAGAAAGTGAAATCCTGCGAATGACTCAGTTGGCCATTCATCTCCCTGGGAAACTAAACTAAATTGTTTCTTTCTGCTTCACACTTTGCTTATTAGTTGGGTTTAATGTAGAGTATGTACAGTGAGATTTGCAGAAAGATGGATTAGCCCTGTAACGCGGCAGGCAGTGGAATGCAAGCCCTGCCTCTTTGCCAGAGGCAAATCTGTATTCCTGCCTTGGCTTAAATAAATTTGACTTTGAGGCAATGTGTGCTGCTTCTGTCTTTTCATCAGAGTCTGCAGCACTGCCATAATTTATTGGTATGATTTCGAAGCGTGTGTTACCACTCCACTTTTCTTCAAGGAGCCTTTAAGCTGCTCTGAAAGCATCCGAAGTACGGCAGGGGCAGAGAATAGAGGGGAGGGCTGTAAGTGTTGCAGGTCTGCATTTGTGGAGGTTGAAAGCAAAATCACTAGGGAGGGGAGAAAATTCCACCACCACCTTCCAAGGAATGCATGAACATGCAGCTTCTGGCTAAGAACGTGCAAAGTGGAGTTTGTGACTCTCGGCCCATTTTTCATGCTCTTCACTACAAAACTGTTTTCCTAACTGCCTCTGCTGCCTGTTCACTGGCTTTTTTTTATTATTTAGGCACTTCTGTACAGAAAACATTGAGCTTGGTAGATTGGCCAAAAGACGCTGAGCGCTACTGAAGTCTTTTAGCGGAGTTTGCCTGAAGGGGAGGTTCCCCGCCAATGCGATTTCCTTGAATTGGATTCAGAGAGAGATTCCAGCAGTGCTTGTGTGGTATGATATGCAGATCAAATCGAGCTCACCTAAGTTACTTGCATTTCTGGCAGTTGTTCCTGGTGCTTGACAAGTAGGAGGGCACTGCCAGAGATTTTGATTTTCTTTCTTTCACTTTTTTTTGATGTAAACAGCATGTTAAACTGGGCTGCAGAGCAAGTCAGAGTCAGCGGAGGAAAATCAGATGATACTCATAGTAGTGGAATCATTCAGGCATGGCCTGGATTTGAGGGTAACCACTATCAGCAAACTCATTTAGACATGGGATGTTCAACTGCTGTTTTTCTTTAACTGTCCTCGTTTGGTATCTGTGCAGGGTTGTTTATTCTGTCAGCAAAATCAGGTGGGTCGGCAGTGAAATCTGGTTTCTGAAATCCAAGCAGGGAGCCCGAGTGAGAACATGCTGAGTCTCTTCTGTGGCCATCTAGTTCCTTAATGCTCAGCGATTTACTAAGTCCTCTGGCCTTGGGTTCACCTAGCTAGTGCTCAAGGTGCTGCTTCTGCCAGTTCCTCAAACAAAATTCTCAGTGGTCCTCTCTGATTTTGACAGATCTGAGGCAGAGCCGCCGGGCTGAGACACTTCCCTGCTGGTACCTCATGCCTTCAGTGAGGCTAGATGCTGCTGAAGTCAGTGCAGAAGATCCCTCAGAATTCTTAAATATGTGAATATGACAGTCTGCGCTAAAGAATTGGCTTAACTAAGGGAAAACATGCCCTAAAGAGCTGTCAGCCCCCAAACTAGGAGCTCAGGCACATGCTTGGGGGCCCATTAATAAGCCAATTTACAAAAAAGGTGCAGCTACTTTCATTAGGGCCATGTCATCAAAGCTTTTTGGTAGCTCAGACTTGAGACAGTTGGCATGGACAGTTAAGATCCTTACCCTGTTTTAATTGTGAAGGAAACCAGGCTGTCTACTTTAAACAGACCTAAAATTGGAGGGACGGATGACTTGGATGCTCAGAAGTCAGAGAGCCTTCAGTAATACCAAGATGAGCCTGTAACTCCTGCATGTTTTTCCCCCCCAGATGAAGGCTGTTGGTAATGATATACAGAGAAAAAATACCTTTGCCACATGCCTGCTATTCTTAGTGTTACAAATTGAATAAATTCGATATGAAAATCAGTTGGATGAATTAGGGAAAACCCACAATACTGTACGGAGCCTTTGGACAGGTGCAACACTGTTCTTGTACAAGCTTAGGTAAACCTGCCTGAAGTGACTGGGGTCATTCTCGCTTTATGCTGGTGTAGAGAATAGCAGGTTTTGGCCCTTATTGCCTCCTGTTTGCAGCTGTGGTGAAAATCTTGCTGCATTGCTTAGGGGGAAGTGGCCTGTAGAGCCCTGTTGGCAAAGTTGGCTGTGGTGTGATGTGTGTGTAGCCATGGGTCCTTCTTCAACTGTCTTTCAATTTGGAGAGAGCTGGGCTTAGCATGATGTGTGGCTGTCATGAAGACTGTAATGTAGTAAAGTCTTGTTTGTTTGCATAATCTCATGGCTTTTGATCTGCATAATCTTTTTATTTGTGTGCTTGTGCTCCGTATCCTTCACAGAAAGCTTAGAGCTTGACGGTCTCTGGTAAAGGGATCCCAGTTATTAATTGGTGATGCCTTTCTGCTCTGCAGACTGAAACGTATTTCCTTGGGATTTTTTTTTTTAAATTCAAAATAAGCTCAAAAATAATTTGTAGACTGAGCATTAGGAAGCACAGGTCTAAAAGTGGATTTCTCATTCCGTAAGTGAATGGGATATATGCAGTTTTTAGCCTCTTGGCTTTCAGTTGGATAAAATCTTTGGTGTGGCTTCCTCTGCTGAGGAGGTGGGTTATCAACTCGTCCCGCAGCGCCAGGGTGCTGTCAGCCTTCCCAGCTGCTTACAAAGGGTGCTCATAGCCCTCCGTGGTTTGTGCTGGTCCAACTCAGCAGTACTTCCACTAACCTCAGTTACTCTTCTCCTTGTTCCTGTGCTTTTAACCAAGACAATGTATTTTTTTTAGTCTTATCTCTTTTGTTTATTCATTTGAGCTCAGTTGTTTTACTGCTGTCAGTGTCACCAACATAAATATGTAGCATATGAAGCCTGGTGCATCGTTCATTGCATAGCTGGAAGCTCTGGTGTGCTGTTTGGGAAGGATGTCCTTGGTGATTTCCCGATAGGATGCGGAAGGGCTTCTAATGCAGAAGAGGGGAATGCGTGGTAAAGGTCTAACAACGAGAGCACTTGCTGTCGGTAGGTTGTACAGCATGGTTCTGGATTATTTAAATAGGGAACTCAGAGGTGTGTCAGAAGGATAAAGGAGGAAGATGTGCTTCTGTCTCTTGGTGAGACATGCTCCTATGTAGTAGCCAGCACAGACTGACTGCCTTTTTATGAGATATATTCATTTTGGAGAAGCAACTTCCAAAAGAAATCTCTAAAGCAAACAAGCCATCAGTTTAAGCAGTTATGAATGACATGTATGATTAGACCTGACTTAGCCACATTTAATCTAGCTGTACCTCTGAGATTTCCAAGGGGTGATGTTGAAAGAGTAACTTGTTTTAGTGAAGGTCTGAATTTTGCAAGAAGATACCTGGATGCTTACCCAGTTCACTGACTCACTCTGGTGTTTGGGGGCACAATCTGTGCGGAGCGTGATGTGTTATGTAAAGACTGAACCATGAATTTGGGGTGGACATGTTACAGGTGCGGGCTGGCCAGCGCAGATTGATGGGTCCTGTGCGTCTGCTGCTGTAGAATAATCAGAAGTAGAAAATAAGAAAATTGTCTTTTCTACTCAGTTCGAAGGAGAAAGAAAAGGAGCCTTTCCAAAACCCCTCAGAGGTACTTGTAACCTTTTACCAACCTGCATGTGTTAATCCTTAGTATTTCTGTATGGCCGGTTAATGTTAATGGTGTAGGAAGACCAATGCCCTGATTCAGAGGGGTGTTGAGGTTGTTAGGTCCATGCTGGCTGGTGCACTTAACCCATAGGACCCCTTCCTTACGTCTGGGAATATAGGTCTTGGGAGCTTGAGTTCTGTGCCTTACCAGGGTACGTGTCACTGTCCCATTTATTGTCAGCCATGGTCCTGATAAAATGCCTTCTCGTGTTTGGCACCAGAACAAAACACGTGAGAGAGACATAGCTCATCTCAGCCATCCTGCAGAAGAACTGGTATCACATTCATTAAGTCACGGCAGCTTTCAATCATGAAGAAGCATACCTGTCAGCTCTCCTTTGCTCTTGTATCTTAATCGTAGCACAGTGGTGCCTGCAATTTTCGGTCAGAACTGGAGATCTGCTGTACTTGTTGCGTTGCAGATTGTACCAACTCATTGCCCTGTGCTAAATGCCCTGAGCTCTGTGCAGACAGTGTGAAGGAAATAACGCTGCCCCACATCACGGGTGGGGATTTGAGGCTTGGAAAGAAAGAGAGTGAGTGTTGATGCAACGGGAGTTCGTGACAGAGAAAGGAGTAGGATTTGGACATTCTGAAGTAATAGATTTAGCACGGTACATGCACATGTTGGCAGGGAAAGCATGGTACAGGCTGTGTGATTCTTCAGTGAGCTGGGTTTAGGCACAGGCCTGAGCTAGTTAACCCCCGTTGTTTTTTTCCTGGCTTAGCTTTCACCTGCATCAGTTCTGTGAGCTGGTCTGCTACATGGACAAGACACAACTGACAGCGAGGAGACTGAACTGCTCCTTGCAGCATTAAAGTGCACGTGAAACTACAGCATGCAACTGTCTAAAGTTTTGGGTTGCTAAATGTTTTTTTTTCCTTTGCTTTACTTTGTGTCTTAGGTACTGATGTGCACCCATCCTTGATGGAATCGGGCACCTGGTGCCAATGAGATTCACTGACATTTTCACTGACAATGAGGATCACCCAGCTAATCCTGTTAGCAAGGAGCAGGGATGCATGGAGAAATGTTAGCTTTATGCCTGGGTGGTACCTCTGGCCATCCCACACGTTCTGGAGTTACGTGCTACCTCCTTCCATTCCCTACGTGATAATTTACAGAGAACTCAGCAGTGGAAAAATCTCTAAATTTGAAGGAGTAACAATTTTTGAAACGATTCCCTGAAGCTCAGTGAAGCTCAGTAGCTTCACTTCACAAACAAACAAACCTCTTATAAATACCTACAGGAAAAACAACCAAAACCCTTAATTACAAAAGATGGCTCTGTGCTTTCAGAAGCTTTGCCTTGTTTTCCTGTCAGGCCTCATTTCCACCAAGGGATCTCTTTCCTAAGGCCAGCAGGACTGCTCTGATGGAGGAGGAGGTAAATGCATATGACAAAGGACGAGAAGGAGCACAGCCCTGCCTTGACATTGACATAGATAATGGAGTTATTGAGCAGTTAGTGTAAAAGTTGACTGCTTTCTTGAGAGAGATGTCACCTGGCATTCTGGTTGAGTTAACAATAATTGGCCTTGGACAACATTTATACTTGCCATTTTTACCAGTTCAGTTAATGCTCCAAAGCAGGCCCAGAAGAGGTGTTTAAGAAAAAAAATCAAGCTATGTTGAGGTGCGTGTTGTCTGGTCACCTTGGTGGAGATCATTGACAGGTGGGGATTTACAAGACATTGCTATTTATAACAAGAAAATCAATTCGGACGCACATATGCTCGTGTAGCATTGCCAGAGCTTAACCTTCTCTCTGGCCTCTGTTAGGAGTACTCAAATATTTCAGCCAGCAGTAGACATGGAAGTCTGGTGTTCCTAGTGTGAGCAAAATGGATTTTTTGCTATGAAACTTGTGTGCTTTACATCCAGTATGTACAAAAGGGCAGATATAAATGTTTGATGTTCTGCATAACGCTGTTCGTTAAGGCGTAGTGTTGTATACTGGTAATTACAAATGTTAATAATAGAGAACTGGATTCTGACTTTGGGTGCCCTCATTAGGAGGGGACAGTGTATAAGTGGTCCTGGGAGGCTTTATTAATTGGAGAAAACTTGTTTCTTAGCATCTTCCTGGCCTTCTTCACCTTCTTCCTTTTTCACCAGGAGTTAGTAATTTCCTACTGCTTATGCAAACACCAGATGAGATGCTGCTAGCGTAAGTCAGCACCACTGTTCAGTGAGAGAAGCAACTGTGTCTCAGCTTCGGTGGTTCAGGGCCAGCCTTTCCCCACCTTTTGCCCCCTTCAGCCCCACTGTGCTTCTGTGTTCCTGAATTTGGTGCAGGTAGGCTGCAGGGAGGTGTGCTCCCCCACAAAGCTGCACATCCTGTGATGCTTCATCACAGGCTCCTCTGCAAGACCTAATATTCACAATCAGGGCTCTTTGGAAACGTCGTGTCATATGGCAGGTATGGACCACTTTCTATATTTCTTCAGGAGCCCAACTGTACATGCATGTGCACCTGTAATTCAACACAGATACATTAGGTGTGGTTATCCTGCCCCGGAGCCTTTTTCATTTCAGCAAACTCAAATAACTCTCTGGATCTTCAGAAAGATCCACCACAGGCCCTCAGGAACTAAGTTTCCTGTGCATGCAGCTAATTATTTTGAGATTGAAACAGCACCTTTGAAGCATGTCCATGAAATACATAATTAAAGTATTTTGTGTTCGATCATACTGTTAGACAGCTAATTGAAAATCACATTGTGTCTACATAATGAGACAAGTAATATATGCATTTGTGCACTGCAGAAATGACTTGTCCCATAGTCTTTTCCCCTTTAATTGCTGCAATGGCAACTGGCAGAAGAGGACCACGTGCTGGGCTGTCCTTGATCAGCAGATCTAGCAGACAGAGTTACTGTTAGGGACTCCAGTGAGCTCAAATAAAAGAGGCCCTGGAGGATGGGCCTGCTGCTTCCAACAGTTCCTGTACAGATGTTGAAGTAGCTCAGAACATGCTGGGTTTCCTGCTAAGAAGTCAGTGGCTAGCACAGCATCTGCCCGGGCTTCATTAATGAGCAGATCATGTGTATTTACAGTGAGGAGTTGCTGGAGTGGTTTTGGCCTGTGGCTGCCCGCAGGACCACGCCGTCAGAGACCCTGTGCGGTACCCAGCTGGCTGTGCCGCAGCACAATGTCCCTGCAGAGCACTGGGTGTTTCCCCAAGTGCAGGTCTGGGGCTTGCCAAGCTCCAAATAGCATCCACACGTCTTGCAAGCAGTGGGTTGTACTCAGTAGGTCTTGTGGGGAATCTGGTGACTCAAGAAGCATTAACGGCAAGGAGCGCATCCTTTTTTAGCCCCTGCTGTGGTTTTATTCCTTCAGTATTTCTCTTGCTCCCTGTGGCTGGGAAGTGCTGTGCTACGTTAATTGTTGTCATGCCATGAACATATTTGTGTCTAATTCTTGGAAGGTAAGAACACAGGAAAGATTCCTTCGGTGCCCTCTCTACCATATGTTGTGCATTTGTAGAGGACAGGCATACCCTGATCCGTAAAGTAATTGGTTTGCCTATCTTTCTTGCTGCAGTGTATAAATACAGGGAGAGGGAAGAGTTACGGTATTACGCTGTATAGTTGTTTGCAAGAGCGAAGGTTTCTGGGGAAGAATATTAATCTAAGAGAACATATTTGAAGAGACTTCCAGGTTGGCCCTTCCCTCTGTAATACACTGGTGGCAAAAACCACAGAAAGGAGGACTCTGGGAGCTCACCTCTACCCAAGAAGACTCCAAGCTGGAGCAGGGTTTAACTACAATGGATCTCACAGCCTCGTTTTTATGTTTAAGACTTGCTCTTCTCAAAGCGAGAACAGCTTCTCAGCTTACTGGGTCATTCATTTGGCCACAGAATTGTCTGGAACGAGCTAGTTACTTCAGGTTAGCATTTCCACATCCATATATATACACTCACGTACATGTGCTGTGCATGAAATATACTCGGTAATTTTTCTCGACCTGCAGTCACATAACTAGTCACGGCTTTCCTTGGCAGCCCTTGTACTTTCTGACTTAGAAAAAGATGTCGTAGCGCATTAGTGCTAGGGAGACAAAGACATGTAAGCAAGTCTGCTGACGCTGCTTTTTCCATTTGAAATCCTGCAACACATCCAGGGGTTTAAGATGCATTTTCTCAGGGGGTTCCCCTGCCCCGAGTTCCCTGCTGTTTACCTTTTGCGGTCACAATTTTCTGATTACAATGGCACAGTTTTGGGAAAGGTTTTAAGCGCTTTGACCGCCTTCAAACCTTGTGTTGCGCAATTATTTTCTGCTGCTGCTGGCGCCTGACAAAGATCTGGTTTCCAAACAAAGGCATAGAGGCAAATGAGGCAGCAGACCTTGCAGGAGATAGAATATTGTCTGTGTGATTAAAGCTCTTTTATTAGGCTGTGGTCTGTAATGGGAGAGAAAAAGCATGATCTCCGCTGATCTGCATTTTAAACGCTGCTGGGGATTAGCAGAGGGGCAGCAGATGCACCTATTGAGCTGTAAAGGACGGGATTCAAAGCTGTATCGTGCAGATGGGAGATTATTGTCCTGCGCTTCCCCGTGTGAGCCAGCGGTACTCCCGCGGCACGTCTCACCGCCGTCACCCTGCTCGTCCCGCAGCACGCCCCATGGTGCTGAAACCTCTCCAGCCCTGACATGGAGCTGAGCGGATGCTTGGCCGTCCTGCACAAGCTGAAATCGAGCCGTGGCAGCCATTCTCCTGCCACCCATGGGATCCTGCTGTGGGTACCCGATGGTTCTCAGTCTTCCCCTCCCTGGCAGAAGCAGCTTAACCCTTCCCATCGGAACAGCTCGCTGTAACCACGCTGCCTGTCACTGTGCTGTGGACCAGCCCTTTTCCTGGGGCACAGCGAGTGAAGTGGTAGGGAAGAGCAGAGAGATTTTCCTTCGCTGTTTTTTCTCTTCTTCTGTCATCACTTCCAAAATCAGCATCCTTTCTGCTAGCTGGAATATACCATTGCAGTTTCCTTGCTGTTGTTGTTTTCATTTAGTAGATCATAAATGGATCATAAAGCTTTCCCCCCAAATGTATGCATTTGTGTATCACACAGGAGGGACCCCGCTTTCACTCTTGGCTTTGCTGCTGTAGAGAATAATTCCATTTGTGGAATTATTCTCCCTTTATTGTGCTCTGGCAGAGTTGGGGGTTGCCTGAAATTTAATAGAAATGATGATGTGCTGGACAATTTGCTCTTTTTTCCCTTTTTTTTTCTCCCTTTCAGTTTTTACCTGCTCACACCAACTTAAAAGGTGATTGTGGTATGTCCTTGGTTCCCAGCTCTGCCACAGGGTTTCACTGTGACCATCTGCAAGTTACCCAGTTTCTACGTGCCTCAAGCCTTTATATTCAAGCAGAGAAATGGTGTATGATTATACACACCCACCCTTTGGCAGCTTTACCTATTTGGATCATAACCTTCTACCCCAAGGCAGGAGTAGCACTTGTGCTGTGGATGCATGATGGTTATCAGTGTAGACTTCTGGTTTGGGGTTGAGTCTTCCAATCCAAGCAGCAGTAAGAATTCCACAGGGCTCTCATTCATGTTAATTCTGTTATGTATTTTATCTTTAAAAACTGACTTGAAATATGTTTATGAGGCTTGAAAATTATTAGGGAAACCAATTATTTTCTGCAGCATCCTATTGTGATAAATGTGTCATAACATTAGACTTCCCCTGTGGCAGCCTAGATATAACTCATGCTTTGAAGCATGCTCATACAGGGGCAAGAGAGGTGGGTGAGAGTGCAAATTCCCATCTATGTGGGCAAGGATGCAGCGGAGGCTCGGCTGTGGCAGCGCACTCTTGTGTGGGGAGGTTCTGACCTGGGGCTGCTCTCCTGGCTGTGAAGAGGAAGATTAGCAGAAGAGCAGAGCTGATGAACTGAAATCATGTATATTTAAATCGAGGTGATTTAAGTAGCAGCTTTTTATTATTGTTTAAATCAGCAAGGACAAAAGCTTGATTTCATTTATGGATTCCATTTTTATTTGTCATTTGTAGTTTTTCTCTCTTTCCCTAATGAAAGGTTAATTTTCAAGTTGGTGGCCATCCAGGTATGTTGATTTGCGAAGAAAAAAAACATCTTTACACAAAATTCAGTATTCTTTTCCTGTGGTTAGAAAGCCATATTCTCTACCAGTGTCCGTTCATTGAAACCACAATGTAGTTAATGTGCAATTACTTTTGCATGCTTTTTAAGAAGATTTTTTTCATTACAGATCGACTGCCATTTTCTACTCGCTGTAGATGGGCATACATTCTTTACTGGTTAATTTGCATGAACATCTCTTTGGACTGGAAATTCAAGTGGCATCAAATTGATACAAAAGCTTAACAGCCATTGGTTATTATCCAGCTGTGATGGTTCCATTTCGGAATAAACATAAAAGGAAAGAAATCATAAAACGGTTATGCCAGCGTGTCAGGTACCTGTAGCCAGACACCTTGCATCCAGGGGTATTTAAGTTCTTTATTTCAGGCATCTTCGTGTAGTTGTTAGTAGGATTTACAGCTGATGGTGTGGGCAGAGGGAATCCTTCTTCATTTTTGACAGTTTAAGCACACAGGACACAGGCGTGCCGTAATTCCCTTTAATCTGACCAGAGGAGAGCACCTCTCGCTCTTTCTCAGCTCTGCTGTACTCAGCTGCGACTGTGCTCAGCCTTAGTTTAGATGAACGCTGCGTGAGAAGCAAGACTGTGCTTCTGTCACCTGGAGCCTGCTGGGGCCTCTGTCCTGGGGAAAGGAAGGGATCTGGTGCTGAGGGCTCCACAAGTCATGTACCTGTAAGTATAGATGGTCCCTCAGGAAACTTAGGACATGGCCTCCTGCAGCTGAAGTCTGGGGGGTTAAATCTGCTCCACACTGTACCATTGTGAAGGTTCAAGTTATGTTACAGATGTGCTTTCAGGCCTGCGTTTCTCCTGTCTGTAGCCAGTCGTTTACCTCAAAAGGATGTGTTGTGGACACAGGGTGGATCTCAGGAAGCAGATCCTGTGTTTATAGCTGTGCAGTTAAACCATTTTGTGATGCTGCACAAGTCACTCCAGCTCACAGTGCTTCCCATCCTGTACTTTTTTGTCCAACTGAACCACACGCAGTGTTTTGTAGCTGAGTTACCAGCATCAGACTTAGCAGCTCTGTTTGGAGACTAATGCTTTCCTTCGTTTGTCCTTTGCTAGAGTTCTCGATTCTCTTTTAAAAGTCTTTTTCAGTCCTTTCCATGTTGTGTTTCTTTTTTAATTATTCCCATAATAAGACTTGGACTACAACCTCTAGCTTTTAGTATCTGGAGCACAGAGGGTCAGAGAGAAATAATGTTCCTGCCGGATACCTGCCCTGCCAGATGAATGCTGTACGGCTGATGATGATTCCGTTGCTCAGGGAGAGACTCTCACATCCCCTACCCTATGCAACTTACCCTAGCCTTGAGGTGCGAGTGGCCTGACCCGCAGTACAAGTGAGGAATAGCATGGCACTTCCTACTCATTTAGGAGGCTCATAACATAAAGCCAAAGTGTGTAATGTTCCTAAGCGCCAGACAATATTTTCTGCGTTCTTTGCAGTCAGGATCCCTTAAGGCCAGTGTTTTTGCGGAAAGTGATCCATGATTTGTCTAATGCCATTATTGCCGGTAGTACGCTATTGTCTCAGCGTGTTTATCCCCCGTGTACGTCGGGACGCTGAACAGGCACAGCAATCTCAATTATTTGTGAGCCACCTCCTCTTCTGAGCGTGAGCAGCACTGAGTCAACAGCGAGCTCCTCTGCGGCTCTTGTTGGAGCCTGAGCTGTGCCACGCAGCCTCCTCGGAGGGGCTGGCAGGGCTGCGGCTCGTCTCTGGCAGTAGGATTTGGAGGATCCCAAGGAAGTCGGTGGCCTCACAGCAGTGTGCTTGTGGGGAGAACCAGGTTGTCATCTGGGAGTGTCGTTCCTGAGGGCTGGGGTTTTTAACTTTCCCTAGACTTTGTAGCTTGTATGGAGAAGATGCTTACTGGTCTTTTGCTTGTTTCTATCTACTTATCCAGGCTTACAACTTGTCCTTCTGCTTAAGCTGATTTTTTGGATTGAATCTTCTTGAGTCTTCTGACACCTCGTGCTAACTCTGTGGGGCCATGAAATACAAATAGCAACAGAATAGAAAGCAATCGGGGGAAAAATCCTGGGGATGAGATTCTCTGTTGACATCTAGATCAGCTCATTCACTCTTTATCCATCTTTATTGTAGCTCTGGCCTTGAACTAGTATTTGTGGGGAGTGAAATTTCAGGATGGTTTGCTGATACAAAGAAATTACCAGTCTGAGCAAAGGCAGAACCCATTCCTGCATCGGGAAGCAGAGCAGTTACAAGCCCTGTAGATTTGAGAACAATAATCCCTGCAGGTTTTTTTTGCCTTAGTATAACATGGTAACAGTTGAGAACAGCTGCTTCTTGCATAGCCGTGAGCTCTTCTACAGCCAGATCTTTCAGCTTTCCTCATTCTCTGCAGCAGCACCATTAGAGGAAGCAAGGTCTGCAGAGCTGTAGTTTGATGATGAACAAACTCATCTGCAGATGGCTTAAACAGGTGAGTCTGTACAGATTTTGTTTTTCACCATCCCCTCCAGTGAATTCTTCCAGAAGAGAGAAATTCACCGTGGGATCTCCCACCAACCCAGGTAGGGGTTGTTACACAGAAATCCCGGAACAGGAGCATGACACAAAGATGTGTTTTGGCAGCGCAGTTCTCATGCCAGTGCCCTGTTATAATCGATGGCTCCTGTCTGAGTTGGAAATTGCACTGTATTTCAGGACATACTTAGCTACAGCTGCTCCGATACCAATATCCAAGTGATGAAGCTGTGTATCAGAAGGTGGGTTGGGGCGTGCATGTTTGTGTTTATCCAGCCACCGTTCTTTTGAAAGGAAATTAAATTCACTTTATTTTCTTTCTTCTTTGTGGGGGCACAGCTGAGCTTTCTCTTTAGGTATTACATTGTTTCTCATAAACCTTACCTTAAATTAACGAGGAGCTTGGGCCTTTTCTGTGCAGGTGTATTGAATATGACCCCCCACTTTCCTCTCTCGGTAAGGAACACAGCGAACTGGTTGTAGTGAAGTTTGTACTACATGAGCAGGCAGCTCCTGTTCTTCTCGGTGTAGAAGTCGATAAATGCGTTCAGCTCCATGCTGTGACCTGAGCCATTAGTCTCACATTAAAGAAAATACTTCTGAAAATTGGGGGTTTTATATGCTTGTTTCTGTTCATTAAAATGATAATAGTCTAATTATTCTGACCTTTAATTCCTTTTGCTTTGACTTTCCTTTTCTTAAGCCAGAAATCAGTTTTCAAGTGGTCTTTCTTACCATTGTCCTAAGCCAGAGGCTTGGGGTTTCTTTCTCATATTCAGTATAATTAACAAAACATTATATGCTAGATTTCCTATACTTTGTACAGAGGAACACCTTACGAAGTGGGAAAAGTGGTCCATCACAACTGTCATGAGCTCTCTGCCCTCACAGTGTTATACAGGGTGATGCACGCGCTCTACTACAGATGGCAGAAAGCTCTTAAACCGTTTGCTCAAACTGGGACTTCAAAGGCCCACGTGTAGGGCTGTAGGAGTCACATTAAAAACCAGAATCTCATGAGGGGGATTTCTTCCAAACCCTCATTTTGAAAAAGACTGAGGCCTTTTTCTGTGTCTGGGATCCATATGCAGGGCAGGGAAGATGAGATGTCCCCACTGTGCTCTTACCCAGATCTGTGCCTGACTCGCCTCTTGTACGTGCTAATGGGGTAGTTAGTGTCTGGTGGGACAACCCACCTGAAAATAAATGAAATTACATCAGTGTAAAAGTCTCACTGGCTCAAAGTCTTCCCAAGATAACAAAGCCCTTTCCAGCTCCTTTGGAGGCTGTTGGCTGAGTAAGAAAGAAAGCCCCGGATCGGAGAGGGAAATCCAAGGGACCTCTGCTTGGTAATCCAAGATCAGCCCCTACTTCTGACAGGTGCAGAGCAAGTCGTCCTTGGGAAAAATTGTCACTGTAAAACCACCTAGAGGGTGCAAGAGCCTGGCTGCATACGAGCCCTGTCCCACTGCCCTCAAGAAGCCCTTTGTGAATTTGGGGCCGCGGGAGGTGCTGTGCGCACACAGGACCTGCGTTGGGTGCTGTGTTCATGGCATGGGTGCAGGTAGAGCTAAGCCCTCTCACTTCCTGAGGCACTGGTGAAGTGCAGCACACCGGCAGTCAGGGCACAGCCCTGTAGGAATCTGTCAGGGGTGATTAAGGGATGTCGGAGGGCAGGGTAAGCTGCAGCAGTAGATGAAGTGTTCTGCGGTGAGCCTCATCTTGTGAAGAACATGACCTCTGTCTTCTGTAGAAAGGCTTCCCTTGCTAGCCCCTCTTTTTAATAAAGTTCTTAATATACACAGAGCCTGGCTGAAACAGGCCCCGCTGCTCGGAGGCTGTCAGGAGGAGGCAGACAGAGGTAAGATGGAAGGGTGGTGAGGAGACGATAGGAGAAATGAGCATGGAAAATGGGATTAACAATAGCTAAAAGCACACGTGAGGAACTGTTTTTCCCGTCTTTCTCCTCCTGTCTTTCCTTCCTCACCTCCTATTGCCCTGCTCGCAGCGTTCCCTCATTATTAGTGCATCAGTCCTGCTTGGTGGATCATTGGACACCGTGGCTCATTACCCAGACGTTACCTAATTATAGTGACATGTTTCCTAAAGGATATCCTAGGCAGGATAGACAGAGCTCCACTGGCTTCCTGCTCTACCTGAAAATGGCCGGTTTTGGTCATCTCCTGACAAACGAGTAACGAGGTCTGAAGGGGGGCACACAGCTCCGCATTCCTCAAGGAGGGCTTTGCAAGGAGATGTGCAGCTCTGGCTGCTGGGTCTGCAGCCCTCAGAGATAGAAATATATATATATATATATATATACATATATATTTCCTTTTCTTTCTTTTTTACTTGAAAGTCAGGAAGCCACTCATCTGTGTCCCTGTCGGCATGGGTGGGGGCACCACCCCAAGGCTTTCACGTGCCCAGGAAGCTGAGGTCTGTACCTCACCAGTGGCAGCAAAGCTTAGTCTCTCGGGTGGGTTTGTTTGGGAAGAAATCCTTGAGCTGAAACAGAAGCTCAGGCCACTGGACATCACAAGCTGCTGAGAGCTCCCGGAGGACTTCAGGAGTTTGTTGGGGTTTGGCTGATGAGTAGCAGAGTTTTACTAAAGCAGCATGGCTGTGCTCACCAAGCTTTGTATCCTGCTCCCCTGGGGGGCTTCTTCAGTTGCATGGGTGTGCGTGGCAAGATGGGAGAGGCGGCGTGTCAGAGGGACTCAACAGCCACATTCTTCACTATATTCACTGGGCACAAAGAATTTCTGAGAAGTATTGATTTATGAAATATTGTAAGAAAGAGACCAAGATAAAAATCAATAGAGGTGATGTTGGTTCTGTGTGTTTTGATCCTGCTGAGCTCGGAGGATGATCCTACCATAATCTCTGAGGCATACAGTGTAAAACCGGCTCCCGGTGAGCTGCTGTTTACCTATGTATGTGTCTGTGTCTCTTGTTCTCTAGTATCAGGCATGTGGATCCAGTCACATCTGAGCTGATGCATTGCTCTCACCCGTCTCTGAGTGTAGGTGCACGTCCTTTGGGCTGCCTGGGCCACACACGTTTGGCAGTGCTTGCAGCTCAGGAGAACAAACCTGAGCTGTAGCAAATCAGTGCACAGCTTCCCTGGGCTCTGAGCTGAGGCGTGTGAATCCCAGCACTGATGAACATCTCCTTCCACGCTCCTGCTGAGCGTTTGAACTCTGGCTTTAGTCCTACTGTAATTACAGTTTATTCAATTTAGAAATGGTTATTGCATGAGCCCTCAGAACAGCCTTTTAGCACTAGAATCTCTCTGTAGAAAAGCTCATGGTCAAATTATTTCATTACCAGTGTGGGTAGCTCCATCCTCATCCTTTTAGATTTGTAGACAACCCTATACCTTCTTTCCCCACATGCAATTATAAAATGATACTGTGTAATTTGTGTGTCACTTGATATAAGACTTTATTTTAAAGTCAGTAATTAGAGATAACAATTGCTGTAGAAAAATAAACATCTGCTCAACGAGAAGACTTGAGTAATTAAGGGCAATTATTGGTTTCCATAAGTAAGATGTTGGGTAACAAAGTTCTTTCCAGTGCAGCCAAGACGAGCATAAGATGCATATTGTAGGAAACCAGAAAAACAGTGTGCTAGAAAACTTGGGACATAAAATGGAAACTATTACTAAGAAATATTCTAGAGCTTTCTTTCCAGATTATGTTTAAAATGCAGTTTTCCTGGGTATAATATGTAAAACTTGCATAACATTTTAAACCGCATCCCACCCCTTTCCAATATTCTTTGTAAGGATTAATCAGTTAATCCTTCTACAGTCCTTGCAAGGTAAGTAAGTGTCATTATCCTTATATTACGGCTATGGAAATTGTGTTGCTGTGGGCCACATTTTAATCAGTCTTCCACTGTTGTAGATCTAAAGCAACTTCAGTGCAGTCAGCAGGGTTAGGCACTGTAACTGAACTGATTCAACCCTACTTGAAACGAGAGTGTTTGAGAAGATAGCTGTTGAGAATAAGGAGCAAGAATATTACTTTAATATTACTATGCTTTACTTGAGTTATTTTAATGCTTTTGTTTGCTTTAAGGATTGATTCTCTAAACTGGCATCCTTGAAGGTCTGCAGATCTTGCAAATATCAGTGCGTGTAGTTTTCAGGTATCTCATACCTGTAAATAATTCTAAGATTTATAACAGCAGCCTCCAATTTGTGGGGATAAATCACATTACTTGTGTTAAAAATCATATGTACAAAGCTCATATGCACCGTGTATGCATACTGAGTTGTTTAAAAACCAGTGTGCTTGGGTTCATTCAGCCTAACATTTTTGTTCCTCCTTTAATTCAAATAGTTTGTTACCATACTAGTCTGAGCCCTGATATAACCCACAAATGCTTGTGTCCTGCAGTGCCTAGATTAACATTTGTTGGGTATTCAGTGACTTGAATTAATTGGCAATTAGCTAGCTCACGTTAGGAGTAATGCTTCTCTCTAGACATTCCATTCATTGCTCATCCAGCTGAAAGAGATACTACCGGCCAGACCTGGGCTTTCCCCTTTGCCTTTTTTAAAGGAGAAGTTTTTTTGACACTGCTTTGTCACAAAATGAACAAGCAACAGGAGACATGCAGAGGACCTTCTGAAACCAGGGACTGGTTTCCCTATGGCAGAAATTTACCGGCACTTCCAGACAGGGCTTTGGATTGGTTTAGTTTCAAATGAAAATGAAAGGCCTCCATTTGCCAATGGAAGAATCACGTATATTAAATGTAGCAAATGTAAATAATAATTTATTCCACTTGTTGAAGTAGCTATAGGCCTTATGGTTAAAAATGTGTTACTTGTGTTTAACATTTCTAAAAGATTATGGGAGCATTATTTGTTAACACGGAGCATACCACAAGCTTCCCTGTGCTCTTCTTCCTTGTAAGCCATCTTTCCTTGTGCCATCTGGAGTTCCTGTTACTCGTTGGTTAAAACCTGTGACTTTTAATTATAAATGAAAGGCCAGTGCTAGCTTACGTATCCCCTTGCTTTTCAGTATGTTCATCTTTGCTTCTTGACTCCCCAGCCTGAAATTACAGAGCTGTTTGGGTGCAGTTCAGTGGCAAAGATCAAAAGCGGCCCAGTGTTTGCAGCTGGTAAGAAGTGGCAGCCTGTTTGAGAGCCCCAGGGTCTCAATGCCCAGAGCTGCCTGTGGATGCAGAGCTGTGGTCCGCCAGAAGGAGGGAGCGCCTGGCAGCCACATGGGGCGCTGGGGAAACATCCGTTTGCAAGCGCTCCATTCCCTCAGTTTCTCAGTTCCTGCCAGGACACACCGGAGTTGGCTTTTACAGTCGTGAAGATTACTTGCCTGCATTTGAGGGTTAATCATGTCTGAAGCAGACAAGTTCAAACTCCATTTGTTGCCTTGGTAGCCTTGTCTTGAGCCATGCCAAGGAGCAATGCCCTCTTAGCAGCACCTTGGTTCTTCTTTGGGGACCACACAGGAACTTCTCCTGGGCCAAACATACAGATAAGCTGTACAAGCAAGCACCTAACGTATTGACACACTGGTGCTGGGGGTTTGCTGTAGACCTGCGGTACCTGTATGCAGCCAAGGGAGAACTGGAAGACCCCCAGCCCCTAGCAGAGCCCTACAAACAGCACCTTGGCCACTTGTTTCTGAGCACATGTTCTGCTATTTCCATTTCAGTAATAGATCAGCAGTTTACTCATGTGGTTGCTTCTTATTCTCTCTAAGGATCTGTCATTGTACTGATATATAATACGTCGTTAATGTTTTATGTTCTGTATGCCAGTAAAGAGCCATCAGGAGCTCACAGGAGTCAGATGCCTGTAAGTCATCTCTGACTTGTAACTCTGTAGGCTGGAATTGCCAGGACCAAAGTTGAAGTCCCGAATACAAGTCTTTCGTTGCCCCAGCTCACTTGGGATTTTCTCCTAATACTAGTAGGATACTCTCCTGTAGGTGGGCTACTGTCAGGGTTTTATTTTGCTAGGGTGGCATGCAGATGTCAAAGGCAAGGGGAAGGCGGGGAGGCACAGCAGAGCAACAGGTTTTATTTTTATCCGAAAATTGCATTCACCGAATTTACTGCTGTGAAAAGTGCTGTCTTGGGCTGTTCAGAAGGTTGTCTTAGAGTTATCTCCACAAAACAGATAACAGTGACAGTGTATTTTTTTCTCAAACTTTAATGTATGTATTTAAGAATAGAGGAAAAATGCATTAGATCTGACAGGAGGTT
Organism: Oxyura jamaicensis; assembly: GCF_011077185.1. Classification (NCBI taxonomy): domain Eukaryota; kingdom Metazoa; phylum Chordata; class Aves; order Anseriformes; family Anatidae; genus Oxyura; species Oxyura jamaicensis. The sequence goes on from NC_048897.1 coordinate 26,341,277, forward strand.
TCTCATTTTGTTCTCTGGTACACTGGTGTAAATCAGAAATTACTTCCTGAGGTTGGTGGAATTAATTCAATGTAAAGTCATTGTGATAGTATCAGTATGATTTTGTGAGGTGTGTAAAGTCTTCTGATTGTTGATTTATGTCATTATCAGAGTAAACGGAATGGTATAACCTTAATTTCTCAGTTTCTGTGGTAGGTGAGTAGCTGAAGGGATGCTGTGAGGATCGCCTGTGCGGAATGATGATGTCCCAGGAGTTGGTGGTGTCTTTGGTTTCACTGACTCAATGGCAAGGTGCTGCAGTGAGGACAAAGGAAAAAGTAGTTTACAGATCGGCCAGGTGCAGTGGGACAGATGTCTTGACTCGGGAAGAACAACGTTTAAAATCAAGTCTTGAAATGTGAGGTTCCATTTTCTTTGGGGGAAGAGAAAGTAGCTGTTTGCCACCTTTACTGAACTCTTAAAATAATTAGCCTGCTGCATGTTACAGTGCAGCACCATGTCACATATCCTGGGAGTCTGTCATTTATAATGACTGAGCTAGAACTTCTGCAAAGATCTGGTAACGTAAGGGGAGGGAGTTCAGAGCGATGCAAAGAGCATGATGCAGAGCTGTGATTTGTGTTGGAAGCTGGAAGAAAGCAGTAGGCACGGGTTGAAGCCGTGCGCTTACACCAAAGAAGTGCCAGGCAGGCACTGTCCAAACACAGAGCAAAGCCAAAGAGAAGCAGAAGAGAGGCTGCAGAGGCTGGGAATGGTGAACACAGAGCCCGTGGTGCTACAGGTAATAAAATAAATGTACTACTGAGAGGACAAAATTCAGGCGTAAGAGTGAGGATTTGCTGGACATCACGGCATCTTCCCCCAGCTGTACTCCCCGCTGCTCGAGGCAGAGGACAGCCCACTGCCACGTGCAGTTTCAGATGGAGCTGTCAGCGCGCTGCGTTCTTAATTTTTGTGACTCGGTTGTGTCATGGCTGAAAGTGAGGGTGTCAGCACTTAACCAGATGAGACTGAAGGATTACGTGACTGGAAATATCCAGAAAACTTCAGTGCACCGTAAAAGAGAGATGACTGGAAGTGAGTTGGGAGGTTATTTCTCAGCATAATAACCCGTGCTTAATTGTTCAGCATCTGTCATTAACCGTGCAGCAAAAAGATGAACAAATATCTGTAGGAGATTGCTGGAGCCCATGATGAAACTCCAGTTCACTTCTCTGGGGACAGCTTGAGGTAAGGCAGAGGTCTACGCGTTTCATCCCTTGAAGCGAAAGCATGAAGTCCTGTGGTCGTCATTTCTCTGGCCTCCAGATCTGTTGTGCTCACTTTGCAGATAAAGCAACGCTTCTGGCTTTGGCGTTTGGGACAGGGAATGAGGTCAGGATCTTAAAAGGCACCCAACCCAGGAGCTGCAGGCTGAGCTGGACTTTTTCTTACTGCACAGTATCACTGCTCATAAATGCTCCGTGAAGCCCTGCAGGTCTTAGTGCCACCAGGGAGGTGCCATTTCTTCCTCAGGTTATAACTGAGTTAAGCCAAATGCCAGCTTGGCACATTGTGTGTGAGTGGGACAGAGTCCAGCCTGTTAGGTGGTGTGCTGCATGTGCACATTTGACAGGAGTAAAAGCTGAAGCAAACAGATCTCACTTGAATAGGCCAGCAAAGTAAAATTTTTCAGGGCAGAAATTTTGTTACTGGAGATAGAGTTTTGAGCTCGGGAGACTATGTTTAACTCACTCATGGGAGATCTTGATGTACTTCAATGCGAGTCAGCAGATTCAGATCAAAATTCTGCAGACGGTAACACTTCATGTTACTTACCTCTTTCTTTTAATTCTTGGAGTTTTATTCCACATTTTTGATAGCTCAGACATCCCGATCCTAATGGGAATACTGGTATCCTTTTGCAAATACAACCATTCAGCTGCACTCCTGTGTAGATATTAACAAGGATATAGTAAATAGTAACAAATAAGAACTTACTATTGTATCAGCACATGCTGATGTTCCTTCATTCCTCTGTGGCATTCATCACAGTGTTAACCTTATACAGCAGGGTAAGTTTAAAATAGGAGGAGAAAACTTGATTAAGTACCTGATCAATTTTTTATTACGAACCTGAAAGCTTTGGAAGGGGCGGGAGGAAATGGCATGACTGTGTCTACACTGCAGCCATTTGACCATCCAGTCTGGTGGATTGCTGAGCTTTCAGTGATGTCAGGTGTTGGCACAAGCCCCCAGCCTAGTGCAGTTAAATTGGCAGAAGTTTACTTCTTACCGGTAGAACAGCATTTCAGCAACAATACAGCTTTGATGGGAGAAATTGCAGTGGCGTTAAGGATGCTGGCAGCTTCACTGCCAAGTGGTCGCAGTGTGGGCTGCAGGGTCTTCATTACTCACAAGATTTCATCTGGCAGGAGGAGGGACTAATGGAAATTTGTTTGCATATGAATTGCCAACTGCTGGGTAACGTACAAATAGCAAAAATGTCAACAGTCGATAGCTTTAACAAATTGTTTCTTTCTGTTTTGCTGTTTCTCCTGCAGGGCTTGTGAAGTTGGGGGTTCACTGTGTCACATGTCAGAAGGTCGCGATAAAAATTGTCAACAGAGAGAAGCTCAGCGAATCGGTGCTAATGAAGGTAATTTTCTAATGGGAGATTAAAAAAAAAATAAGTTCTTGGCGCTGTCTTCTGTTCCATGCAAAATTAATATCTTTAATTACGTTTAACAAACATCCCTGTCAGTACTAGGATTATGCAGAGCATAATAACAATAATTCAGTTATGGGGGAGGTGAGGGCAGCTGAAATTAAACGGGAGCACTCCTGTGCTTTGAGAACAAAATTAATGGTCAGCTGCAGAGTTGTTACTTCTCTGCTGGGGCAGCTGTGTGTTGGGCATCGTGAGTTTCACTGCTGGAGCAGGGTAGAGTGGTTGCAGTGTGTTGCAGACAGGGGTTCACATGTCAGTGGGAAGAGATTTAAGTGAGGTTGGTAAATCTCTTGTTTGTATACTCCTACTGTTTGCTCTTCTGCGTGGTTTCGTTATGATCTGATGTGCTGGGGTCCATGATTGTTTTTAAGCTGGCGTAATTCTGTCAACAATCCACAGAGCTGTGGCATTGGAAGCGACCAAAGAGTCTGTCCCAATGACAGTAGTCTTCAGAAGAGCTTAATTCATTTTTTACCTAGCCTTGTGATATACATCTCCTTACACAAATGTAATTGACTGATCTTGGAAACCTGGAAATAATAATAAAAAAACCTCCATGCATAAAAGTTTATTCATGTGATTTGGTAACACGAGGGGCTAAATTCAGCTTGCGGGGTGGAGCAGAACTGCACTGCAATCAACAGAATTCCATCAAGCTGTCACCTCCAGAAAGCACTAATGGATCTGCAGGCGTCATAGAGGTAACCTCCCTGTGAGCACATGTAGCATCTATCTTTACACTGCCATTTCTTGTATGTACGTGTCTCTGCCAGCTGTTTTCAAGCACAAGTAAGTATGGTGACCTTAAGGAGCAGAAAGAAAAAGGAGATTAAAGGAAGATGCAAACACTGAATGTTAGGTGTACAATGTAATTTTGTTCAAAGAATGATCCTGAAAGTTGATACTCAATTGTAATGTGCTCAGACTTATCTCTGTGGAATTTCATTGAAGTATTCCATCTCCTGCAGCACTGTGGATTCAAACAGTGTTCTAGTGGAGACCAGAAATTAGAAAGTGAAATAGATAGGAAAACAGCAACCTTAAAGGGAGATTCACCAGATGAGTGGAACACAATGAAAATGAAAAAAGTGTGTAAATGGTAACATCTGAATGAGACTCTGAAAACTCTGAATATTTTCCAGAGGAACACAGTAGGAATATTTTTAAAAAACATGAGCATTATGTTAGATGAGAGACACTCTGGCTGGTATCTGTATCAAAGATTTTATTTACCTCATTGATTTTCAGAGTAGGAGGCAAATCACAGAGCATAGCAAAGTGAGCTCTGCTTTCGTTTTGTTGCATTACCTTAGTTGTAGTATGAAATCTGAGTAATGAGGTGATGGCTAGGCCCCTGTTTGCACAGCCACATGCTGAAGAGTGCCATGTTTTCTGTAAGCCTGTACAACATCCTTCTCAGGAGGAAACCATGCGTTGTATCGTGATCCTCATTTTCAGACCATTCACGGTGAGATTTTCTCTTTCAAGGATTCTGTTCTCCATACTCAGGAGGCTGGAACAGCAGATGGGATTGAAGTGGTTAGCCCAGATCTTGCATAAACTTGGTAACCAGATGTCTTTTCAGGAACGCCCTGTGTCTGACGGTCAGAGACAGGGCTCGAGACTTTTAAGTGAATTTGGAATTGAACTGTACTGTTAGCCAGCTTAATCCAGCCTGGCTGCTGGGGAAAAATGCTTCAGCTTTCGGCAGTCCCAGCATGACCATTGCCAGGCAGAGCTGACAGCCTGCTGCAAGGAGTCAGCAGCCGCAGGGAAGCAGCCACCAGGGAAGCCAAGCTGGGGTGGTGTGGTGGCATTCCTGCTTTGCAAATCTTCCCACTCACTTATCAGCTCCAGTGACTCTTTGCCAGTGGGCTGTGCAGAACAGGCCCTGGAGCCGCGTCAAGACCACAGCTACTCTTCCAAGCCAGGCCCAGATTGATGGGTTTTGCTTTAATCCATCCTTGGACAGAAAAACTGGATCTGACAAATCCGTGCACCTGCCGCATGGAGCTGTAAAACCACAGTGCTGTGGCCATTTATCCTAGAGCATAAGGAAGAAGTCTGCTCAGAGTCCTTTCAACATCTAAAATGACAGGCACGAGCACATGCAGCAGGCTGCTTTCTCCTGCCATCGTTATGCTATTTTGACTTGCTACTTACAGCCTTCATTTCTCCACTGTTTTTGCAGTGAGTATTTCTTTTATTCTGTGCAGTCAGGGAACTGTCCCTTCTTTCTGCAGCTGCTCTTCATCTGAGCTGTGCAAAATTGAGAGGCATTTGGTAAAGTGCTTTCTAATCATAACGTAGTAGTATCAATATTTCTGGAGAGAAGAATTTGGAGTTGAAGCAGCTGGTCTCAATTAACGGAACTGCTGCTATGGAGATGATACACGGGCGGGCACGCTGCAGCACAGGCTGCACTAAATGCATCATCCAAGCTCCCGCTGCCCTGCCGGAGGACGGGGCTGCTCGGCGTGCCTGCGAGCTCTCCGCTTTGTGGCGCCCTGCCTTTCTAACCAGAGGCTGGGGAGCCGTGTTCCCTCGCCAGCCCCAGCTGGAGCCTGCTTGGGAGTGCCATTTGGGGGCAAAGCTACAAATATCACAGCTGAGAACAGAAGTCCTGGTTTTGTTCTCACTCCTGCTTTCACACAGCTGGTAAATGCTTTGGCTGGGTGTCTTCAGCGGCGTGTTTTTCACCCCACTGGGCTGGAAGCCTGCCTCTTGAGGGACCTTCAGCTTGCTCCAGCACGAACCTGAAGAAGGGCCTCAGAAGTGCGTGGATTAGAGGGAGCGTGTGAAGATTGAGTAGGGTTCATTAATTTCACTGAATTACTTCTGGATCACTGCTTGAGGAGAGAAGGAAATTAGGCCCAGAATACGTGAGCTAAATGTGGCCATAAAGCAGTAAGTGTTCCTGAATGTGCAGCCTCGCTGTTGATGGTTGCATTTTCAGTACCAGCACGAGCGTTTGGGGTTTATAACTTCAGAACTTAAGACCTTAAGCAAATCTTCCCTCTGATGTGGCAAAAGCTTGCTTGGAAATGTGGAGGAGTCTCGTAAGATGTCCTCAGAGGAGTATTTTGCTCTTTACCACCTCACCAATCCCTCACCAGAATAAGCAAAAAGAAATGCCTCCTCTTTTGGTGATCTGCCCAACGAAATACTCTTTGGAAAGGCAATGGTAGCAGAAGCAATGGGAGCATAAAGGGTGAAGAGTGAGAAGGTGACAGCTGGCCTTAGCCTAATTATTTGCACACGCAGACATCCTGAGAAAGACGCAGATGTCCCAGGCTTGATGACTGGAGCCCGGAGCTCCATATGTGTGCTTTGTGTGTGCGTGCCTTTTGTTCATTCTCACTGAATCCTCTGCGCTGGCCTTGAAGCAAGGCAGGTATTTCTAGGCTGGGGGATGAAAGCGACCCACTCCCTTCCGCACCTCTCCTGTGGGGCTGGTTTGAATGATGGGTGGTGGGTTTGGGGGGTGTTGTAGTGCCCTGTGCTCCCGATGAGCTCCGCTTCCAAAAATCCTAAGTTCTTAGGCAGGGAGGATCATGCAGCCATCAGCATCGGAGACCCCTTAGTGCCTGGAATAGTTGAATGGGGGGACAGGTAGCAGGATGGCTTGTCAGCTTCTTGGAGCAGTCAGGATAACTGAGGAGAGCCCACGTGTAAATAGGTACGGCTGTGCACAGCCTTTTTGTCATCTCATCCTTCTTCACAACCTTCTATTTCTATAGCTAGTTGTTTCTTTACTAGCTCATCTGACTTCCTTTCCTTCCTTCTCCATTTTCTTTCTGTTATTTTTGCCTCCTTTTTAACCCATTTCATTATCCTGTTCTCTTTACTTTTCTCTTTTTTCCTTTTGCGGTGGGAAGCCGTGCATTAGCTGCCACTGTTTTGTTACTAAAACTGCTGAAATGCAGCACGTCTGGTCGAGTTGTCCATTCTTCAAGGAAAATGTTTTAAAATAGGGCACAGTTCAGGAAAGATGTGAGGGAATAAGTAAACAATCAGAGCTCATGCTTTATGAGACACTCAGAGGATTCAATCTACCTAGTTAATCAATGAGAAGGTTAAGAGAGAACTTAACCATGGTCTGTAAATACTGATAAGGATGATAGGTATTTGATAATAGAAGATACTGCAGTCCTGGGGGCAGAAAGCTTATTGGAAACTAATAGTTGGAAGCTGTAGGTAGACAGATTAAAAGTAGAAATGCTCAGCCTACTCGAGCACTGGATGAAATTTATGTTATAAATACACACGCTCACCCTTGCTTTGATTCATCTTCAACCTGGAGAATTACCCCACGTTTGTCTGCTTTCAGTGCTGGAAGCGAAGAGATGAGGAGTGTGCGCGTGTCTGCGTGCGTGTTTGACTCTGTGTAGGTGGTGACCAAGCCGCAGGAATGACTGACACTCATCAAGGAACATGACAACACAAATGCAGCCCCCTCCCCCCCCCCGCCTCTCTGGCCCTGGTTCATATGCCAGTAGCAACCCTTTTAGCACAGCACAGCTTCACGAGTGAGAGTCTGTCTTCTAGTTCAGAGACAAAAAAGCACCTTGCGATCTGAAAAACATGGGCAAATAAAAGGGGCCTGTTTTCCCTGGCTCCCTTCTGCTATAGGGAGTTTGGGACTAGAGATCTGTTACTGAATGTATAATGCAGGGTGTTTTGTTTTAAACTGGAGCTGGTGGGGAGCACTGAAAGCCTGTTCACTTGTCATCTGTTTGAGCAGTTAAAGAAGTTGAATAATTGTATTTTCCTTCAGAGAAGAATCATTCTCCGCCTCCACTTTCCACCACACCCACAAGGAGCACAGTTTGAGGTATTCTTCAGGAAGGAAATTAAACAGGAATCACGAGCACATGATGTACCTGTCACAGGAACAAACCTGTCAAGTGTGCAGAGTGCCTTTTGCTTTCTAAAGTTAGTGTGATCAATTGAGGCATTTGGGCGAGCTATAAAAATAATTGGTCCTATTTTTTTCACCCTACTTTTAATTCCACAGACTTTTATTGTGACTGTCTGGCTCAAATCTCTGTTTTACCAGACAAGTTCTACCCACAGCCGCGTGCGTGCAAACACACAGATATAGGCAGTCTAACATCCTCGTGCGCTGCCTTGGTCATGCAGCAATAAATGCCCTTCCTAAGCCTCAGCTAGAGCTAGCTGAAACCTAGGAATGCTTTTGCCATTGATTTTAGTTGATCATAACCATCATGCATGGGTAGAAAAATAACGGCTCTTGGAGGTGAGATGTGTAGATGTGCTTGGCCATCCAGTCCTTATCCTCCTGTGAAGCTGCTGTCAGTAATCAGCCTCTAAAAATCCTTTGTGTTCAACTTTCTCTTTAACTGTTACCACTGTAATTGCACTGTATTTGTGTATGTGTATATGTGTATGTGTCATACCATGATAGGTTCGGGTTTTTAGAAACTGCTAGATCCTGTTTTCACGACTCTGTCATGCCAGTGTTTGCTCAGTGTCACTGCAAAAGTTTGTCAACAGTATAGGAGGAGGAAGATGCTGGCATCTCAGTGCTGCAGCACAGCATGCGCTGATTTCATTGAGGACCAAGGGTAACTCAGTATATGTGGTTTAGATTGGTCTATGTTTTCTTTTCTGCCTTAAACTTTTTTTCTGGGGTGCAGATGGAAAGACTCCATTTCACATTGGCTTGTATTTCACATTCCAGAATCTTGTCTGGAAACCGTTCAATTGTTTTGTCTTTTCTCCTGGAAAGAACCAGAATTACATCAGAAGAGCTCCAGCAGTAATGGGACATCAATCCTCAAGTAGATTGACTGAGACCTGAATTGGCTCAGATGTTTGACTCTGCATCTGTCATCTCGAATAATAAGCACCATAAACATCAATACACTGATCCATCCCACTTACGGGATATAGTCCATCCCTGTTTATAGCAGGCAAGCCATCTCAGCAAAGACTTGGTTCAAAGTTTATCTTAAGATTTTGCTGATACAGCTGTGTGGTGCCTCATGCATCAGGATTTCTTGGCCCCATATAGCTGTTAAGAGTTTCCCAACCCAAATAAAATGTGTCATCTATGGGATATTTCAACTAGCACAGCTGTGAGCTAGGGCCTGGCATTGCACTGTCGGTTAGGGGATGTGGATTCTTTTTGTTTGTTCTCCATTTTTATATCCAACATTAAAGTTCTGCTGGTCATTTGTAAAGTATAAACCGGACCTGTCATGGTCTATCCCTGCAGTTTGTGCTATTAAATAGTTGGCATGAATTTTGGAAAACTCTGCAAAGGCTCAATCCCAGTACAATTAACTTAGTTCCAGAGCTGTCAGCTGGAGCTGGATACAATATGCCATGGGTTTGCTTTGCTGCTCTTAGGGCCTGCTGACCTGTCTAGTGGTAAGTTTTTAGGTATTTCATCATTTCCTCTTTTACCAACTGCTGTCTTGGAAGTCACTGCCTTGCATCCATGGTGTGCTTGCATTTAATATGCAGGTTTGTTCATGAAGAACATTCCCACAGCAATAAACCCTTGCTTGCATTCTGCTGCTGTCCTCTCATGGATATACATGCTTCATATAGAAAGGAGCTGCCCAACGCTTAGTTCGAAATAGCGCTTCTTCTCCAACTCCAACAGAACTGTCCAGGTGCATTAATGCTAGGAGAGCTCACACCTGTGCTCCAGTGGTCCAGCTGCCTTGCGGTGCCAGAATTGCAGTCATGGCATGGTCGATTCTGCTCCAACGTGGGAGAAGCAATCGCAGCCTTGTCAGAACACCTGGTGCTCTTGAACTCTACAGTGTAATATACCATGGTGTGCTTTGCAGCCGCACAAGGAGGCAGCACCAATGGCTTTGTGCTGGGAAAGTGGTAATAGAGATTTTACCTTAATTCTCTACAAACCGTAGGAAAGGAGAGAGTGGGTTTAATCTTCTACATGTGTTCTGGTCTCTCAGCGTGTAATGATTGCTCAGTAACATCTCTGTTATGTTATCATGCGTTGCCTCTGGTGGAAATAGGGACTTTTGAAAGTGGCAAGAAATTCTGGGGTGCCAAACCCAGTGGCAGGCTGGATTTTTCAAAAATATTCAGTGATAACTTGAAAAAGTCAGACAACCAAACTCCCGGTCCTTCCTGGAAATCTGGGACTGACGCTCCAGCTTCTGCTAAAATTAACATTGAAAATCTTGTTTTAGAATGTTTTGCTAAGGCAGGGGGACAGTTGTGAAGTTGTCAACACTCAAGAAGGAAATCTGGTCTACGAAATACAGTCACTTGTTTGTGGTTTGGTTCCTGGCATATACTGCAGGCAGAAACATCTTACGTCGCTTGCAGCTCTGGCAACAAGTGCCTCCTCTAACGTACATGCAGCAGCGAAGCGGTAAGGAAATGTCACTGTTGCAAGGGGTAACACAACGGAGTGTAACCCTGTAGTTTTATCTACTTTGGGGTTTCCTGCCTTATCTTCTGCCTCTCTCAAATGCAGGCCTGTATACAGTAAATAAATATTAGCAAACTGTATAATAAAGACAGGAATACACAGTTGCTTCTCATGTCTGCTCATAAGGAATGCTCCTCTCTTTTAATGGGGTGTGTATTTTAGCTCATTTCTCTACATCCCAAGAACTTGCTGTGCCCTTCTGTACAGCTCTATATAACAAAGTAACCAAGGCTAGAAGATCTAAACTGAAGAAGAGCCACCAGAACATGCAAATACTGCCATCACAAATGTACAAGGAGATGAAGAGATTGTTACTAGTTTTTCCCTGTTGCATCTGAAGCAGTTTTTCAACGGGTTCAGAATACACACCTACAGTTTTCCTGGAAGAATAGCTAGTAAATGGCATGCTGTGACATTCTGGAAGTTGTGTCCCGCTGTCCGTCAGGAACCTGTCACCGTGGATCTTTGTAACAGACTGGAAGTGAGCGACTATTGCTCCATGGGCAAAAGGGCAGTATGCCTGTCTAGATTTACATGTGTGGAGGTGGTCCAGCAGAAAGTACCTGCTGGACTAGTACTAGAATGTCAATAGAGACAGAATAATTTCCCCCAGCTGTGAAACACTTTAACATAAAGTTATTTTTTTAGAGATTTTTCTTCTTATATTTTCTTCCTAATACCTTGAAATAAAACCCCTCAGTCTAATGTTCTTATCTCTTTTCTTTGATGAATTTTTTTCCCTTGGCTCCTGCTCCCTCAGCTGTCCCTGAATTTCCTTCCTAAATCCCTTCTGTTCTTTGTTAACCTCCTGTTGTCCCTTGCTGTGCCGGCAGCACTCTGAAAGCAGAAAGGAAAGACACAAACAGCATGAGAGTGCATATTACCCTCTAGATATGATGTGTTCATTTCATCCTCATTTCCACCTCTTAAATCAATCCCTGATTTATCAAATCCACAAAACATTTACTTAGGAACAAGTAAGTAAGATTGCTGGACACAGGGCAGAGTAGTACACAGCTGTCTTCCCAGTCATCTAGGGTCATATTTTCATTTCTTATGGAGGGGTGTAAGTTAAATTCAGCAGTCACGGAAGAATGTAGCTAAAGAAGTATAGAGTATAGGAAGGATTAGTTGTGTGTGGATACCTAAGAGTGCCAAACTCCTTCTGGGCAGCAGAGCAGTGCAAATTGTGGATTTGACTGCTCTGTAGTACCAGAATATCCCAGCTATAAGAGAAAAGGCACCTGTGCCCTGTCTAGTAGCAAGCAGAATAAAAAGACACATTTCAAAGGTGCTGACATGTAGAAGCCCAGCAACGGCACTGGTGAAAGTTGCTTTATTATACTGCTGAGGAGAAAAAGCTACCAGTTACCAGCAGCCGAGGACACAGGACGTGGTTGGTGCTGCCTACAGCTGTTGGCTGCTCGGGTATCGAGGTGACGTGTAGTTTATGGAGCCATCCTGCCACCTGGCAACCTCTCAGTGCATTTTTTGGGCAGATATGAATGATTCAATGTCTCTGTGCGTCCTTTTAGCTGCAAATGGAGCACAATGTAAATTGGACCAGACTGGAGTTGATGACATACCGCTTGAAGAATAGAGGGGATATCAAGGAAGATGAAATCTAGGATAACCAGACTATTACAGTTCCTAAGTAGGGGAGAGATTGATATATTGGAGAAATGTGTAAAATCATAGAAATAAGGGTCAGAAGGGACTTGTGAGGGTTTATGTAGTCCATTCTCCCCCTCAAACAAGGGGCATAGGTCAGCCACAGCTTTGTCTGTCTTGGTTTGAAAACCTTAAGAATTGAGATTCCTTGGCCTCTCTAGATAGCCCGTTCCAGTGCTACATGACAATTCTAGTGATTTTATTTTTCCCCTAGTGTCTAACCTGAACCCTAGTGCAGATGTGTTGAAAGAGATTGGCCAAATATCGTGACCAGACTTAGAAGAATTATATATATATATATAAATATATATATATATCAGCTGTAAGAAAAACTTAGTCCTTGGAGAACTGCAGAGACAATACTGGATGCTTCAGCCTCATGGTAGGAACGGTGAGTGAATGAAGAAGCCATGTCAGGAAAATTCAGTATGAAAAAGGTCAGTAGAAACTAAGTTGTTAAGTAAAACTGAAAATCAACCATCAGCAGAGTAGAATCCAAAGAGTGGAGGTCTCAGCAGGTGAAAGTAAACACTACAGCAACAGCATGAAGAGGATTTAGGACTCTGGTTCAAAGGCTGCTGTGCTGAGGGGGCTCTGAGGCTTTAGCATCCTAAAGGAACCCTGTGTAATGATCACATCTTGTTTGTGGTTTGAATCCCAACAAGAGAGCAAACACATCAGCAGGTAAAGGAGGAATGCCTTCTTGGAGCCTGCCTGGAGTCTTGAGATGCCAGTGGTCTGTAGGAGGGAACACTGGAAGTGGGCTCCTAAATGCACTGGGCTGGAATAAAAGATGTGATTACCAAAATTCTGCAATTTAAGTGTTGGATGTAAATCAAATTTTAAATGTTGAGCAAGTTCTCTAAGTAAACTTTGAGAAACAGCTAGCAGCCTATAGATGAAAGAACCAGCATATTGACATACCTTCAATGCCCTTCTAAAAAGGTCTTCGCTATTTCTGACTCTCTCATTTCTCACTCTCTCAAATTGCTGGTTCTCGCAGAGGCTTGACCTCCATCCTCTGATATCATCTCTCCAGCTGTCCTTTTCATTACAGTCTGTTTTTCTTCCACTTGTTTTGCAGGTGCAGATCCAGTTAGAGATGCTTGGTTTTTCTCCCCTTATTTTTACACATCCTTAGACCAGCAATACCAATCACATCATCCTCCATTTCTTCCTCCCCGTTGCTATAATTGTTGGCTACTGTTGCAAATACAGTTTTCTTCTCCTGTTTTATTCAGGGTCTTGTATGTACCTCTCTACAGAAATACCCCACAGCCATCATCCTTTGCAGCTGCTGCAGTTAGAAGCCGTCTGGCAGCTCTGTTGACCGTGTCCTCAGACCGCAGTCCAGGCTTTTGCTGCGATCTCCTAATATTCCTATGTGTCTTAAGAGCTGTTCATTTGCCCAGGTCCCTGTTTTTCAGTGGTACAAAGCTAGAGTCTATTCGTTGTGCATTCTTAACCTGAAATAAGATGCCACGCATCCTGCTGTCATGTCTAGTGGTTTCATACCGGCTCTGCAAACTTCAGAATAACTGAATGCAGAGTTTAGCACAGCCTGATCTAAAGAAAATGCTGTTAATGGACACTCAAAATAATCAGCTCCTGTATTTGCCTGTGCAGGTATGAATTTTGAAAGTTATGATATTTAACCAGTATATGTCAGTAGTTTTAGCATTATTCTTTTGATAAGGACTGTGAGAGACCTGAGCAGAACTGAAGGATTCAGAGTCTGGCAGAAAGGTTAGGTCTGGGTAGATTCAATGCATGTATAGATGTTTAGATATACAGAGCTTAAGGCCGATACTTAAAGCCCCGTGAAATTAAGAATGTGTTTCAGGGGTTTATGGGCCATGCACATTCCTGAGAATATGTTTTAATGAGTTAGTCTTGGATACGAGACTCAGGAAGCTAATGATGTAGTAGTGGAAGGATTGAGGTTGCTCCCTTATGCATTAGAATGTGTTGATGCTGGATGGGAATGTTCTAACTGATTTAGGAGATGGTACAGAACAGGTATTTGTTGCCTGTGAGGAGGTGCCATGTGACATAATTCTGCTAATGAACATGGAAATAATTTTCATTCATTTTCAAGTAAGACTTCCATGGCTCAAAGTGTGTATAAAACACACTGACCTAAGCTCTTGAGTTATCCTAGGAGGATTTTACTCCTCCTGGATTCTGCAGAAGTGCAGGTATTTGCTACAGGCCTTAATGTGAGTTTTATTTACACTGTGCTGTCCCTGAGATAAAGCTTGGAGGCTCCCTGATCCTGTTGCTATGAGAAATAATTTTTACTCATCCATGGGCATTTTTTCTGCACCCATTATGTGCATTTTCCAAACCATAACATGCTTCTTCTCAAACAGACAATTTGATTTTCATTTGTTATATTTCTAAGTGATTTCCTGGGGACGGAGGGGATTTTTGTGCATGCAGAACAGCTGTTAAACTGAGACCTCATTACAGTAACATCAAGTGGCTGGTTTAAACTGCTGACCACCCATCCAACTAATTATGCTAAATGTTCTTTGCTTCTGGGCACCTCCTTCTCTGTGTGTGCCACAGTGATGCAAGAAGAAACGCGGAGTTTTCTGTGAGATCTTGACGTCGCACCCAAAGCACCAAAGGGCATGGACTGCATGGGTTTGTGAAATTTGTCTCTTCCCGTAGACTTGAGTTCCCCCGAGGGGCCTGCTGGTGGAATGCAATCACAAAAATAGATCAGAAAAACTGAGTAGAACAGGAGTAAGTTTTAATCAGTTGTTTGTAAATTCATACGTAGACTTTAGAAACTAGCAGCATACAGGTAAAGTGGACAGAGCTTTGCCAAATTATACTGCAGAGCAACACAGACCCAGCCTATTCTACCTCTTGCTATCTATAAAGGTTTAATTCCTGGGAAGGGAGTGTGGCTGCCTCATGAAAAGCAAACTTTGGAGGTGGCAAAGATCTCATTATTTAATCAGAGGGGCTGTTTTCCTTCAGCTGTGCACAGCTGCAAAACCTAAGGAAGCAGGTTTGTCCCTCTTTGTGTAGGAACTTGCCTTTAATTCCTCTGTGCTGTTCCACATGTTGATACACAAATACACACTGTTAAGTCTGGCACTTGCTTTGGGATGTCTACCGGCCATCTGCTGTGAGGGATGAGTAAAGATATGCATACAGTGCTTTCATCACAGCTGTATTATTTCAGTTTTTATTAGGTTTAGCGGTGGATGTGCCCCAGCACAGGCTGAATGGACGTTACACAGGCACAGACCCATCAGCTCCTGAGCACATCAGGCAAGAGTATTAGCACTCCTAGGGAATTAGCTCCACAGAATAGCTTAGTTGAAAAGTGTGTTTATCTTTGAATGATAACTAGAAACCCTCAGGGGAAACAGACTTTGTGGCAGCTGTTTTTCTCCCCTTGACTGCTCTGTTTTCGCTTTGTACTCTCACTCTCTCTTGCCCTCAATTAACCAGTTCTTGATACCTGCCCGGCTTTGCAGAAGCAACCACTTAATCATAAGCAAAGGCTAAACTTTCTTCTTGCCAGAGCAGTTTAGCCTCTGAACTGTACGCTAGGCGTCTTTGTCTTCCCATCCTTTTGCGTTTCCCCAGCCCTGCCATCAAACTTGGGGTGAGTATCTGCAGGCGCACTACGTTCCTTTGGTATTCTCTCTGTCGATAAATCAGGTTGTGGATTCTGCTTGCATGTTAGGGCTCCTGTGCTGCAGCATTATGAACTGCTTGTTAACTTGAAGCTTCTGGTGGGAAGACCGTACCTGTTAGAGCATGAAGCAGGCTGAGACAGCTTATTGCCTTGATTTTGAAGAAACCAAAAGTTGGAGCAGCTTTGCTACAGCATTCATTTCTCTGTGAGAAACGGAAAAAATCTGCACCCTGGCTCGCGCTGGACTCTGGTTGTAGTCTGATAGCACATCCACAGCTAAGTTCTGGGATTTTCCTTTTCGTTCTCCTTCCACCATGAGCTGGACGAGCGATATACTCACCGACAGACCATTCCCCCATTCCCGTTCCATCCTTTCCCACTAGCCTGACTCTTTCTTTGTGCAAATAACACATCAGACTTTCGAAGTAGTTCTTCATGTCACAACAGTGTCAGAAGCACTGTGAGTGACTAACTGGGCTCCCAGAAGCCTTTTTCCTTCTTTAGCAGCACGAGAGTCCCATCTCAGCTGAGACTACTGTAGAAAACTATGAAGCCCAAAGGTCAAACAATGCTCTTCTGAGGTCTCATTACCATTTGTTTCTTGTAAGACATTTCCTTCAATTTCAGGCTTTCCCTCCTCATTTTCCAACCACAGACTACTCCCTTCTTCCAGAATCTGCTCCATGTTCAAGTTACTTGCTGAGTAACTGCAAGTAGCATAGCTCACACTCCACCCCAGCATCTTTTCATAGGAAAACAAAACAGATGCCCAAACCAGGTTGTTGTTTTTTTCATCTGCAGAGCTTCTCACTGTTTACAGGTACGCTTTACGTTATTGTAGGAAAGCATTCCTGCTTCAGTGGAGTGCTGAAGTTGCAGGAGGAGCAGCATCCTGCACCGCTGTGAGACATCGGCCCAGCACTTTGGAGCAACCAAAGCTTTGACCTCGCAGGAGTCTACCTGTTCACTGGTCCCGACATGTGCTGAGATGGGACTGAGATGTGCTGAGATGGTTTTGGTGAAAGCTGGCAAAGGGCTAGGTTGGTGGAAGCAAACTGTAACTTGTGCTTTCCTCTCTGCTAGTTCCTTTGGGGTCTTGAAAGGCAGCACGTACTTTGCTGAATGATAGGAGCAGGCCTGGTGCTGGCATATGCTGATCCATCAAATCAGACCAATAATCAGCTTTCCCACATCAATTCTGATGTTGTGTATGAAATTCAGACACGGGACTCCATAAAGCTTTTATTTATGCACACGGTTCACAGATCTTGCTGATGATTTAGGGATCTCCCAGTCATCTTATCTGCAATACAGGCTCTGCTCTGCAGACTTGAACGCTAAAGTTAGAAGGCAACTCATCTCCTAAAAGAGCCAGCCTTTGACCTTGAATGTTCTTGCAGTTGTTAAATGCTTGTGCAGGTTTCCTGAGGAGCACAAAGAGCCAGTTTTGCAGTATGACTGCTTCTAAACGTGACTATAAAAATCAGTGGCATTTGAGGCTTTCCTGTTTGTTTTCTCTCCATGGCTTGTAGATCAAATATGTCCAAGCTTGCAAGTGAAAGAAAGGATGTTCCATTGCTGGTTTCAGAAGCTCACTCAGTTGGTAAAGATACTCAAAGGTAAAGCTTCTACAACTGAAGGTTTGCTGGTTAGCTTTGCCGATGATAGAGGAACCAAAGTAGATATTACTCCTTCTGTCATGGCTGTGCTTATTCTGCAGAGATGATAAAAGTCTTGTCTGTGTCATTTAGTTCTGCAGGACTGTCTACAAATACACAGTGGGGAGCAAGAGGAGGTTTTTTTGAACGCTGTGCCTGCTGTACTGTCGAAGTACTTATGCAATACCAGTGCAGCACTGCTGCTGGGAATACAGCCCCACTAGTTACCCTCAGCCTACACAAGGCAAGTTAAACCAGTGAAATTTGTGTTTTTGTGCTGTCACGCTATCTATAGTAGGGGTTTCTGTGGTCAGGGCTTTTTTTAGCTGCATGTTGTCATGCCACTGTCTGATATAGTTATGCTGGCAGCACTCTGAAGTGCAACCACATTTCTGACTGTACATCTGCTTTGTAGCTCACCTGTTCCAGAGAGGTGCTATCTGCCCCTTCCTAACAGGAGACACATCTTTCCTGACTGTCCCGAGAGCACCAGAGTCATTTAATTTGGGGAGAGGAAAAATCAAA
The DNA here is from genome assembly GCF_011077185.1 of Oxyura jamaicensis. Taxonomy (NCBI): domain Eukaryota; kingdom Metazoa; phylum Chordata; class Aves; order Anseriformes; family Anatidae; genus Oxyura; species Oxyura jamaicensis. The sequence continues at coordinate 26,358,940 of NC_048897.1, forward strand.
ATAAGATACTGCATGATAATCAGAAAAGTCAGTCCTGCAATGCAGCATTATGGAAGGAAAAAAAAAAAAGGCGGCGAGAGAGAGAGTGAGAAAAACAGAGCAGTTTGTCTCCTGCGCCATGTGGGGGAATTCAGAGCAGGAGAACTGTGTATTTGGGTCAGCTCAGTCCTAAAGGAGAATTTTTGTGCAGTCTTTTCAGCCCGTTTTCAGGCACAGTTGTCAAAGATGCCAAACCTTAAAGGGACAAATATTAAAAAGAAATAATCATCTAATTGTAAACTTCCCGTAGCGTTGCTGCTGCTGAAACCAGCATCGGTGTTCCCTAGAGCTCCTCTGAATGAGCTCAGGCTTTACCTCAGCCTGATCCCCAGCTCCCTGCATTCCGGAAAAGTCTTTCCGCTGATTTCTGCGGGCTTTGGACCAGATCCAGATGTTGTTTTCAGACTGCTGTCCCTCTGTAGAGTTGTCCTTGGCTGGCATGCAGGGCACCTCTTCAGCACGGTGTTGTGCATGGTCAGAAGGAAATACAAGCAGCTCAGGGAGGACAGCGACAATGCTGAAATGCAGAGAAGTATCACGCTGTGGGAACACATTAGTAGGAAAGATGCTTAGCATGAAGTGAAGTTCTGGCACGTTCTCTGTGTGAAGTGAGACGCGCATCAAACGCTCATTCCCTCAGATTTCTTCATGCAATTCCTGCCCCACTCCAGTAGTTGCTGCATTGATGCTTTTGCTTCTCTTTGTTGCAGGCTTTTCAGACTCGCTCAGGATGCCCTCCAGTGCCGGTGTCAGTTCAGCTTGGATTAGTCTCTTCTCGTCCAGATCTCTCTTCAGGGCTTTTTTTTTATTATTATTATTTATTTATTTTTACCTAAGCTAAGAGGTAGTTCTCTCCAGAGAGCAAAGTCTTTCCCATGTTGCCTCATTGTAACTCTGTAATTACTGCTTTTTATAGCAAGCCTGAAGCAGGGTCCCCCACAAAACCCTTTCTCAAGAATACCTGCATTCAAAAGAAACAAACACCAAATTTTACAGGAGGAATAATCAAAGCTTTATTCCACTGTGTGAGGGTATTGAAGAACAAATTGATGGTTGCACAACGTTGAATTTCCAATCTGTGTGTTGCTGTGCAGCAGTGTAGCAGTCTAGCCCGTGTATATGTGTGTCTGTGTTCATGTACTGGTGTGTTTGAGGTGGTTTTCCTCCTTGTAAGGAGGGTGGTTTTCCCCTTTTAAGGCTAAGGGATAAGAACAGATGTTGGAGAAAATCTCTCTGATGTCCAGATTATGAGTTCCTAAACCAGACGGATTTTTGAAGAGGCTTGGAAGGCGCTATAGCGTTCTAATGTGCCAATTAAAAGTTGTTGCAGCTAAATTTCATTCGTTTACAGAAAATCCCAGTAGGGGTATAGCAGAAGTCCTTGTGCTCCCCTGCTCAGAAACTGCTCTGGTCAGTTTGAGCTTTTGGTATAGCCTGTAGATGTAGCTCTTCCCGAAGGTTTCACAGAGATGCCACCACAGGAATATGGAATCACTTGGGTTTAAAACAGCCTGGGCCATGTCCTTAGCCCAGGGATTTCTTCCTCCTCTTTACGGCCACCGGGGCTGAGGGGATGCACGGCGCTTTGCTGCAAAGTGAGCATGAAGCAGCTGTGAATCAGTCCTGGAGACTCTGGCAGTGGAGTTAGGGGTAACGCATGTATGTGAACCGCTTGTGATTAATATCAAGTGGGCCTTTTTTTAGCAAGAAGCTGTCATCTTCAAAGGCCCCCCCGCTTCATCCTGCTCATTAATTTTATTTTTTTTTTCAGTCTTCCTGTTAAAAATGAATTCTTAATGAGTGCTTCTGCTGTTTAAAATGCCTCAAATTCCCTCCGTAATGATGCCTCTCCATCAAACTGAAAACACATTCTTCGTAAATAAAAAACAAGACCTTGTGGCATGCAATTTACATACCTTCTGTGGCATACTTTAATTTATAGTATTGAAATTTATTTTTAATTTCTTTCGATCTATTTAATTCCGGTTATGCTGAGTGAACACATGATGTTGATGGTTAGTTGTCACTTATTTTTTACTTGGGCTCTGTTGAAAAAACTGCTCCTCTAAAAGCAGTGTTTGTAGGGCCTCTTTCTGAAGTTTGAATAAAGTTTGACTTGTTAGGAGCAAATATTTCTTTTTGGCACCTGTGTTTCACTACAGTTTGGAGCTTTGGGAAAGTATTGTAATAATTGTTTTCAGCATTTTAAAGATCTGTTCCTGCTCTTGGACAGGAGTTTTAATGCCACTGACATGGGCAGGAACAAAATAATTAACCAGTAAGTTCAGCTCTGATTGGCATCAGAGGAAACTTTGCAGCAGTCATCTTTTTCTATCAGCCTGTACAAAGAAAATTAACCTCTCTGTAGTAAATTGTTGGTGTCTTTGGTTTCAACATGATAACCATGAACTGCAGAGCAAGAGCAGAAGGCAAAGCCTGGGATAAAAATCCAGCAGCATGTTGTGTACCTTTTTGTGCAAATGGGCTTTATAGAAGATGCAAAGGTGCTACAACAACTCTTAACAGCATTTGTGGCCTGGCACAGGTCCTCTCACCACACAAGTTGGCAGTAAAAGAGATATTGGGTCTACAGAGTCCTATGCTCCCTCTCTTCCTATGTACATACGTGCACGTCATCTTCAGGCAGAACAAATGGTTTCAAGGTGGTCGACTGTCTTTAGTCCTCGAGATGGAAGGGGAACAACCTCCGATGGAAGTACACCTCTCTCCGCAAGGTCAGACTGGGGGGTTCAGTTTTGGGGTAGTTGCTTTTAAAAATCCTCTTCTCCAATACCAAATCATAGTGCTGCCTTAAATCGTCCATTTACCCTCAGATGTTCAAGGCTAACTAACCTTTTGAGATATCAACATACCTGATAGCTGGGTGCATAAATACGTGGCGTTAAAAATTACCAGTCAGTTGAATAAAGGCACTCCAAGCTTCTGACTTATGCTCTCTGCAGCCTTTGCCTCACTGCTTGCAGACCATGCACTGAAAATTTGCCTGCCTTAATTTCAAGGCTCCTTAAAATCTAAAGTCTGCTTTTCTGAAAATACTGTGCTTTTAGCTCGAGTTAGCATCTCACGTGAAAGCATTAGACACTTTGCATGAGGAGGAGCTAATTTCCAAAGCCTTTTGCTTCTGCTTGTGCAGAGTCTACTACTCCATTTTGTTATGGCTAACTGTCTTTTACCTGACTTTATAGCCAGCAGACAGGAGATGTGTTGCCTTTTGGCACCAAGGAGTAAACCAAGACCATCGGGGAGAGGAGAAGGGTCCATGTTGTTAATAAAGAATCATGTTTACATCAAGAGAACTGTGATAGAAATGGAGACAATTCCTAATGGAGGCCAGACCATTATTCATGCTGCAGAGGAAGATGCAATTTCCAGTCTGAAGCAGTCTAGGAGCCTTCTTCTGCCTTTTGCCCTGTGCTGGCTGGCATCTCATTTCCAGGAGTTATTTTGCCTCTGTCAGCACAAGTGTAATCTGCACCCACTGCTGTGCCAGGCTGTAACTCAGTGCAGCTGCTTGCGTCCACCTGGGAGCCTTCCAGGCAGCACCCAGCTCCATGTCATGTGGCACCGAAATGCAGTTCTGCTGCTCCTCAGGGATTTTCCTTTCTGGTTTCCATCTTCATTTCAGTGATAAACTGCCTGGTGTTAGAGGTCTCTGTACAGCACATCTCCTCCTGGCTGGCAGTCAGTGAGATACAGATCAGTGCATAGCTTTTCTTACAGTATACCTGCGGTAGTAATTAGGTAGGAAAGAGATACTCTTGGCTTTAAGTTGTGCTGGTGATAGAAGAAGTGTGAGATGGGAAACACCCTTTTAATCTCTGTTGTCTTTCCCACAGACCTAAATGCAAGGTTCCCTGAAGTATATTCCTCAGCAAATTTGGTTGTGATGCTTATTTCAAATGTATTTGACAGTAGATTTATGTCCGCTTTCTGCTTACAATTTCCTGATCAGGATGCTAGTTTGTGAATTTACTGAGGTTTCTATGAAACCTCTTGTTCGTCAGTATTTCAGTGACTCTTTTGATGTTAATTTTTTGAAATATTTTATTAGCAAAACCATTCATACTGGTTGCTGTTTTATATTCACTGTTCCTGGTTTAGGTCCCTTGTTATCTCAGTTACACGAGTTACCATTGTTTTCATTGTTATCATTGGCTGATGATAACTTTTGAAGCAGGCAAGAGAAGAGTTTGTAATGGTAAATAATGAGCAGTATATGCCCTTCTTCTCACATAACTAGTGGCTTTGCACAGAAAGTAATGCAGTCCCTCAGCCAACGGGAAAACATGCCTGAGGGTCTTAGAAAGATCAGATAGCAATGGGCACAGACTTTGTGAGCAAAGTGACTGGTAGGCTCTGCACTGGCATTCGCAGTGTTTGACTGCGTTATTCCTACATACTAAAAATGGTTACTCAAACATATCTCCTAACTGAAACTAAAAGTAAAAAGCAGGAGCTAGGAGCATGCACAAGCCTGGTGAAGACAGAAGGGCTGTTGCAGAGCACCTGGTTGCAGCAGCGCTATCCCATACCCACCTATGTCATTGAGAATCCACTTCCACAGTCAATTCAGTTTCCTGTAATGGGGGTGGGACCAGAGTTACAGACAGCAGACTAGGGTACGTGTAAATGGAAAGTTGGAGATGCCCTAACACGTTCAGGTTGTTGCCAAAGAACCAGTGCCCCAGCTTGCTGACCTAAACCTCCAGGCGTAGCATTCCTATTAATTGTTGATTTTGACTGTTCAGCAGCCAACATTGAGTGAAATAATGACTGGAGATGCAGAAGGAGCCTTGTGGTGTGAAGGAGGAGGGTGGAGGTCAGGAGGAAGGGCTGAAAGCTTTCCCTTGTAGCTCATGGGCTGCGCCACTGAGATGGGGCTACAGTCTTGTAGTCATGTGCTTTCTGGGGGCATTTGTCTTTGGTATGATATCCTTAAAACTTCTGTTTCTGAGCTCTTCTCTTTCTTTTATAGATTCATAATGTGCTACATCAACTTGTGTTTTTAGGGATATTCTACTCAAGACAGAGAGGCTGAATGTGGGAGCAAAGAAACTATCTCCAGATACTTTACTTTACTTTACTTTACTTTACTTTACTCCAGATACTTTACTTTTAGCAGACAGCCAAGGCCCCTGCAGTGTCCCCACCGGGCAGGATCAGGGGCGCAGGCCCAGATCACTAAGCAAACAGCTATGGTGGCTTAAGGTGTTTGCATCATAGAATCATAGAATATCCCGAGTTGGAAGGGACCCATAAGGATCATCAAGTCCAACTCCTGGCGCCATGCAGGTCTACCCAAAAGTTTAGACCATCCTCCTGTTGCTTGTTACTGTCCCCGTTGCAGAGGTGACAGAAGAGAACATGCACCAGATGTGTCCTTTTACCATTACTTGTGGTTTGAATTGATATGCTGGACAGTGCACAGCGGTTGCTGAGGTGCAGGCACAGGCGCAGGGCTCACTTGAGTTGATTGTGCTGCAGGAGAAAAAAAGTGGGTATGTTGTAGCAAGCACTGTCAACAGACCAGTGAAGGTAAGAGGGAGGTGTTAGCTGCCTCACACTGTTAACCCCTCAGTGGTAGCTGTTTTTATGCAGGGAGGTATTTCTGAGCAGACTTCACTGTCTCTAACATCGGTCACATTCCCTATTGTACAGGTGAAGGCAAGCAGTAAGGAGCAAGGTGACTTTCTGAAGGTCAAACCCCAAATCTTTCTAGAGTCTTGGCTCTCACGTCTAGATTTTAATCACCAGGCGGTGATTTATATGGACAGACATGCTGGCTTCAGTGTGGAACGTGGTGGCAGGCAAGAATAATAGTTCTCCAGCAGATTACTTGAAATTTTGGGAAATTACCCAAAGGATTTGTATAGATAAGTAAGCTGGCTTGAATAGGTATTGAAACATGAGCTTCCCTTGCAGCACCTCAGAACCGGCCCCGCATGTAAAGTCTCTCATTCTGAACCAAGAATTTGGTTTTGTCATAAAATTTAATACCCTTTCAAATTCATGCTGAATAGAAAAAGACAGTCTTTAGTCTACTCCCTGTGCAGAGCAATTTGATAGTACTGATTTCTTTTAAAATTCACTTTCTTGTGTAGAGAAGGGACTAGACGTGTAGATGTGAGGGGAATGTGTTTTGTCCTTGAAAGTCTAGAGAGCAAAGAAACCTTCTTTGGAAAATCCAGTCCTTGGAAGAAACCAAAGGCAAATTGAAAGGTGCAGGAGCATAAACACTACCCATTGCAGATGAGTGGCCTGCTATGATAAATTTCCAAGCCTGATCTGGTCATGTTCCCAAATCCTAATAAGTGCAGCCACGTGACTGCAACTCCATCATGTGCCTGGGAGCACAGAAGGCACACCAGGAGGTGCTAACCAGAGGAAGGTAAGGGTTAGGGCTACAGCTGCAATTACAATCCCTAGTAAAAGTCTGCCTGGTTTTGTGTCACAAGGTTATTGATCCTAAGGAGAGAGTAGGCTCTTCCCTGTAATGTGTTGTTGGGCTCAGGGAGAGTAAGTGCAAGCAGCGCTCTCAGAGCAGAGCAGGTTTGGCTTTAATTTGGGTCACAAGCCTTCCTCGCATTTATTTGACAGGTTTTGCTCTATGTATTTTGAATAGATGGAGGGAAGTACGTAGTTTGGCTTCTCCCAAAAGGCAAGAGAAGTCTCTGAGCCCAGTCTGTGAAGCCTTCTCTTCCCATATCTCTGTCATTAATAAAACTCGTAGATGAAGGGTGGTGCAGCTTCTGCCTCTCTCTCTTCTCTGTGGGAGCTGCTTTTCCTGTGAGCTGAGGTCAGCCATTTGAAGAGTCCCCAGCACAGTCTAAACCTGCTTTCCCATTGATGCTCACTGTTTTGGGGCACTGCGGAAGGCACATCTTTAGTAAGCGACATGTTTCTGCCTGTCCGAGGCTCTAATGCATACTTATAAGTCATTCTTATTAAAGCTAATCAGTTATAGGCACCGTCTGTCACCACCAGCAGCTGTTTGTCTCCTAAATGAGAATTCCCACACCTGCGCCTGCCCTCATTACTGTGACATCCCCACCGCACTGCCTCCCGCTCGCTTCCCTTCCTTCCTAAGCATCGTAGAGCTGGAAGCCAAAGCCGAAGATTCCTCTGGCTTGTAGGTATTGTGCATGCCACCTGGCAATTCAGAGGGAAGCCTTATGGCCCAGCGGCTGGAGCAAGTGTCCCCGAGAGCAGCGGCGCCTGGGATGCAGTGCTGGCTGAGCAGCTGACTGCGTGGCCTTGGGCGAGTCACTTGACCTCGGCATGCCTCAGTTAACCCAGCTGGAAAATTGGGTAAAAAGCAGAAACCTCAGCGCTGTGTCTGAGCAGAGCTCTCCTGGGGAAAGACAGAAATGGCAGGAAGGTGGGTGTTCACTGCTCCAGGCTCATGAATTATGGCAAGTATCTGGATGATGGTAAGTGCCAACTGGTGCAAATAGCTGGTGCCCAGGTGCATGTAGAAAATGGTGACAGCAATTGATGGCAGCGCTCCCTGGGGAAAAACCTGCTCAGGTTTGGTCTCAGGCCGGGCACATGCCGTGTTTGTGTCAGAGGTAGCAGACAGCTGTGACCAGGCTTCAGAGAACGGCTACTGAGCTTGCATGAAGCCTTTTCTGGGGTATTCCTTAAAGATCTGAGCTTCCTTCTTTGGGGCATCCCTGATTTTGCTATGAGGTCAGTGGAGCAGAACTCAACAGTCTGAATTCTGTAGGGGAGAAGGGGAAGGGATTAGATGCTACAAACATAGGAATGTAAAAGCAAATCTCAGGAAGAAAAGCAAGCAAAAGGAGGAAGCTTTAGCCCCTGCGTCTACTATTTCTTCTGAAACATTCTCATGCATCTGGTCGGCTTGTGAGTTAGAGCTACACGGGACATAGTCTGGAGATGCACAGGTTGCTTTCAGACAGCTTCTCCTGTGGCCTGGCATCAGACTCCAGATCAGGACCCCCACTGGGACTTCAGGCCCGTGTCTCCAGGCTGCTGCTTTCCCGCCTACGTCATCCTCTCCTGCAGGCTTCTCCCGTCAAACCCTGAGCCTCCCCTCAGCTCTCACCATCCAGATTTTCTGGTAAATTAACAGAGGGAGGTGTGATACCTGGTCCAGAGGAAAAAAGTTGCACAGTCTGAAATTCAGGCATAAAGTGGAGCCAGAAACAAAATTATTTAATTGGCAAAAAAAAAAAAAAAAGATTGATTTTACTCCTCTCAAATTCCCCCATGCAGCCTCAGTGGCGTTTTTCCCAGTTGCAGTCCAGAGGGAGTCCCATTAAGAGCAGCCCCGTATGTGCTCCAAAGGAACATTAATCATTGGCCAAGGGCAGCAGGACAGAGCTTGCAGCCGTGGAGTATGTTTAGCATGTATTGTCCTTGTCTTCTTTTTTTTACCTGTCCAGTTTGGTTCACCTGCGTGTATTCACCAGCTTGTGCCATCCTCGCTCTCCCTCCTCCCTCCCCTTTGAACATCGTGACAGTTGACATTGCTGGATTCAGAGGCAGGCACTTTATCTTGGTGGCTGGCTGCCAGTTTATCTAATCCAGGGCTGATGCGGGTGACTTGGGGCTGTGCAGTCGCTTGCCCCTGAGCCATGCACCTGTCTGAGGTGCTCTGCCCAGCTCATTCTTCCTTTCCCCTGTTTGCCAGTGCTTCCTGCAGGCTGCCTGCTACAGCTAAAGGAGAGGAGGGCCAACGTTAGGAAGAGCTTGCAGAGAGGGAAGGGAAGGAAGAAGAGCAGGGAGCAATAATAAATTACCAACAGTCATGACTGTGAGCCATCTGCAGAAATCCCCATGACAATACAGACACTGGGGATGTTGCTTGTAAGCAGTGCTGTTAACACCTTCTGCAGAGGAGAAGCTTTGTGAACACCCACTGATCCCAGAGAAGGCACCCCCTGGAAGCCAAGTTTGCAGCAGGCATTAATAATCCCATAGAACAATATTTGCCAGTTAGAAATAGCTGAGCTCTTTATCTCCAGAGCTCTCCTTGGGCAGCTGCACAGGGGCTGGCCTTCTGTATTTCTGGCAGACACTTACTAATCCGGTATCATTTCTACTGAAAATATGTAAACAGAACGAGACAGGGCAGATGACAGTCCTCGAAACTGATTTTTCTTCTGCTCCCTGGGTGGCTTCTCTTCCTTTCCTTCCCAGCCTCTTGTCTCTGCCCCGGAAATCCCAAACTCTTGTGGTTTTAGGCTACACAAGGGCTCAAAAGACTATGGGGCATTTTGACAGGTGAAAGGTAACAGAGCCCAAAACATGGTGTAGGCAGCTCAGCTTGGCCCCCGTGCCTGCTGTTAGTGATGGAAGGCAAACCAGGGCTGTCCCTGGAGGATCATGTGGTGGTGACTCCTGCTTGGAAACAAGGATGTGGATCCTCTCTTAGAAATACTAAAGAAAAGGTAGCCAGACCTTTGCAGATAATGTGGCTAGCAGGTGGAGGAGAAGAGGGTTGGTGGCTCGATTTATATCAGTGCATGTTTATCCAAACAGACTGACTTTCCAGGGAAAATGCATGCTATATAAAACACCTGTCATCTGCTGAGTTTCAGGTGTCTGCCAAATTGTGCCCTGTCCCAGGTGTGCTTATTCCCTGTGAAGTTTGCTGCTGCCAGCACAGTGACAGCCTACTACAAGTGGAAGAGAAGGTAGTGATGATCAGTCCCTCTGATAGCCGTTTTGACTGAGTCAAATTGTGTTGCCATGCACTCAATCCCCCGCTTATCACAGGATGCAGCTGTGTGCTACTGGAACCGGCTCTAATTGTGCTTGTGACTTTCTCCTGGAGGATTTTAATAAGCCCTGCAGAGTATATAGGAATTAGACAGTGTCTCTTTAAGCAGTTTGTAAACCCCCAGGAGCGTTCTTGATTTTTCTTGCAGGATCTGCCAGAAGCAACCGGAGGAGTTGTTCGTGCAGGTAGCGAGGCTTTGCTCGTTTCCATCCAGCAGGCACTGTAATTTTGAATAGAGCTGTGGCCATGTGGCTTCTCCGTGTTCCTGACATTGCACCAAGAGCAAATACACAATCCCCTGGTGAGCCAGCTAGCCTGAAGAGTGACTGCCCGTGCAGTGAAAACGTGCAGTTCCTCAAATACGGTGACACTGGTCAGCCGGTGGTCCTCGGGGGCGGTACCACCCATAGCTCCTCCTGTGTCAGTCCCCCTGGGGCATGGCAGAGAACTGACCTTGCTCAGAGGGAGCACCTCTTTAAAAGCTCTTTATGTGTTTTAATTGAAATAAAAGAGCAAGTGATCAGATCATAAAGGGCAGCTTTATTCCTAAAAGCAAATACTAGCAGCAGGTACTAAAAAGAACTAGCTGTCTATTTCACAGCGTTGCAAGTAAGTAAATACTTACCACCATAATTCACTGGTATAAATATGAGCTCATCTGGGAGTTTTCTCTGCCAGTCCTCTCCCTCCAGCTCAGCTAGGGAGAACATTTACCTTTTGTTATCCATGCACTCACTGCATCATCATCTGCTTCTGATTACAGAGTCCTTTCTTTCCAATGATTACTTCTCTAGAAAGGCATCTGAAGAGAGCTAACATTGTCATTTAGGAGCTTCCCATCAGTGGATGGAGAAAGATTTTTCTGTTCTTACAGAGAAAAAAGAAAGACAAATATATATAATCATCTATATAACACTTAAAAGACCAGAAAACACTGCTGGTTTTGGTGAGTAAGGAATTCCTGAAGTGAGTGAATTTCTGGGAAAAATACAAAAATGGATCCACATGGGTGGTCTTCATCTGAATTCCCAAATACTTTTAGAAATCAGATTCCAAGTCCTGGCCTTCTGCTGACCATGGGCCTGTCACAAGAGCACAGGTTCTGAGAAGTGATTCCTGCTTTTTCCTATGGCATCAACCAACTTGGGACTGACTGTGGGCATCTGGTCGTGCTTGTTCCTCCTCTGCTCGGGCCTGTGGTGCCTGCCCAGGTGCCGTGGGCAGTAAGGATGTCTCGGAGGGATGTGCTGTTGCATCCCATCCCGTGTGCAGCACGAGTGAGCAGTGCGGCTCCAGCTCGGAGGGTGGCAGGCGGCGAGTGAGGTGGGCACAGCTTCCCTGGGGTGTCCCCGTTTGGTAGGGTGGCTGGCTCCGTGTTCGCTGGCAGTGGAAGAAACAGCTAGCACGTGCGCTCTTTGTCATTAGGAAAATGCCCTTTGGAGCAGGTGATCATTTAAAGAGCTCCTTTGTTTGATAAAACGCATTTGGGGTTTGGTTGAGCGGAAAATGTATTCATTGCAGATTAGCTTTCAGTCGTAGCTTTTTCTGAAGCTGTCAGAGATGGGAGCTTGGCTTTTTGTATGAGGCCCATTCTCTGTGAGGGCTCACTGGGAAAAAAATTAAATGTATGATTTCCCATACGTGTTGTCTGAACGCACCGAGTGCTGAAAGACTCGGAGGGGGTGGTCAGGTCCCTGCTGGGCACTGGTACTGGTTGCACAGGGGCTGTATCCCAGGCAGACAACTGCATGATCCTCCCATGCAGCTCTGCCTGGGCACTTAGGCTTTGCCTTCGTCCCCATCCCGATGTGGCCCCAGAGAACCACAGATGGAGCTCACATCATCCGCTGCTTAGCCTTTCCTGAGCTTCTCCCTTCTCCCATGGCACTGTCGGAGCACCCTGCTCTTGCCTGGGGTGTCGTGATTCTGGCAATGAGGCTGAACACCCTGTAAGTCGGGACACAAAGTTAATTTTTCTTTGGGCTGGGACTGCACTGGACGGTGTAACTGCAGCAGGTAACATGCTAATGCTGAAGGCTGATATATCCCCAGAGCCTTTTCTTCTGCTTCCCATATTTTCCAAGCTTCTTGCTGTCATTTGTGTCTAGAAAAAAACAGTACCAGAAAGTTGGTACTTGGTCACAGAGAGAAGTATTCTGCTTCGTTCCCGATCCTGAAGTGCAGAGAGGAGAGCAATAGCTGTTCTTGTAACCTTTGGTTTGTTCTTGCTGCTTCTGCTAAGGGAACGGGAAAGCCCTTTAAAGGGACTGGTGGCACCACTCCGTGCTTCCCCATCCCCCTGATGCTCAAATGATGGATTGCTCCAGCTGCACATGCTCTCTCCTTCTCTCTCTGACGTCTTATTACATTATTAGCCCTGTTCTGGAGAGCAGCGGTCTTTAGGATCGTGCCTATAGGATGCACGTTGACTTGCTCATAAAAAGGAAAGGAGAGAGGGACTGGAAAGTGAGGGAGTGAGAACTGGGTCAGCCAGAAGCTTCCAAAAAGCTTAGCTTATTTGGAGAAGAGAAGAAGAAGCCAGAATAACAAACCATAGGACAGTGAAATTGATTCCCCGTTCCCTCTTCATCATACCCTCCTCCGGGTAAACCTGTTTCAGTTGATAGTGAATATTTCATGCGGTGCTGAGCGTTTTCCGAACTGTGGTGTCCTACTTTTTCCACCTCCAGCCCCAAAGGAATGTTTTTACATCATGGAGCTTTATTTTTGGGAAGGGGAGGAGGGAGCGGAGGCTGCAGGCTTGCGAAGAGCCAGCAACAAAGAGTGGTTCAGAAAACAGCTAGGTGCTGATGTCTCGGCTGGGAATCTCACCTCCACTCCTGTGCCACCAGCAGAGGGTCAGCTCCCGAGGGGCTGGGGCACGGGTCCAGTCGGAATAAAATAACCCTAAAAGCAGCACAATGTGTGTTCCCATGCCTGCTGCCGGTGGGGTGCTGGAGTCACAGCTGCTGAGTTAGCTGACGAACAGCAGCCGTTGGTCCTGCCAGCCCTGCAGGGCCCACACAGCTCCAGGAGGGGAGAGTGGTGTCCGTTCTGCTTCATGCACCAGTGACTGCCCGGCTGCAAGGCTGGCATCCCTTCAGCCCCCCCTCTGCCACCTCCCCTCCATGTAAAGAGTTTGCAGGTCTGCTAGCGGGAGTCTGAAAGCTTTGGGGACCTGCTTTGGTAAACACCAGAGTCAATCCCAGTCCTCCGAGTTGCTTGCAGAAGACTTTAGGTTGGGCACTGAGATCTGTAAAGAACCTCCTCAATTCCTGCTGGGTATTAAAGAAGCAGGGCAGGGAGCACTGTCCCTGTCTTTTACTCCCTACTTGGAAAACAGCATTTTAAAAGTTTCCACACACGTTTTTGTGAAGCTGGCAGAAGGGCTCTGGGTGAAGGGCTCAGTTCAGTGCCATCCCCACCCAGCAAAGCTCTGCAGGACATTTGGCATCCCGGTCCCCACGTGGACTTGTATTTCACAGGTGCTGCTTCTGTGTGATGGGCTGGGCAACTGTGAGCCCTGGAAAAGTCCCAGGCCTCACTACACTTACTGCTATTAGCCTCCTGGAAGCACACTTTACCCGACCAGCTGAATTAGCATCCACTGCAACCAAGATAGCAGCGCAGCACTTCGGAGTCTGACTCACCCTATTACGGACTGCAAAGCCCAGCACTTGTGCTGTATGACTCCCTAGACAGCCCCTGGTCTCCTGCCTTGCTGCACTTGCCCTCCATGCTCGCTGCCCATTACGAAGGGGCACAAACTGGCAGAGCTCCTTCCTCGGCCCACTGAGCTGCAGCTCCAGATCCTCCCCTGCACCGGCGTCACTGCAGCAGTGGCTGCGTGGCTCGTGAGTGCAGCAAGCTGTGTTCATGCCCCCTGAAGGACACGGGGCAGGGGCAAAGCACTGAGCTGCTCAAATGATGGTTTGGGTGCAAAAGAGACAATGAAGGTGAGGGTACACCCCTCTTCCTTGATTCTTCTTGCAGGAAGGGAAGGGGAGAGGGCAGATGCTCCGTGGTGTGGCTGAGTGCGTTTGCGGTGGAGGCAGGAGAGTGGTGGAATATCCCCAAAGTGTGCTCCACCTCCGGCGTTACAAAACAGCAGTTCAGCAGGGGACACAGAAGCACTTAGGGAAACTGCAGCTGAAACCAAGTGAACCTTTCAGTGTACTTATCACAGCATTCGCAGTCCCTGCTTCAAGGAGAAACAATAATAAATAAATAAATAAACCCTGTAAAAGGAGCGGGTATCCATCCAGAGCATTGGATGGAATAAAAAGTGACGAAGAAACAAAATCACTAGCTCCGGCTTTAGAAACGGCTGTTAAAAATAAACCATCCCTCAGTGCTGCAGTGCTGCCGGTACCTCCCTGCTGCGAGCAGGAGACCCAGAGCACTGCCTCACCGTACACTCCCCGTGCGTGGTGTGGAGTTGAGCAGCTCTCTGTTGTCATGACAAAGATTCCCTGCTTTTCAGCATGAAGCTCGCTCTGCTATTACCGGTCTATCTGTAATGCCGCCTGCCCTCCCTCCCAGCATACGGGCACGGTGTTTTCCTGTGCCGTGGCTGCTCACTTCTGGCCTGCACAGGGACAGATGCTGCTATCGTGGTGCCATTTTGGAGCCAGGGCAGTGGAGGAGCACGCTGGAGCCAACCAGTGCAAGAGCAAGTGCAGTGCTGGAGCAAGCAGTGCTTGGCCGTGGCAGCGTGCTTTCAGCATGTGCTTTGCTCCCTCTGACATAGCGCAGACTTCACCCCGCGCCGCTTCGTTCTCTGCAGGCTGTGAGTCGAGTTACGATGACATTTGGTGTTGGAAATGCCATCTTCCCTCTGTGTTTGGCAGAGGGTGCGTCTTCCCACGTGTTAGGCTCATGTCAGTGTCCTAGCATACCACGAGCTCTATGCGCGTTTAAAAACAAAGCAAGGGGCCATTGCTGACCTGAGGCGTTTACAGTCTAAACAGGCAATGCATGCAAAAGGGTGGAGAAATGTGAGAAGAGTCAAATGTCTGATTTTCTCCATCCTCTACATAAGGCAGAGATAAATTGACCCATCCAGGGCAAAAAAAAAGCTATCAGAAGAGTTGGGAAGCAAAGCCAGAATTTCTGAGTCCCATGTCAGCGCCTTAACCTCATGCCCTCCGGGGTGCTCCCTGGGCAGAGCAACCCGCTGCTGGTGCACTGCCTGCTGGAAGGGTTTGCCAGACCCAGGAGAGCTGCCAGAGGGGAAGTGTCCTTCTGCTTCAGGGTGTTCCTGAGGGAGGAGTGGTCAGCATCTCATGTAGCTCCCTCTGGCAGTACCTGAATTCCCAGGGGGAAACAAATACCAACTAGGAGCAGTATTTGCAGAATGCTTTTTAGTGTTTCTCAATGATGATTTTTCACAAAAATTGTAACAATAGCACTTCTGGGAAAACAAACAAACAAACAAAAAAACTCATTTTAGAAGAAAAGACAGCCTGCTCGCGTGTGCTCGAGGGTCCTGGAGTCACTGCCCTCATGATGTTATTGCTCTGGGAGAAAAAAACTGGTTGGAGAGGGCAAAGGAACAAAGCAGAAGAAGGATGAGGGTTGTTCCCCAAAAGACCACTTTGTGCCTGGCTGTTCCCAGAGCAGCTCTGTGGGAGCTTTTTTACCTGGAGAGGAAGGAAAACAGGCAAGTGTGAGTTACCACCAAATAACCACTGAATCCTCTCTGGGTTTGAGTGGAGCTGCTGTATGGGCAAAGCCCTGTGCAAAGGCAGGAGAAGCACCTGAGCGCATGAGAGCCGCCCTGAGGGTCTTTGGAAAGCGGTCAGTTTTCTTCATTTCTCTCTGGATTCTGTTTGTCCTGCAGGACAAAATACCCTCATTGTAAGGGTCAGCTGTGACACTGGAGGGTTTGTTGCTGCTGTTTGTGCCCGGTCAGTGTTGCAGAGGGGCTGGGAGCTCTGACATCACTGCATCTGCTTTGTGCCATCAGGTCGTGTGGAACACCCTCGTTTTTCTGTTGATTAGTTGCAAACTGGGGACGTGCCTCACATTTCAGAGATGCTCAGCAGTCCTGTCCTATCTGCTGACTGATCTTTGGTTTGGAAAAGCCATTACTGGAAGAGGCCTTCCCTTTTGGTATTGCACACTGCATTTTGCCAAGCAGCTGCATTATCTGTAGCTTGAAGGGCACAGCCTGCTTTCCCAGTCTTTCTGCTGCATTAGAGAGCGTGCAGAGATAAAGGTGCCTGTCTCCAAGGGGAGGTTGGAATAGCCTCTCAAATGCTCTGACTTCTCTTTGCTTCCCATGGTTTTGTACTCCGGAGACTTTAAGGGAACAGCAGTTGTGCTTCACCCAGCAGCCAGGCACGTCCATGCATCCATTCTGTACCTGGGGGGAAACTGGCGCAGTCTTTGGTCCAGCTCTGCAAAGATCACAGTGGGCTTATTCAGGGCAGGTTGCTCCCAGGCACACTCTGCCAGAACATCCCTGTACCAGAGAGCCAGCTGCAGCCACTGCGAGGACTGCAGTGCAAGCCTTTATCACATTTTTTAAGGTCAGAACCTACATTCCCATGTCGCAGAACACACACACAAAAAGGATGTTTCCCTTTAAAAGCAGTCGGGGAAGGGAGAAAAGCCTTGCGTAGCAAGGAGGAGACAAC
This sequence comes from Oxyura jamaicensis, assembly GCF_011077185.1. Lineage (NCBI taxonomy): Eukaryota > Metazoa > Chordata > Aves > Anseriformes > Anatidae > Oxyura > Oxyura jamaicensis. The sequence continues at coordinate 26,375,389 of NC_048897.1, forward strand.
ATCCTCAGTCTTTAGGCGTCTGCAGCGGTGGCAGTAGCCGCATCCCGAGTGATGAACGAGCAGACGGGCTGCACACGGGGAGCCCAGCTCCAGCCCCGCTGCGGTGGGGATGCCCCGGGGAGAGGTGGCTGCTTTCGCACCACAGGGCTCTGGGGGCGGCTGGGAGGGAGCTGCCGGCACAGGAGGCAGCAGCTCTTAATGGTGCTGATGTCTTCATCGGCAGCCTGCGTCTGTGGCTTCGGCGAGGACTTATCTCACATCCTCATCCTGCTCCAGTGAACAAAGGAGTTGAGAAACATTGCTTGACCCCTTGGCTTTAGGTGGGCTTGGGGTTGGAAAAAGCAACTCTATTTAAAGAGGTGTCACAAGGGGAGGAGAAAAAGGGAATTCTCCAGCCCTGGGTAAAAGTAAAATAGAAATCCTTTTTTAACCCCTTGCCTGACTTATTCTGCTGGCTTAGGACCACTGCTGCAAAATCCAGGTGGTGTTTTGAGCAGAGTGAGGGCATTACAAGAAAGGCACCCTGGTTTTATATAGCAGAAGGGCAATTGTACAATAAGCTGTTGGGCAGCGGCTGAGGCATAAAGCCTCACATTGTTCAGTGACGTGGTCTGTGTCTGCTAGGTCCCGGTGTGTTGGAAGAGGAAAGTTTGTGTAGGACTTGGAGACAACCAGTGGCCGGGAAAATCAGCATGCAGTGGGGGCAACAGAACCAAAGTGCTTATAATAAAGTCCTTCTGCCAAACAGGGCTTCTGGTAAAATGCACACTCACCCATGAAGGCAATCGCCTCAGGTCATCTGAAAAGCCTTTCGGTTGAATAAACAGCATGAGGGAGAAAAAATTAGGCTGGGCGAGCTGCTCCTGGCCTAAATTTGAAAATCAAACTTGTTCATTCATGTAATCCCTCTGTGGCTTCATACAGCGCTGCCTCATCGCTGAGGTCCTGGGCTCTCAGGGAGCATCGGCCGCTTCTCCCAGGAGAGAGGAGCCTGTAGGGCAGTGTGGTAAGGCAGGGATTTGGGTCTGGAGGAGATCAACAGCAGAGCGATCCCACTGGGGAGCTGAACAGAGGTGCTGCCTCCCACCAGAGGCCAGCTTGGAAGTGGCCAGAATACACACACGTGCCATGGAAGGGGATGAGAAGGAGCCATTCTGGTTCGGATCAAGGAAAGGACACAGCAGTGTGCCACAAATTCCCTTTCCCTCTGCAAGGAGTGTTGTCATGCTTGAAAATATTCAGACTACTTTCAAGGGAAGGCTGTTTGCTCTCTTTTTTTTCCTATTTTGCTCATTTTCTGTTTCTTGTTTAAAGAACTGCTTCGTATTTCCCTAATGAGCATGTATCAGCGCCGTGTGCTGTATGTGTTTTCCTGAAGTGAAACTTCTGCTTGTGTTTGAAGCTGGAACTGACAGACTCAGGCCTTCAGTAGGTAGGCAGCATCTCCTCTCCTGTGGGCTTTAAGTGACTGATCATGATCTGCAGATCATGAGCAAGAAAAGGGATCAGAGAGACACAACAGTGCTTCAGGGACCTTGGGATGCCTAGAGAGTGCTAAATTACACCCTGTGGAGACATCTCGGCTTTCTCAAACAGGTCACTTCCCACAGAGGGGACAGGGACAGCAGCGCCTGGCTCCTTGGGAAATGAATAGTTGTCCAAAGGAATCTCACCTCAAGCAGCCCTGCAAGATGTGAGTTGGATGTGTCAGAAGTAAAAACTGTCCCCACTACTTGCTTGGCCACCAGGAACATCCACACTGGCCACCACAAGCTTTCAGACTGTTTCTCTCATATTTGTTTGCTAGAAGTTACAACACAATGTTTTCTTCACCTTCTTACATTACTTCACCGTCTTTCTGTGGCTTACAAGTAGACCCCAGACTATGTAACAGAGGTGGAGACTAAAGCAAGCACTTTAAGCACTGTTGAAATGGAAGTCAGAAATTTTCTCCAAGTTCACATCCACAGCCACCATGAAGAGAACACGGGAAGGGTCTGAAAGAAAAATCACATCTGCCACAGAAAAAAAAAAAAAAAAAGTATAATGGAAGAGAAAATGTTAATGGTTTAGAAACATACACAAGCATAAGAATGCAAAAACAGAAGTCAGGAAAAGGCCCTCGCAATCCTTAGGACTTCAGAGTGTGACTGAGTGGCTTCTGTTGTGGCATAAGGAAGCCACTCCAAAGCAAAAAGCAGGCTCCAGTTGGGGCGTGTAACATTACCCTGCCCTAAATACAGGAACATGTAGGCAGCAGAGTGATACCAAAGGGAACAACAGAACTCTGGATAACCCTCTAGTTGTCCACATGGGATGGAGTAAGACCAAGGGCAGGGAAAATCACCTCCACTATGTCTAATGGTTACATAGATCTCTGCGGAGAAAAGGCCTGGTCTCCAAAAATCACCATGGTTCCTAGTCATCTGCTATTTCATCCCTTCTCATTGAATGGCACCCAGTAGCAATTTTAGGGCCCTTGGAAAGAAAAAGAACATCTTCACGTTACTGTGTTCCTCTGGCAAATAAAACATGAGATAGTTTGGGGCAAATGTCCACTGAGCTTTCCTGAGTACCCTGCAAGGATGCTTTGCAGAAGCCCTTAGTTCACAGAGCAAATGGATGAGTGCTGCCCTCCTGTCCTATGGTGTTTAGCAATGAAGTGCAGAAGGCCAGCTCTTCACCTGGAGCTCACATTTCCTGCTCTGAGGAGGGACTGTGAATAGGGTTTGTTGCTGCATTGGTGCAGGAGTCAGCTTAAGGGTAAGACACAGGGCACAATAGAAATTTCTGAGCCCCATTCAAATCCGTGTTACGCAGCGGCGTGATACAGCATAATCCCCACCCTCATAATAATGTCATGATCAGCTACCCCTAAATACCTTGAGGTTTTGCATCCAAACTCACAAGGTTGTGTTTGGTGCACACACAGCAGCTCTGCAGTACTTTACTGTAAGTCAGGATTTGACACGTGAGCCAAGCAGCGCGGGCACCATCTCCTCCTGTCTGAGGTTACTGCTGGATTTCCTCAGCGTGGCATCTGCCTCAGCAGGATTTTGGTGGAGGTTTTTGTCTGCCCCATGGTTGAGTGGGAGGCAGCAGAGGGTTTTCATGGAGGGAAAGGCTTTCTCGATTGGAAAGAAGGGAGCTAATTATGTCTCCTATAAAGAGGTGTAATTGGTTTTCTTTTCTGTTGAGCGAGGATGACATGAACAGCATCCCTCGCCTTTTCATTCCAAAACTGTGTTGCGACCATATTGCTGAGTCTTGGAAAACTCCCCAATTCACAGGTTGTTTTTTGCATGTTCCAAACATCTGGGAACAAGGTTCAGCTGACTGATGAATGTGTACTCTGGCAGAAAATGCTGAGAAGTTGGGGGGTAGGTGGGTAGATGTAGCCCAGCTGTCCATTTCTTATATTGCTGGTTTCAAATTTAGTCTGCTATTTTCTTAACAAATTGTTGGCGAGCACTTTTTAATCTGCACGTGTAAGTGTTATTGTAAGTATTTGGCAAATGCAAGGGGTTTTCGATTAGCTTCTGAAAGTGGGATGCTGCTATATGTGCCGAAGCATCCCAATGCATATGGGCCTAAGATGGTGAGATTTAAGTGAACCTCAATTTTCAGATTTTCTTCTGTTTCTATAATGATTGCTTTGCCACTTTCTGGAATAGCTAGAGTAAGTGTGTCCAGCCAGGTCCATTTTTTTTTCATAGAATAAAGCTCATTTGCTTATCATTTGAACTTTCCTATAGCTTCCTCTATGTAATTGTTTAGTCATTAGCACTTTCTTTAGCGATGCATTATCCCTGACATAACAAAGTATTGCATCCTGTCTTCGCTCTTTGTCTGAAGCCAGATGTCTTTGAGCTCTGTATTAGATGTGTTGTGTAAGGCAGATACGAAGGAATAGGAGACTTAAGTAAGCACCGGCACTTAAAGACAACCTTTCTGAAGATGCAGGATCCACAACACCTTTCTCAAGTTCAAATGCCTTCGTTTCTTTGCTGTTCCTGGTCTCCGTGCAGTAATGCTGTGCTGATGGGTGCATCTGCATTGCAGTATACTGCTGGTCATAAAAATGTGGTTGACCCAGGTAATTCAAGGGAGAAATTTTCTACACTGCAGACAGAGGTGGCTGTCACTAGGTGGTAAAGATCATCTGTTTTAGGATAGGGAACATCTTCAGCTCAGGTTTAGTCTGGTAAAGCCAAAGAGTTCAGTGTCATGGCTCAGAAGGGCTCAGAAGTACTGCAGTGTGGTATCAGTGGGATCTGGGATGTAATGTTCCAGACTTACCTTCATAAGTAGTGAGGCAGACCTCGCATTGCAAGACCCATCTCTAGAGACACAGAACTAAAAGATGGAGTTTGCCATTCACTGCTGCCTACCTCTGGCCTCATTTAGTAGCAGGAGTCCACAGACCTTGATAGAAAGAGGTAGGCCAAAGCTAAGTGCTCCTGGAAGTCCAACCAGGCTGAATTATTGGAAAGTATAATGAAAATGTGGGAAAAAAAAGTATTTGACTCCAGAGAATATGCTTGAAAACTTTATAGGTATTTCCTATCACTTTTCTTTTGTAATCTCAATCCACTTTTAATTATCTGTGTCTAATTGTATCAAACCAGGAAGAACAGCGTTCTCTTTTCTGAAGGTGACAACCTTTTGTAATTTTCATGGAGCTTCCTGAAGAGCAAGACTGAGGCCTGAAAGGACGTAGGTGTCACACTCAGCTTAGTCTCAGCAGGACCTCAAGGAGGTTCACCTCAGGGACCTGTCACCAGGAATGTGGGACAGTCAAAGTACTTTCAGATGCCCATCTGCCCCTTCCCCACAAGCATGGCACTGTACCCAGACAGCTGTGAGCTACCTCCCAAGTCATGCTCTAAGGTTTTGCATCAAGATTTTTTGGTTCCAGACTAGTTCATGGCTGTTTGTAAGCCATAGGTGTAACCTGGAGGTGGGGTATGCCTTCTGTGGTTTGGTGCTGAGTTCCTTTGAACAGCAAGAAAGGATTTCTGCCTTGGCGAGCTTGGGCACATTCAGTAAAGATCCAAGACATGAACAGTCTTTTAGTGCTGTCTGATTGTGAGCACTTTTGCTTTAGGTTGGGCAAGGGGTTATAGGGGAAGAGGGGGAACCTCATTCTTTGACTTAATGTCCACTAGAGTTAGTTTGACTGAACCCTGTTATAAGGATGTACCCAAAGGTGTCTGAGCTGTGATTTGAACGTCTAGGAGTTTTGGACAATGAGGAGAAGGAATGACTTTGTTTATCCTCATCACCTGTTTGGAGATGCTCGAGAGCCTCTCCTTACAGTGCTGTTTGCAAACCTCCCTTGCCAAGAGGTTTCTTGATCCCAATATTGATGTAGATTGGCTGCAAGATGTCATCAGCACCTCCAGCAATAAGGGGCTGGTGTGTGATAGCAAGGATAGGAGAAGAGCAGAGATAAAATAGCTGAGAAACAAAATGTTCCTTCATTGCTGTCTTTGATCTCTTAACTCCCAGCTGTGAGAGATCCTGGATGCTGATGGCAGCAATCGACTAATTTTCTGCGGCTTCTGTTGCTTGTACAAAACAGAGCAAGACATTGTCTTCTCTGAGGGGAGTACAAGTGTTGCCATAATGTCTTCTGGTGCAGGCTGAACCTGAGGAGAGACAGGGAATAAGCACAGGCAGCCTCAAGACTGAGGCAAAATGTGCAATTTTATTTCTCCGTCTCTTCTCTGCCTCTTGCTTTGTACTACAATTTCTGCCTCATTAGCTGTCCTTTTTGCAGATTTAAACCCAACAGCAAGCTCCCAGCCTCTGTTCCTGTCTCTGCTGCCTCCTTGATGTCAAAGGAAGAAGCAGAAGCAGCAGGCAGAAAGCTGTTGCATCGGGGCTGGTATCAGCTGGAAAGCTTGTGTCGCTCTCAGCACTGAGGTGTGCAGTTGAAGGAAGGGGAGAGTTTTGCAACATTCATCGAACTGTCCAGCAGTATTTCCCTCCTGACTTGGGAATGGGACTGAGTCCATGAAGATCATGTTCTGTGGGTCACCAAAAAACTGTGGGTAGTAGATTTTGACCCCCTCTATCAATCTCTAGGTTCGGAGAGGTAGCCCAGATATGAAGGTATTTTGAGGTCACTGCTGATTTCCCATGCTGTTCAGGCCTGTCTTGCAAGATAAAAAAAGACATGTTTTGGTTTAGGCGGGTCTGCATTAGAAAGTTATAATCCCATATGTATATGAGTGGGAAGGGATGTTTGGAAGTGAAGTGCTGGTTCATGTTCTTGTAGAGATACATCCATTTTTTGAGGCCTTAGCACCTATAAAAGGGACCGCATTTGTTGGGAGGAACCCATATTAAACATGAAATAGTGAAAAGTCTGCCCCAGGGTTATGCGTACTGAATGCCTCTCCAGTGTTATCATCCAGATTCATATTCCACGTCTCTTACTCCAGAAAAGTGCATGGATAGGAGACTAGGATCCTAGGAAGATAGGATCCTAGGAAGAATGGGATCTCGCTTACTGTTTCTCCTTCCAGCCGACCTACACCGAGGAAACACAGGGAATGCATAGGCAGAGACCTCAGTGGAGACAGTGTCCAAACAAGTGCCTTCCTCAGTGCTCAGAGTGCTTATTTTAGGATAAAGCAGACTAATTCCAACACCTTAAATAAACAGCTTTGGGATCAGCATACCTAAGCCAGGATGGACGGACAGAAGTAGTGATGGAGAGCCGGTCAGACTGGGGCTGTTCTCGCTGCAGTGTGACACAAGCTGCTGCAGACCTGCTGGCCAAGAAGAGCCGGGCTGAAGGGTTGCTCAGCCTCCCTGAGCACACAGCTGCTGGCACTGCAGTTTGGCAGAAAGCTGGCTGTCGTCTCCTCTGCCTGCTGCTGCCAGGCCACCCCTCAAGGCTCCCTCGTTACTGCAAAGCAAAGTGCAGACATGAACTTTGTGGGGCTGCGCTGCCCTTGGCCTTTTCACAGTTCCTGGACGAGATCCATGCTGCCGTTTGTCTGGGACCGTGCCCCTCTGGGAGGTGCAGTTGTGCTTCAGCAGCATGTTAGAAAATGGAAGTGAGGGAGAGAGCTGTGGGTTGCTTCAGCCGCCACTTCCATTGCTGCCAGCCGTACGGGGCTGTCAGCAGTGGAGAATCCCTCCTAGATCCCTGCCATCCTAGCTCCCTACCATCCTAGCTCCCTACCATTTGCACCTCCATGACTTCGCTAACTCAGCTGAAACCAGACGCTAATATACAAATATCCACCTAAGAGTCAAGGACACACAAAAATTTAGGATGTAGTAGAAATACAAAACCCCTATTATATGTTTTCCACTCTTTGAAATGATTGATGTCATCAGGCTTTTTGTGGAGTAGCACAGGGCAGGGTTGGAGTCTGGCTTTCTGCATCAGATCTCTGCAAAGCTCCAGCTATTCTGCCGTCTCCTGGAGCCTTGTTTCTTAGGGAAGCAGAGATGGCCATTAAGGAAAGTTTCAGAGAAGGAAACAGTAGCAATCCTATTGATTACTTCAGGAAGAGTATTAGGGAGAAAGTGTAAAGGACATTTGTGTAATACAATGCCGAAGAGCTAAACAAGGCCAGTATGACTAATGGAGAAAAAGAGGAAGAGGGAGAAAAAAGCTAGCCAAGGAACACAGGAAATAGTGGAGAGTTTATCCTTTGAAGCTTTTCCAAAACTGTCCTTCTAAATTTTTCTTCGTATTTATGGAGGACTCCCTGAAGGAGCCAGTCCGTGGTGCCGTGGGCATCTCTTCACTGTCTCGGTCCCTTTCCTGGACACTCTTTGTGCTCTTGGGAACCCCTCTGCTTTATCACATGCCTCAACCAATGCTTTCAGAAGCTCTGCGCTGTATTTTTGGCAGGACATTATGCTCTGCTGTGCTATACCAAGCCTTTTGTGCTTGCCCATGTTCCCTTATGGGATTCAGCATCTCTTGCATCCTCCACCGTCTCTTTGGCTCAGCCATTCCAGTTTGTGTTCGGTGCTGCACACATTAAATCTGTAACGTCTCTATCCCTCCCTCTCAGCTCTGTGTTTGGAGCTCTGCGCTCACATTTTTTGAGGCTGAGCTCTCCATACCCCTCAGTTTTGCAGCTTGTTTCTCCTCTGTGAGTAGTGGTTGTGCTTCCATAGCAGCGCACAGCCTCCCACAAGGCATTTGAGTAACTCTACCTTCTTCTGGAGGAAAATGGGCAACGAACTGCAGTGTGTTCCTGCACAGGGCCTGTTATGCTTCCTGCTCTTGGGGTCTTTAGTGTATACGTCCCTGAAGTGAGCAACTGAGCGCTCCTGAGAGCTGTGTCACAGGCATAACTCTGTCGGTCCCCCAGGAAAAAAGCTTCAAGGGAGTCCTGCCTACAGCACGGCTTCTGGGGGCCAGGCTTCAGTTCCTAAGTTTGGGGTGAGCCCTGTGGATTTGGGGTGGCAAGGAGAGCTTTGGGGCAGCAGCAACCACTGATCACAAAGACTTGGCTCAGCTTCCTTGTTTGGAGTAGTGGGTTTCTTGTAACGACCAGGCTGCACCTGGGTTGTTCTGTATTTTTTAAAAAAACAAACAAAAAAAACCATCTGTCCAAGCATTCTGCTTTGGGAGAAAGGAAGCACAGCATGCATTAAAGCTAAAAACAAGGATACGGAAGGGATTTTAAAAAGGCAAGTGAAATATCAGGTCCTTTCATCTGCAGAGAGGCTGTTGGTTTGTGCCCTGTCCCCCACGCTGCCCAGTGATGGCAGCCAGGATGTGGCACTCACGGAAGGTGACAGGAGGCCCAGGGAGGCTATTTGCCCTGCGGTGTGAAGGGGCCTACTCTGCTGACTGCTGGCAGAGGCCCGCGCGTCAGTCACTGGATAGCTGCGTACCACCGGGCAGCAGATAATCTCAAGTGCTGAAAGAAGAAATCCACTCCTTGTCAGGTCCCATCAGTGTCCCTCGCATGAAGCCCTGATGCTGCTTAAAGCAGCATACGCTGCGGATGAGGCTAAGCGCCGTATTTACTCGGTAGCCTATGGCAGAGCGCCGAGAAATGCTACGGGTGGTAACTGCTGAGTTAAACCATGAAGCTCCTGGGAGGGATTTTCCATGGTTAGATAACCTGTAGGCTCCAAAGCCCGTCACGTCAGGAGCTTGCAATCAGTGGGCCCGGCCAGGCCAGGTGTCCTCTCATCTTGTGGAGGGATGGGGAAGCCAGCAGGGACGGCACCGTGAAAACTCTCGCCATACCACTTCGGCTGGTCTCGTGCCCTCAGACTTCAGGCCCAAGTTCAAAATTCACTGCAGCATCCATCTAGCAATGCGATTTTGAACGCACTAGGGAAAGGTACTTGTTTCAATAAAGACAAGTAGAAACTGACATCCTATTATAATGGCAGTTTGTGGAAAATTTCCCTACCAGAGCCTCGTGGTGTAAAAGTTTGCACATGCAAATTTTAACATCAAGTATGCAACTCGCTCGCTTCTCATACATACCTATTTTCATTTTCATTTATGGGGAAATCACTTTGAAAAGCACACATACAAACAAAAATTGTGGTAGAATGAGCCCATAATAGAGCTTTCAATAAAATGAAGAATTGCTCAGCTTTTCAGTAATTTTGTCTGTTTGTTGTATTTTGTGCAGCATTGTCTAGCTGCCTGATTCTGTGGATATCTAAATCTAGTTTCCCCCCGCATTTATCCCCGTTTTACAGAATCTTCTCATAATTACTAGTACTTAACAGAAAACCTGAATTCATGCTAAAGCATTTAATTAGTCAAAATTGTGTAATAGAAGATTTCTTCCAGATACCACTTAATGGTCATTAGAAGCTCTGATTCAAAGCCCACTTAAGTCAATTGATGTCTTTTGTTGACTTCAGTGCATTGTGAATCTGGCTCAGTATATTCAGAAATGTGAAGCTAATGGCTACAATAGCAGCAGGAAATACTCTCCGTGGATGGCCAACTTCTGTGGTTCTCCATTTGCTTCCGTAATGGCCTGCTGAAGAAGTTCTGGATAAACGTAATGAAAGGCCACTTTTGGTGAAAAATCAACTAAATTCAGAGCTGCAGAAGAAGATATTTTAATGTTTCATCATTTAAAAGCTATTTTTTTCCACTTACACGCTATTTATGCTCCCATTGAAATTAAGGATGCAACTGATACAATGCGGAATTGCTTAGATATTGTAGTGGCTTAAGTTTATTTGGAAGAATGATATCTCCACAGCAGTGGCCCTAGCCCTATTTGTATAAAACTATTTATATTTTAATGCTGTTCTCTCGTTTCAAGAATAGCCTTTTTATTCTGTTATCATGGAAGAATGTGAAAAAGTGACTTAGATGGGCTTCACCAAAGCCAGTCTTTTTTCATCATTTTTAACTTTCAGTCCCACATGAGCTTCACAGAAGCAAAAATACCAAAGTAATGAAATCCTGGGGTCTGTTCATAGGATGTTTCTGGTATGGCAAAATCGCAGACTTTCCAGAGAACTTGAGATTACTTTCTTGCTGTCTCGTACCTTTGTTTTTGCCAATTCAGCTCAGTGAAGTGGGTGGAAATACTATCACAGTGATTTACTTTGTACTTTCCATGCACTCATCATAGAGATGCAAATTACTCTGCAGCAGGCCAGACACTGGAGAAATTAAGTATTTTGGTACAAGGTTTCCAGCCAGAATTCTAGCCTGAGGAGTTAGATAAGCATCCAAATCTTTGCATCCTTTGAAGTTCTTCTCAAGTCCGAATAATTTTGAACTTGGTGAAAGTTCATGTCCAGTTTGCGTTTCTAGTAACTGAGGGACGGTCTTGAACGTTATTTCATTAATTGCTTCCAACCATAGCAGGTCAACATTAGAGAGCTTGAGTTTCAGATGAAAGCCTGCCTCCTCTCTTGCTACACACCAGTTTGCTGAGATTAGGGAAAACAACACAACAAATGTACAGCCTGCAGGGCTTTTTTCTCCTCACCAGCTCTGCAGCTCCTTCTCGGGCCACCTTTTTGAACAATACAGGAGTCGCTGGTGTCGCTGGAGAAAGAGGGAGCTTTGTGGCGTGCTGCTGGTGAACTACAAAGCATCCAAGGAGAACGGTCATCGGCTGTCCCCCAGCTTTTGGGGTATAGCTGGTCTTTGAGAAATACAACTCTTAATGTCGTGCCTAGTGCTTAGGCAGATTTGCTGGGTAAAATACAGCCTGGTAATATGAGACAGCTTTCCACCTCATTTTTCAAGTACTCACAGCACCTTATGGGTGATGGGTGACCCAACTGTTACTGAGCACAGGGATACAAGAGAAGAGGAAACTCCCTTCATCACTGAGACACATGATGAGGATGGCACACAGCTCCCTCCACCAGCTCTCCATGCCTTGTAGGTGAATGAGCACCCCGTGTGTCTGTGGTGTGGAAGGCGAGGGAGCAGGGCACTTGTCGTCAGAGGAAACTGTGCTGATGAGATGGGCTTAAACTAGAGAGATGCGAGTTCCTCTGGGGGAAGAAGGAGGGTGAATTAGAGGCAGAGGAGAGGAACCGGAGCTTTGCGTTATTCCTCTAAGGGTTGTGTTGCCCTCATGTTGCTCTTTGTCATTAGCTGAATCACTGGAGCATCCTGTCAAATCAGCCTCCTGCATGGATTTTTAAAGCCCCTAATTGGCACCTGCAAGGTTACAAGTTAGCAGAGTGTCTCTGTTTGCCCTGCACAGCCTTTCACAGCTTTTCCCCCTGCGCCAAGGCACTGGAGTACTACATGGTCGATAACCCGCCATGGCATGAGGCAGCCCAGGCTAACGCTGGGATCCCATCACGTGCCCTGGTGTTCGTGTGACGCAGAGGGCTCCACTTTTTTTCTTTCCCTTTTAACCGTTATGCAAATATTTCTCCATGTTTCCTGTTTAGCACAGACTCTGAGCCTCCCTAGACGTGCTATTCCGAGCTTGGCCTGCTTTCTGATAATTGCATCTGTATCCAGGCAAGCACCCCTGCAGGGTTTCTCTGCTCCCCTGGCCTTGCCAGCTCTGCTGGACAGCACCCTGCAAGGCCAGGGCTGAGCAGAAAAGGCCTGCCAGCAGCTGGCACAGCTCTGGGGAGAAAGGCAAAGCCTCCTTTTTTTGTGTGTGTAAAGGAGATTCCTCTCCTTTGGCACTCCATTCTCCTGAGCAGAAAACCACTACTGAGACCCCCAGTCGGTGTCCAACCCCTACCAATTTCTGGCTTCTCTGGGGGGATAAGAGCCAGGAGAGCCCCCCAGAGACAGCACCTGCAGGAGTCATGTCATGAGCGTGGTCCGTTGCTGCCTTTTGGGAACTGTTGTGTTGCTTTGGAGGGGAGAAGAAGCACAGTACTGCTGGAAGGGCTTTGAGGATGATCTTTATCAGATTGCTGTTCAGAGAGCTGGGAATCACTCGTTGAAGTGGAGCCACTTCTGTCTTGCCACACAGTGGCCAAAGCCTGAACTAGGAGAAATAAAGTAGTAACACTTCCCTTTCATAATGCACTGAAGGCTTGCACGAAGGACTTGCAAAAGGCCTACTTGGACAAGTAGCAAGTTAGTTTTATCCCTGGATTACAGCTAGAGAAGGCAGCTGACTGTGGAAAGCAGGCTGCTGCCTGTGCTGGGGAGAGCAGCACAAGGCCAAACTGAATATGTTGTGGGGAAGTGCTGCCACAGGCACATCAAGCCAGATGCTTTTTGCATACCTGAGGTTGAAATTATGACCTCTGAAACTGTATTTCCTCTCAGGATTTAGTTTCCAGGAAATGAAACATATGTGCAGGACCTTCCGTACTCATCCACTGAAAGCGATGAAAGTACAGTAACTTGGGCTGTTTCCTTTTAGTTGGTTTCTTGCGTAAGTATGCGGGTAGGAAGTATTTGCTTTCTTGTCTGATTTTCTCTTACTGAACACAGGCTGTGCAGTGCTGTAACTGAATTCCTTTCTCTGAGCAGTAATCATAAATCACCGCCTCATCTCTTGCTGTAGGACAGCCACCAAGCTGGGCCCTGACTGGATGCTGCCATCCATCACTCACTTGGTCTGAACGTGTGCCGCCACAGCACCCCCCAAGAGGTTTTCAGAAGTGAGTCTTCTGTGCAGTCAGAGAGCAAATCTGCAGGGAATTTCATCTTCTGCAAGCAAGAGATGCCCAGGAGGGAGAACGGGGTTGGATGATCACTGCTATAGCTAGTGTGGTGGTCCCATTCCCCTTGAAATTGCTGGTCTCCCTCATCCAAAGGGAACTTTGCTGTTGGAGTTTCAGTTTCTGAGTGGTTACAGTGCATGATGCTGATGTCTGAATCTCAGTACTGCTGGCGCATTGTTATGGGAGTAGGTGCTGCTTCTGTTTGATTTTTCTTCTTTCTCGAGGCAAATTCAGCTTACACAGCTCTCTGCAAATATCAGTGCACATCTCATAGGAGAAAAGAATAACAGGCCTTTTATAGGAGGAGACAAAAATGACATAAAGGAGCTCTCCTCCTGTTTTTTTTGGTGGAGTAGCTGTACAGTTGAGATCTACCCAGCTCTGGTTTCCTACTGTATAAGTGGCTTTGATCTAAGTGCTAGTCATGAACCAGTTATTCCTACAGAGCTGTCGCCATCAGGTACTGTGTACCACTGAATTCACGGCAGTTGTGGAAGCACCGACCTGTGTACATACATGTTTATATGCTGAGGCATATACATGATTCCAGTAGAGCCTCCTGATATACTTTTCACCTGTTCTTGAAGTAGCTTCTTCCAGAGATCCTAAATGTGGATGGAAGTGGATCTGTCAAATGGCTTTTAAGTCTGCAGCGTGTCTTTGAAAGAATAAGACTGATACATGTGCAAAAACCCTTTCCTCCATCCTGATACACAAGGTCAAGTGTGATGTGGTGCTGGAGTTGCTTTTGTTGTTTTTGTGTGGTGGTATCAAGGAAGAGAGATGTGGGGTGACAATCAGTGTGCCAGGAAACCCTCGTACTCTTCACAGTGCTGGAAAACCAGCACCTTCTGATTTCCCATCAGGTATCTGACTTGCACTCAAGGAAAGTTGGCTGTGTTCAGGTTTAGTGGAGGATGACATCTCAGGAAATAAGAGGACATCAAAAATTAAGGACCAAGTTCCTAATTACTCATCTGATCCCTGCTGAGGAGGTGTTCATGGGTGGTTTTGTAGCTTGTTTGTGTTTTAATTGTTAGGATAGCAGCTTCAGGACAATCAGTAATTTAAAGGACTAAAAAAAACCTACATAGTTGTTCGTATCTTCATCTTTAGGTCATTTTCTTGCCTTTGTGGATTCCTGGAAATTTGTCATGCCTGACTGTGCATTGCTTAGACTGTGTCTTGTTGGAGAGTGTATTTCAGTTATCTACAGTCTCCACAGTGCTACGTTCACTCCCTTCAAGTTAGCCTAGGTCAAATCAGAGCGGTTACAGCGTGGCTTTGAGCAGCACAGAGCAATTTTGCTAGCAGCTGAGGAATTGCACTGACTTCATCTCTAATGAATACCCTTAGTAAATTCAAGTTCAAACCACATTGCAGTCGTGATAGGAATTTTGGGTAAGAGCAAGACTTGTACTAATTACAGGGACTTAGTCACAACTTATTAACTCAGTGTTAAAGACACGCTCTTAGAAGTAGCCGTGCTTAGACAGATTGCGAATTGAGAGAAAACACGGTCTTATGCTTAAGGCTCTGAACACCAAGGTTCCAGTAATCGGGTTTAATTTCTTGTTGTGCCTTGTACTTCTTATGCCACTTCTTTTATTTCTTTCTCTTTCTGTGCCTCAGTTCTGCAGCTGTTAAATCACATTGCTCTTCCACTATTTGTCTCCCCTACATACACGTCAAGTTCTTCAGAATGGGAAATTTCTTGTATTAGTGGAGTATGTAATACATAGTGCAATGTGGCCTCTCCTGTGCCTGTGGGAAGTCAGAAGAGCCCTAAATGCCGTGTTGGAGCTTCCGTACTTTGGGAATTTGTCACTGCTTTGGGTTGTGAGGCAGGAGCAGCTTTGGATGCTCACCTAGCTCCTGCCGCTGACTCCCTTTGGTAGATGTGGGACTCTTCTTTGAACTTTGAAACTTTGCTTTTTTTCTGTCCTGCAGGACAAGGAGTGCTGAGGCTGGATACATTATTTTTTCTTAAAGTATTTTTTCTTAAAGTATTTGATTGCTAAATATTATACATGGTTGCTATAAGTTGAAGAATCCCCTGCATATGTAGAGGAGTGGGAAATGGATAAATGGGAAAAAATGTGTGGCGATACGTAATACATTCAAATACGTAGCTTCTAATCTTCTGTATTTCTTTTTGTTTCTTCCAGGTGGAGCGGGAAATAGCCATCCTGAAGTTGATAGAACATCCCCACGTTTTAAAGCTGCATGATGTTTACGAAAATAAAAAATATTTGTAGGTATTACTGGCTTTTGCCAGAGAAAGGGGAAGGGAAGGAGGAAGAATGGGAGGGAGAGGAGGGTTTTGGACTCAGTGTCACTTCCAAAAGAATGGTGGGGGGGGTGTTGTGTTTCATCTGGTCTCCATGTCATATCTGATATTTGAATGAATTTGAATTCTTGTCTTTTCTCCTTTTCTTCTTTGTACTTTACTTATATGCTGTTTCTTTTTCTACTTAAAATGGAGGAGAGAGAACAAACTGTTTTTCTATCAAAGAGCAAGAGGAGAGGAAGGTTTGTACCTGTAAGATCTGGAACCATTTGGAATCACAACCATAACAGATTGTTAAGTGAATGTTTTGGATAACCTCCCTTGCCTAGTAGTCTTCATTGAATCCCTTGATTCTCACTGGCACTGTTTTAAATTTGCCACCAATAATAAATTTGGGTTTTGAGGGCCACTGAAATCTCGTGGTTCGGCAGTAAGAGTTAACTAGCAAAGCCTTTCTTTCTCAGATCATTGCCAGTGCCAAGCAGGGATGTTGCCCACAGACAGAGTCATTTTAGCTTGACAGTGCACTAGATATGTTGAATCTGTTGTCAAACAAACAGGCCACATTAATCTTGGCACAACAGGAAAAAAAATCAATGCTCTCCAAATGGAAAAGGGCAAACCAGTAGGGAACTCAATGTTATTTTCAGCTTTTTAACAGGTTATTGCAAGTAGAATAGAGTGTTTAAAAAAAATTAAACTATTTTTAAGAACCACCATCCATCAGTGACCTCTCCTTAATGTCACAACACAAGAAGGGAATAACTGTTTACCCAAAGAAAGTGTGTTGAATGGAGGTAACAATCCCTCATGGACTTTTCAGCCAGCCTTGTTACTGGAGCAATGAATTCCTGTTCTAGGAAGTGAGACCTCTGTGCCAAAGGGTTAGCTTAGTAGAGCAGGCAGTAATTTCTTTTGGATTTCCTGTCCTCCTCTGGGGCAGCGCCTGCCATTTGCGGTGAAGTGGGGTTGCCAGAGTGCACTCGTGCAGGCACGGGGTAGAGGCTGGCTCAGATGCTTTCTGAGCTGGATGCTGAGTGCTCTGTCCTCAGTGGCACAAATGGTCATGGCTCCATTAAACCTGGCTTGCCCCAGCTGAGGATGGAGGCCCAGATGTGATGCAGACTGCTGTGTGTGCAGGAGAGGGGTAGGAAAGGGAAGTGAGGCTTAACAGCCGGGATGTTGTCCTTTAATCCAGAGAAGGGGTTGGTGCCATTTGTAAGAGTACTCACCTCTGTGTTCTGCTTTCAGTGTGGGTTGGATCAACCCCCCAGGCTTTTCTTCAGTTAAGAGAGAAAAAGGAATGTTCTTTGTGGTTCTTGTTTATTTGGATGTTGCGTATTTTAGGTGTACACACATACGCGCATGCCCTAACCCAGTGTGCAGCTGATGTGTTCCAGGTAGGTGTGGTATACCCGTGTGCTGCAGACAATGTAGGAATACCTGAAGGACAAAGGCCATGATCACCACTTGGGGTGAGGAGAGGGGTTACAGATGTACTGAAGCTTTTTTGTTGCCCTGAACACCAGTGAAGTCAGCAGCTGAACTGAACAATCCTTTCCCCTGAAAGGCTTGGGGCATATTTTGCTCCAAACAAAGAATACCTAGTGCTCAGAGCAGTGGGGATGGTCTTACACCAAGACTTCCAAAAAGTGACTGCATTTCTTGGCAGACAAGTTGTCTTCCTGCTGAAGATCACCTTGTAAAGGGAAGCATCCCGTATCTTTAAGCTATATCTGGAATTCCTGGCTTCTAAAAAATGTTGGGCTCCAAATTGGGCTTTGCCAGTGACACAAAGTCATCTTTGTGCCATTGCTCCTGTCAGAGCTGTGTCAGAGCTGCTGTCTGCCTCTCTGCACTAAGGCACTGAATCCCTCTGCTGAAAGACGCTAACTCCCTGAAAGTGCCAGTGACTCCTAATATATTTCATTTTTTATTAGTCACTATTTAAAAGAAAGGGCATAATGTAGAGCTGTTGCCAAGCCTTCCTGTTCAAAATTAGAAACAACCATAGTCTTGGATAAAACTAAGAGGCAGAAGAGAGTGCCTGTGGAGGGGTGAAGTGTGTGTGGGATGAGAAGTGCATATGCATGTACTTTCCCAAATAATAAGGCATGGTGACCTCTAGTTCTCACCACCACCAAAAGAAGGATTGCTCTCTGGTTGTGGCAGCGCCTTTCCATCACGCCTGCCATCTCAGCAGTAACGATAGTGGCATGGTTTCAGAGGAGCTTGTGAATTATGGGTGATATTTCAGATGCCAGAGACTAATCACGATGCAGCACCAGGGAGTATTTCCTCGATTCATGTTAATTTCACAAATCATGTTTGACTTTTGGTTTATGATTTGATTTGTGACAAGGGGCTTTGGTTGAGTAGATTCCTAATGCAACCATGAATCAAGTCCTTTTTCCACAGTTTATTTAACACTGAAAATGAGTTTCAAAAAATAATAACAAAAAACTGTTAGCATATCTGTGTTAGCCTAGCAGTCATTCTCCATTTGTTTTGTTGGTGATGGCGGTGTTACTGTTTTTATCAAGGTGGTCAGAGAGATGGAGATGGTTATGAGCCCTAAGACTTTGAGCTATATATGCTGTATTTTGAGTCGTCGTACTTAACCATAAGACTGTGGACTGTAATTCTAGATACAGAGGGGAAAAACACAGCTCCATTGCAGCTCTCTGTATGTGTGCTGATACACCACACCAGATACACATTATGTTGGCTAAAATAGTATTATTGCAGACAGTTGTTCTATCTTGTATTTGTTGCATGATCACACTGACAGCCTTTAAGCAAGACTGGGACCCCTCAGTAACAGGTAATTTAGAAATAGCTATAGGCAATCTGTGCCTCCCTGTCTCCCAACAGATAATGTTAAGGGACAAAACAGCCTGGAAGGGTGGGCAGGGAGGTCATCCTCCCATTTTAAAGATAGAGAATGAGGTAAAGCAGGCTGGTGTGGGGTAAGCCCAGAGTACTCTTAACAACTTACATTGCTGATTCATAATGGGGAGTGATCAATGAGCTGCCAAAATTGGAGTGTGCACCAGTAATTACGACTAACCAGGTTCAGATGGTCAGGAATTGTAGGGAAATGTAAATAAACTAAGGGAATGAGCAAGATAACAGCAAAGCTGAGATTTAGACATATTCTTTAATGCACATTGGAGGGGAAACACTCGTTTAGTCTTATGGTTCTGTGTGGCAAATAAACCACATCAACTGGGGTGATGGTCCTCTTTCCTCTGTGCTACATATGGAAGATGTCTTCCCTGAATTGGCCCAAGATGGAGTTTTGTGTAGCAGAAAAGGGAGGAGTTTATACATTATTAACAGCTCTAGCACTGTGAATGAGCACAAGGTTCTTGTGAGGAGGCATTGAGGATTAAATAAGGGGAGACAAAGCTGCGTGAGTGAAGTTTTGTTTTTTTTCTAGGAAGTAATCTTACATTTTATTTTTAGATCTCTGATAATGTACATTTATGCAGTAAACTCAGCTTTCCTCGTGGTCTTATAAAAGCAATTGTCCCACTGTTGGAGAAACTGTTTGCATGCAGCACAAGTGCCATCATAGAGTCCAGAGGGAAAGGACCTTCCCTGTCCAAAGCGGATATGTCACACTGATACAATTTTGCTGGAGAAGTCCTGACAGAGCTGGCATTATCCGTTCAATCTCATTTCATCATCTCTTCGGTTTAAATTAGTGGAGTTTTGGCAGGAAGTGGGAATGAGATAGAATAAAGACATCCTTGGACCATTCCGTGCCCTTTTGCTGTGGATGTTTCTACTAGTATTTCTTGACTCCCTTTCCATCAATATGGCTGTATATATACCAGTAAATTTCTACTCACAGGTGCATGTAGTTATTTGTATATATATGTATATATTTATATCCAGGCATTTTTTAATCTTTACACTTCTGATTTTTTTTTCAAATTTTGTTGGAACATTTATTTTAATCTCCCTGTTCTTCAACTTGATCAGCATTTTAAAGAAGAATCTGTTTTGAGAGAAAGGGTGGACATCAGAATATTGGCATCATCTCCCATTCTCTGAAATGCACCATGCATTCATCAGCTCTTTTTCTGAGCACAAAAGTTCTCCTTCTCATCATTCAGCAGGACCGTGCTATCACTGGGCAAGTGCCCAAGCCTCGTTGCAATGTACACAACACGCCTCCTCCTGATTTCAGAGGTGAAGGTGCTTCCCAATGAGCCAGATAACAAAATTAAAATGTCCTCCTACCCGCGCACAGCTCACGGTTCTGGCTTAGACAAGACCAGCTGCCAGTAGGTGTCAAAGACTTACAGCTCCGGTGCTGTCTGCAGAGGCATTCATGCTGCCAGTCCTTTCCTGCAGGGTTTTCCTGTAATTCTGTTCCTTTTTTGTTAAAAACTAATTGTGAAGTGACAGAGGATGCAAGAAAGAGAAGAAAGGATTCTGCTTGTTCTTTTGTTATCGTTGGCCCAGGACTTTGGCATTCTATCCATCTGTGGGGAAAAGCTGTCAAAAGGCAGAAGGAGGGTTCAGAAAGTTGGAGTAGCTCCAAGGGCTCAGCACTGAAAATTAATTTCCTGATAGGCATGCTTCTTGGTAGTCTGGTCATGGGGGGTCAGATGCTGTGGACACAGGGAAAGAAAACAAAACATGACTGGAAGACAAAACGATGTCCCATCTGGGCCACGGTTAGAAATGAGAGAAATGTTCACAACCCCTTTGTGAAATGTTCACTTTGGCCCCTTTTCTTCTGCTGCTGAGGTGTTTTAGTACTGCCAGGAATTAGAGGCACGGGGGCGGTTGGAGTTGGGAGTGGAGCCAGCGCGTGTGGGGCTGGGCGCCGCAGGTGGGCCTGGGGCCACAGAGCTCGTGGGAGGCCGAGGGGAGCGGGGGCTGAGCCCAGGATGGTGTCACAGCCTGCAGGATGCCAGCCTGGCACGGGGTAGCGGTGGTTAAAGGTACAGTCTGTGCAACACGGCGTTAATAAGCTCTGCCCAAAAGCCTGACGGTGTCCTCTGCTCACTGCCTGACACGTGAGGTGGTGAACTTCCGTGGTGTTGGGCCTCTTGGCCTGGCGTTGGGAAACAGGCCCTCAGTGCCGCAATTCTCTCACACAAGCACTGGTGAAGGGTAGATGCAGTTCCATATTCTCTAGGTATTTAAGGGCTGAAATTCTCCTTCAGAGAAGTTTTGTGCAACTTTGGGTGTATCCAGGCCTTTGTCGTTAAAGGAAAGGCCTCTCAGCTCCCAGGAATAAGCCCCAGAAGTGTACAGTCACTGGCAGACTTGCAGCGGTGAGCAGACGCATGTTGTCTCATCTCAGCCCGTCCTGCACAGAGGATCCCTCTGTCTCTTCCATCTCGTGTGCCCATTCAGGAGATGCTGTGGTGCCTTGGCATGCGTGGCTGCTCTCCATGAAGGCAGTGCTCGAAACACTTTTCATCCCCAGTAAGTCACAGGTACAGAGCACAACAGCGGTAATTCCTGCTACCTCTCTTTCCTCTCCAGAATCCCCATTCTCTGCAAGTCCAAACTGAATTAGCAACCCAATACGATCTCCGCTCAAACAAGCAGATCACAGTTAAACTTGTCTTTCGGAAAAAGAAATCTAATGCATGCACATTTTCTTGCAGGCAAGGAAAATATAAAAAATAAGGAGTTCCTGGCCCAGTGCCAAATCAGGGTTTAAAAATTCATGCCCGCCATAAGAATTTATATAACTTCTGAATAATTTATAGGCTGCGCCAATAACAAGGGGCTTAATATCTGATAGAGATTATTTAATCAATAGAAAACAGTGCAGGGAAAAAGCCGTCAAAGAATTACAGCTTGTCAGTCAGGGCTGGGCAGCTTTTAACCCTTCCTCTGCTATTCAGATGTTATTTCATATATATGCATGAAAGGGTGTTTTACAGAGTGGTAGCATGGGAGAGGAATCACCAGGACTTTTTTTTATTATTATTATTTATTTATTTTTTTCTAGAGGCTTTTCTTTGGCAGTCTGTCGCTCCAGACAGATCCCTTGCTGATTCACCACAGCTTTGAAATGTGTTGAATTTTCTAGCTCTTAGCTGAAAGTAGTTAGTTTTTGATGAGTCGTCTGCTGGGGATTTTGGGTTCCTGCGAGATGGTTCACACTTTAACAGGATTGGTGCTGGTGCCTAGCAAATGACATTTGTGGTGTGGCTCTTTTGGTTTGTGTGTGATTCTGTGGCAGATCTTTGTGTAATAGAGCAAGAGCTTTTTACATGTACAGGCTCTAAGAAGTGTAGGGACAGGAAAGAGCTAAAAATGTATCTGTTTTTATAAAGGAGATTCCTACTTGACTTGTGTCCCTGGCCTCAGTAATTGCTTGGACATCTGTGTCAACTCCAGATTGTCTTAATCTATGCCATGTTCCCTGGTCTTCATATTATTATTTGCAAGATTTTCATATAATCATATATTAAATAATATGACAAGAGTAGCTGAACATCTCAGCACATATGGTAATTTCACAAAGTTCCTTACCCATACGCATTGTGCCACAAAGCAGCAAGCTCCTGAGCATGGAGGAAATAAGCAGGAACTCCGCTGATTTTCTTTCTTTTTGTCTGTGTCTCATTCTGTATAATTGTATCTGGGTTGTACATCTCATTGTAGTGCACACCTGAAGTTGTGCATCTTAAAAGCTAGCCAGCCCCACATGAATACCCAGTCTAATTTCTGGCATAGTAAAAGCCCTAGAACATCACCCAGTGGTTACTAAATTCAGGCACATGTAGAAGACCAACCTACTTGTTTAGGTTTAATTGAGGTGGTGCATCATATGGGTAAATATTGTACCATTCAATAAAAAATGGAATATTAACCGCTTCCCTAACAGGCAGCTAATCACATGCCCTGATGAACCTATTGCCTGAGCAAAACAAGAAGCTGCATGAATTGACTACCAGTCCTAGAGCACCAGAGACTATTCTTGTTACTTGTATTATTTTAGCATTTATAACACTTACCTGAAATACCTTGTGTTTCAGTATGAGTTTTCATCAAAAGATCTCTATCCTTTTAATGCTTTTATAGTAATAAATACATTTGTATCACCCCAGAGGATCTAATTTGTGTAGCTGTGAATGTCTCATAAATTTTCTTCATCTATAAGGCTGAGAAAACAGGAACTGCATACCCACACTAGGATGTATAGTGATGGGCTGCTGTGGGCAATCCCATCTGGCACGAATTTTAGTATTTCACACCATTCCTGCTAATGGTTTACAGACAGCTTTTCGTCTTCTACAAATTATAAGTGGGGTGTTTGTTTTTGTTGTTATTATTCTGCCATAGATATCTGGTAATGCATGATCCTGGTGTTTTCTGTGCCAGACGGTCTTTCTTTAACAGCATTTTTCCAGGCATTGCTCAGAGCCAGCCTGTTTATTTTGTTGCAGCCCTGCTTTAGAGGTAGCATGTAGCAGTGTTGCCTCAGTGGGAGTACTGTGAGTTAGTTCTCAAAGTTCCCCAAGGCCTGGGCAGAGACATCCTTTAATAAGGTGTAACATAATTCACCAGGTGGGAAGGAGAAACCATCACGTCTTCATGGCTGTTTTAAGTGATGTCTTTGTAGTGTTGCAGCACAAAGGCAACTTCGCTGTGCTGGCACTGGACAAGAAGGGGGCAAAAAGAGAATCTGTACACCAGTCAGCTTGGAATTCAGATCACAAAGCAACTACTGGAAACCTCATGATGGGCAAGTCGAGCTGTTGTCAAGCATTACGGCAAAGAACGGTCTTCAGGAATGAGCTGAAGAAAAACAATGACGTAGCTCTGTGGTTAAGAAGAATGGTTTCCTTCCAAGAGTAGGGATGTTGTGAAAGCACAGAATTATTTGCCTGGAAATTTAACAAACTCATGGAAATGTAACAAAAGGAGGAGACAGTGGAGACATGGAAGGAGTGGTCAAAGTGGAAAGCTAAGAAAATGATATTGCAGTGATGATCATATACCTGTTTTGAATTGCTAGTAGTAGGGCAAGAATATATCAAAATGAAAGAGAAGATGATAAATTAATCAATATAGAAGTTATCTAGCTAAAATTAGACAAGAATTTTTAGCATTTAACAGCCTCAAGTTGTTCCAGGGGAGGATTAGATCAGATAAGAGGAAGAATTTCTTCATGGGGAGGGTGGTCAAGTATTGGAACAGGCTGCCCAGGGAAGTGGTGGAGTCCCCATCCATCCCTGGAGGTATTTAAGAGATGTTTGGATGTGGCACTAAGGGACGTGGTTTAGTGGTGGACTTAATAGGTCAGGTCGATGGTTGAACGTAATGACCTGAAGGTCTTCATTTATTTGGGAGGAAAGGAAGAAAACTGTACTGATTTTTTTATCTGAAAAGAAAATTTTTGCAAGGTGGTTTGTTTTTTGTTTTGTTTTTGTTGTTGTTGTTTTGTGGGGGGGTTTTGAGTGTTGGAGCAAAAACTTTTGGTCTTTTAATTACTGGTATTGGCATCCCAAATCTTCACAGCCCTAGCAGGTAGGTAGCATAGTTGGATATCACCAAAAATATGGTGGATTATGTTTGTTTTGTTGAATTATGTTTAAACATGTTGTTGATCATCCTATGTTTACTGATAGTTTGCAGGGGGAAATGGATCATTCACTGTGTTAATAGGAGTCCTACTGACACACAGGATTTGGAAAAGACTAAAATGACTTGTAAGGGAGTGTTTCAGGTGCAGGAATGATGTGACACTGGTGGCCTATAGGCCATCATAGCTTGTGATCCTCAGCATACAGCTAATTTGGGGTAATAAGGAGGACAGGTATAGTGTTTTTGTTGTTGTTGTTGTTGTTAAATTTCTAGTCTACGTTGGAGAACAAGCCATAGTCAGCCATGGGGAGGCTGCTTTAAAACGGAGAGCTGTGAGGTCTCTGCTGGTTCCTGATACAGCCAGGATCTGAGAGGTGCAAAGGTGGTTTAAGGCCATTTCTTTATATTCCTCTTGGCTACTCCATCTTTTTTACATGCAGAAATCGTCCCTCCTTTGCAGTACTGTTTGATTTCTGTTATAATTTGTTTACTGTTTGGGTCCCTGAAAGAGTAAATAAAGTGAAACAGAAAGAAGGAAAAAAGAAAAGAAAGAACGGGAAAAAGAAAGAAAATAGTCTAGGCTTATTACTTTTCTAAGCTGTATGCATGTTTCTGATTTGGTATGTAGTGGGTCATCTGAGGTTAGGAACTTACTAGCTTTTACTTGGGGAGGTGGTGATGCTGCGATGCAGATGGAAAGATGGCAAAGGGAGTAGATAAAACACAGCTGCATGCAATCTCTCAGCTCCACTCCAGCAGATGATACCATTCTTGCATTAAGCATTTAGCTTCTTTGTCTTGAAAAATCAAAGTGTTGGCTCCTTGAAGCTCGGAAACGTCACCAGAGATGTTTTGTTTAATGTCTTGGCTTGTAGCAGGGGCATGAAGAAATCCCATGCAAGCCTTGGGCCTTGGTGTCCTTATGAAAGCAAGCTGTGGCCTGCAAAAACTTCTGCAGCCTCTTAAAGAACATAGCTAGTGAGGAAAATCCTTAATCGAGAATTTATTTTTAACACCATGTGCAATAGGCTTCATATCAAGCTGCAGAAGCCTGTTGGTTTCTCACTTTTCCAGTCCTAGCAAGCAGAGAGGGAGCTGGTGGGGACAGTGTCGGGTAGAAGGGGCAAGAGACAACAGGGACTAAGCCCAGCTCAGATGCTGAGTGACTTTGTGAAGAACAGGAGGTAAGGCTCACAAGGGTTGTCTCACATGAAATGCAAGGATTAGAAGAGCTGATATGTGCCCGGAACATCCAAGAGGTGAGAGCTAAGTGCTCTTATGGAGTCTTTTGTCCTAATGTAGCCCCTCTCTGTATTATCCCTGCAGGTGGGGTACCTGCTGCTGCCTTGCCTTTCCTTGGGCCTTCCTTGCGATGGCAATTACAGAGCAGGGTTTGTTCCATTTTTACAGTGGGAAGACTGATGCCATCAGTCAGGCAGGATTTAAAAAACACTTCCTTCACCTGTAAGTCACTTTTCATCTCCTAATATAATAGGAGAGCAGTGCTGGCAACTCTTCCGGGTTTTTAGATTTTTTTCCCTTGCTCTGAAAAAATGGGAAAAAACAGTAGTAGAGTGAGATGAGAGCATGTCGGATCTGGGAAAGATAAAAAGGGAAGGAGAGACACAGGAAAATACTTTTTAGTGTTTTCTCCCCTGCAGGCTCTATGCTATTTACCTTCTCCTAGGTCCTCCAAGAGCTGGCACTGGCATGCTTCTAAACCCATAGCACTTTACACAAGTAAAGGATTTTAGTCATTGGTGTGGACTCAGGAGATCTGGATTCTCTTCTGTGACACAAATTCAGGAAAGATTTTGTGTCTGTACGCCTTATTTTCCAGCCTCTGGCATAATGCTCTTTCTTTCATTTGCTTTTTCTGTTTGGCTTGAAAGCCTTTCAGTATGTGTATGTTTTTCCTTTATGGAGTTATTCACATTTTAAAAAAAAAGAGACAGAAATATGAATACATAGTATTTAGTGGGGATTGGGTAAGCTGCGTGGCGGTGGTTAGAACTGGTGCAACACTTGGAAATGTTTAAACCCCCCTCGCTGGAAATAGCGTGTGTACTGACTGCTGCTGTGCCCCATCACGTGCCAGCAAAACCTTGGCTGGCACCGAGATGGAGGCAGGTGCTGAATGGTGTCCTTGTTTAATCAAAAATCTCCTAGTTGGGGGCTACCCTAAAAAAAAACACAACACAGTTGTACTGAAGGGAATAGGGTTGGCGGCTGACCAGCTGCAAATCTGAGCTCAGAAATGCTGGTTGCAACATAACCGTGTCGTACTTGTGGAACAATCCCTGCAGCATTTATTTCTTGCATTTGACCACTGGGGAATGTGTTCGTCATCCTTCTAACTCCTGTCACGTTAGGGGCTTTGTCAGATCAGGATACATTGTCGCTGTGCTTCGCTATGTCCCTTAACTTGTCATAGGCACAAATCTTTTTCAGATGTTCTCCCCTGTTCACTTGCATTATTATATCTGGTGCTTCTGGGTGGCAAGCAGAAATGAATAACCTTGTAAATGCTCCCTGTCTTTCAATTTGTTTTATTTTTCGTACAACATGTCAGTGCATTTTTGTTGAGTGTTTTTAATAAGATGAAGTTGATGAAAATAAATTGCTTTGCAGTTCCTGCTGTGGGTGACAGAAATGCTTGGTCTGTAATTTTCCAAAACCGTGCATTTGAAACCAGTGGAGAGGGTTTTCTGAATGCCCGTAACTGCAATCATCTTCATAAAATTCCTCCCAGGAAAAGAAAACAACTATCAATTTGAATTTTGGGGGCAAGATGCCCTGCTGTATCCAGCTTCTGCCGGGCACAGTGAGAGAAGGAGCTGTCAAGGAGAATTCTAGGATTGATTCAGTGCCAGGTTTGGGTCTGCCATATGGGATATTTAGCCAAATCTGTCTCTAGTATGAGAGGGAGAAAGAATTATATAGCAAACCCTCGTAGGAGAGTATCTGTTAGCTAGGATTTGGAAAGCGAGGACTGGGAGTTGAATTTGTGGACAGCCCAGTGCCCATGGCTACTGCGTGTCAGCTTTCTTCTGAGTTTTTCAATGTCTTGCTGAAAAAACATAATGCAAAGGAAAGGTGATCTCCATATTATCAGGGTGTACTCAGCAGCCAATCTGGCCTGTACCCATCTCTTCCAGGAGAGAAGGTAATCCAGATATTCCAAATGTGATTTTTGAATTGAGATTTTACTCATTTTTAATCATTTTAATGAAAATTTGTCAATACTGCCATATTTTTAGAACTGTTTCTATCTTGTTAGAAAACACTGAAAATATAGTTGATTCCCTAAAATTTAGAAGTTCATTTTGTTGTCCACGTTTTTGTGCTTCCATCCTACTCACCTAGCTGTTAAGACAGTGTTAATACCTGTCCCTTGCTGCATTCTCTGCTGCATTTGTGTAAGAAAGGGAAGTGCTGTCAGATGGCTCTGGGGCTCCATGAAATGCTGTCTCTTTTTCTGGCTGGGATATGAAACGTGGCTGGTGCACAGGAACTGCTGCTGAAATGGGAGCTCAGGTCCCACGTCTGCAACTTGAAGGCTAATGCCATTATTGTTAAGCCAATTTTACTTTCCTCAGGCCAGCTTGTACTTCTCCTATTCCATCTTTTTGGAAACTGAAAACAGGAATAATTAAGCCCCCAAGTTTATGAACTAGTCCCCTCTTCCATTCCAGAGATTTCCTCGGAGATTACATTGCTTGAGGTACAGAAGAGACAGTATCGTGGATTAATTTTGTCATTGTCCTCTGAAA
The DNA here is from genome assembly GCF_011077185.1 of Oxyura jamaicensis. NCBI lineage: Eukaryota > Metazoa > Chordata > Aves > Anseriformes > Anatidae > Oxyura > Oxyura jamaicensis. The sequence continues at coordinate 26,403,157 of NC_048897.1, forward strand.
TTTGAAGAGTTGGATTAATACCAGTAATAAAACTACTTTGCTGTAAAGCAAAGCCTTGAGAGATGGGGATCATACTGCACATACTGACCAGCCCGATCTGTTGTGCTGACCACGCTGAGCCTTGTTGGCATAAGAACAGAGATGCACACTCCAAATTTGGAAAAAAAATCCAACTGTTGTTTGCAAGATTTCCGGTGAAGGCTCTCAAACAAAATGCCAAAGGTTTGAAAGCTCTGGTGCCTTATTGCCTTACAGAAGTTACCTTTCCAATCACCTGCCTGGCCACGCAGCCCTGAAACTGACTTCAGAGGAGCTAGGCAGTGAAGGGGGAGTGTGGTTCTGCCCCTCTTACAGAGCTGAAGGGCATAAAAGCCAGCTGAGCTGAGCTGCTTGAGACAAAGAACAAAAGTGAATTTTCAGTTTTAAAAAATCATTTGTTGTTTATCATTGTCATTCCAGACCCTGAGCAATAAAACCAAATAATCTCACTGCATAATTTTTCATTGTGTATTAGAATAGTATATGCTGGGCAATCAGGCAAGGAGACAGGATAGCTCAGAGCAGCACTGGAGATGGAAGAAGCCCATGGAGGTTTCAAACAATCCTCTTGCCGATAAAAGCCCACGGTTTAGTCCAGATTATACCTAATTTATTTTGAAATGTTTCAGTTGATGGTGTTTGTGCCACTCCCTTAGGGAACCTATTTCCTTCCCACTATTACGCAACATCTCTAGAGATTTGTTTTAATAAGTTTTATTAAATTTATTTTATTTTTTATAAGTTTTCTTCTGCTTGGCTGCCTTTCATTACACCTGCTTACAACAGGAAGATGGTCTGTCCATGGCAAGTCCTTTCCTTCCCAAAGATTTCACTTTTCTCTCTTCGCTAAGAGTGCTGTGTGAGGACCGGGGTTTTCCTCTCTTGTTCCTAGGCCCCTGTTGTGCTGCATTTATTCACTCAGTTCTTCACATGTGAGTTGGGGGGGAACAGCTGCTCCAGCAAATAACTGCTGTTCAGCAGCAAGAGCTGAAGCCCTTTATTGAGGCTGCACACATGTAGTTCTTTTGATCTTTTCTCATAATTTAAACTATTCACCTTTTTTTTCTGAACTCCCTCTAGTTTGTTGACATCTCTCTGGTTCCCAGGTGTCCAAGACAGAGCAGTATGTGAGTGCAGCTTTGCCAAGGCTGTTTTATAAAGGAACTGTCAGCTCGGTTAGGGGACCTGCGCCTTCCTAGTATGCAGCCTCACTCCACAGTAGGTATAAGCACATCAGCTTATACCTGATTATTCTCTTCCTCCCCTCCTGGTTTCTTGGGTCATTTTTGGCTTCCACATTATCTCTCACTAGACTATCGAACACCAAATCCAATGAATCAGTGAAAGGCTGATAAGTGTCAAATCATTCACTTGTCTAAAGTTTGCAGAACCCCTGTTAAAATGCAGGGGCACCTGTGTTAAAAATACTAATCACCCCTGGTTTTAAATTTTTAATCTAGTGTTCTTCCCGTAAGTGTTCTCCTTTGCCATGTGTAGATGGAGGTGTTTATATAACAACGTGTGTGTGAGAAGCTGTATGATAGCGTGCTTACAAAATCTTGGCTTTATTTTTTTCTAGGTATTTGGTGCTAGAACACGTGTCAGGTGGGGAGCTCTTCGACTATCTTGTAAAAAAGGGAAGATTGACACCAAAAGAAGCCAGGAAGTTCTTCCGACAAATCATCTCTGCTTTAGACTTCTGCCATAGTCATTCAATATGGTGAGTACAGCCATTTCCAGCAGGTTCATAAAAGCACGTGTTAAAGGCATCTGATTTCTTGACACTTTTATTTACTATTAAGTAACTGATGTTGTAAAGCTCTAAAGGCATTAAGTGCTGGCATATTTTAAATACATGGCTGTCGGTGAGACTGCACCAGTGAGAGAGAGACCTTTCATGGAGTACACTGTCCTTCATTTCTCACTGGAAGAGAATTCATTCACGGGGAATGCTTTAACCAGGAAAACCAAAACCGTCAGGGAAAAGCTGTTTAATTTCCATCATTCATAGTGGCACTTGCTAATAACTGAGAATTACGAACAATATTTCAAAACGAGTCCCTGAAGAAACTTGGGATAGTTACCAATACAGACAAGTCATTTTATGGCATCCTTCAGTTTTTGGAAGCCTGCTGGCTTTTGGCAACTTTGACTGAGTCCCTTCTGGGCATTTGAGACATTGTTGCCTTTAATTTCCTTTCCAGTAGGGAAGAATTTCCTTGATCTGACTGCAATTGATATTAACTAGCTCCATCAGTTGATTTAACCATCGAGTATGGTTTAAACTTGCATTCAGGTCATGGTTTACATTGGACCAGTTTCCACTTCATCTTCAACAAGTGTAGGTAATTTAAATTATACTGAAATCAAGTTGTTATGATCAGTCTGAGCACAGAGTTTCTGTGCAGCTACTGACCTGCTTATTTCTGAGAAATGTAGCTCCTCGCGGTTAGATTGGCTGGGGGAAACCATTTACATTATCTCTGCGTGGCTGCTTCTCCATAGCCACAGCCAGCCACAGATCTCCCCTCTCCAGGAGGCCAAGGGCTGCTGTTAGATATTGCAGCAGAAGGACTTGCATCATCACCATGTGGCTACCTCTTGGTAACCATACAGTGATTTCTGTACCCCCAGTTTTGTGCAGAGAACTCCCAATCAAATAGCTGCACAAATAGCTGCAGCAAAAATGGATGCCTAAATATTTCACTCGATCTTTTAGCCTGCTCCCTTTACGTCTCTGACTCAAGTCAACATGCAATATTAATTTGAAAGAGAGCATATTTCTAATAAATGGAAAGGGAAATAAGAGCCTTTCTAGAGGACATATTAAGAAGAGTATACTGTTAGTGGAAGCAGCAGTCCAAAGGCGGTGGGTCTGGGTGGGAACATCCTGAGGACAATGCCTACCTGGCACAGGCAGATTTATAATAGCCAGAGAAATTTCCAGAGAAACTGAGAGCAGATTGTTTGTCCTGATTAGAGGATCTAAGAGCAGTTTGTCCTGATTAGAGGATCTAAGTTTTCTCTGTTGGCAGATACCTTGGAGGAGTTTTGTTCTATGAATTCCACAGTTTTTCCTCCATGCTAATCAACTGGTTTGAGGGATCATGACCTTCTCATAATCAGTACAATCCTTCGTAGGCTGTACAAGTGTAACTTTTTATGTATTCTGACTGGGCAGTGGTTTGCATACATAGGTGTTTCTGTTCTCTACTTGGCTTAACACATAGATACCCAATCCAAAAACACTCAAAATCTGTTTAACTACAACTGAAGAAAAGTGATTTGCTCTTTCAAATGAATATGCCAGAGAAATGTGATTCACAGTTGGAATAGAAGTTTCTCAGAAAACATGTATATACACATACACGCCAGTCCTTTGTGCTTGTGTTGGGCACCTCTTGACGTGTCTGACTTTAATAAACTGAGCGAGGATCATGGTGAGGCTGTCACCACGACAGACAAGCACTTCTGGAGGTTTAAGGGGATGTGGAATTTCCAAGGCAGAGTGCACATCTCTCTTGAGGAGTCCATTTTCCTCTATTAAACATTTGGATTGTGGGCAGTAGTCTTGTTTAGAAGTAAATCCCCTGTCTCCTTGCCAACTCCCACTCGACTAGCATCTAGTGCTGAATAAGCTAGCAGTAAATCATAAGTTCTCCTTCCCTCCCAGTCACTCTTGAGTCTTGTGTGGTCTGTGTTATGCTAGGCTCTGGGTGATATTCTGAACAGTTATCATTAAACCCTTTTTGAAAATCAGAGCATGCATAAATGTATTTGTGTGCATGTGTGTGTGAGTAAAAAAGTTAATGTGCTTTCCTAAGCAATGAAGCCTGACCTTGTCCTGTCGTGGGGCAGTGAAATGACAAATCATCTCATCAGCCAGGTTATCCAGTTATGACCACATTGAAAAATGAAGGCTTCTGCTTTGGTTAATGACTAAACGTGGGTGCCTGTAACCCACTGGCAGGATAGATTGATAGCCTGGTGTCCCCAGACCCATATCATCATCCAATCGTCTTCCATTACCTCCCAAAACACAGAAATATCCATGGCTTACTTTTACTGCAGTATGTAACCACATTCAGCTTTCCCTGCTCAAAATGTATTGATGCGTCAGGATTCCTGGATCAAAGAATCAGAAAGGATTCCCCAGTGCTCCCATCAATAAAAGACTTTGGCTGCTTCTGTGTGGAGAGATCACCTGTGTCTGAGAAGGTGGCTTCAAACAAGCAGCTCAGACAAAGAAGCAAAATAGGCTTGGAGCTTCAGTGTGTTTGCGTGTTGTTTTAAAAAAATGCAGGAGCTTTCTGTTACTCTGTTTAGTGGACACTGGGGACAAAGATTTGAGGTACCTCACTCTGAGGTGCAGTTACTTAGGGAGTTTTGTGGTGCATTTGGCCATGGGGGTAGCTTGTAGGTAACCCGCTGGAGGGTAACCCACTAAGGGCTTCCATGGGTGGCACTGCACCCATTTAAAAACAAAACAGATAGTGCTGTGCCGAGGTATTACGTGGCATCCTGTGAACAGTGTGTGTGTGTTACCTTGGTGCTTTGCCCGAGCTAGCAAGCAGACCAGTGAGCTCAGTGATGCAGCATCACTGCTTCTACTCCCAGCTCGGCAAGCTCCGAGGGCTCTGTGCCGTGCTGCAGCACACAGTGCAGGCACGCTCAGAGGTGGTGCAAGAAATGACAGAGGAACCTGGGGTCCCTTGGGCATCAGTGTCAGACCTTTCTAGCTTGGGAGGTTTTCTCTGGATGTAGCTAATAATTTTTTCCTAGGCTACCAAATGCTGGGTGCCTGCTCTCTTATGTCAGGACCTGTAAGTTGTCTCAGCTGGATGCCCCAAATCAATAGCCCTTTTGCATAGCCTGCATCCAGAGCTCTCAGCTAATTGAGCATCGCCTATATTTTCCACAAAAAGCAGTAGAGGAGCACGTACTGGGGTAGGTCGCAAATCCTTGCTTTCCTCGGGAAGAGGCTGTTAGGTGCAGCAAGGGAATGCTGCAGCGCGGGAGGAGGTGGGCGCGGGGCAGGGGGAGCTGGCGGGTGCCGCATTGGCTGCGGGTGACATCACCGCCAAACGCCGGGATTGGCCGCGGCCGGATTTTGTGCGCTGGGTTTGTGCTTTGGTCAAGCTCATATTCGGTGCCTGTATCTCACAAGCTGACAAATAAAAATATGATTACAGAAAATGCCCCGTGGCAAACCTTATTATGGCTTCAGAGATAACAGATAATGCCAATTACTGCACAGGGCAGTGGTGACATTGAGAGGAAATCCCCTGCGGTAATGAGCAGCAAGATTATTATTTCATTTTATTTTTATTTTGGTTGGGTTTCATTTTGTGTTGTGTTTTTTTTTTTCTTTTCTTCCCCAAGTATGCACAAGAGGGGTTAAGGCAGGTTCTTTATGAATATTGATAAATGACAATTATGAGGGCCCTTTCTCTTTTCATTGCCTGGGGCTGTGCCTGCTTGAGCACGCACAAGGCTCTCGCTGAAGTGTGTCTGTGTGTGCCTGCGTAGGCATGGGGCTGTGTGACTTAGGGGGCTAAGGCAATGAATAAGAGCTTTGTTTGGCTTCGCCTGGTGTTCTTCCCATTGGTGCAGGAGGGGAAATGGCTCCTTATAAAATAGCACTTCAAGATTTCACAGCGGTGGTGCCAAAATCTCTGGTATATTACTGCAGGCAAGAGCTGCAGAGCACTGTCAGTAAAGGAAGCACACTTTTAGGAAGAAACCTGGAATGTCTTCAAGAAGCAGAGAAAGCTGAGGAATGCCAGGTGCCATGAGAAACCTTTTCTGTTACATAGTCCCACCCTCCTAGTGATTCCAGCTTTGCCTTGCTTCTTTTAGAAGGAGGATGCTACACTGTTGTGCAGAGGTTGTCTGCTGAATAATGAAGATTACCACAGCTGGACACTTTGAAATCATGACACAGGGCCTCCAGATGTGCAACTGTGTTAGAAATCACAAAACTTAATAATGTTGGTTTCAGTTATTTCTTCTTGGGGTCCTTGAGCCCTTAGATTTTGGAGTTTTCTTTCAGACTATCAAATTCAAAAGGTGCCTTTTTCTACTGTTGAGTGCTGAGATTTTCCAGTCATTGCCTGAATCCTGGAGCTGCAGGTCTATGATTGAGACTCACTCCAAACAGTGAGGAATTTTCATATTTTCCTTGTACAGGAAACTGGAGAAAAACCATCAAGTACAGCAGCTGCAATGTCACAGGCAAAATTACCAGCTCAGCTAAAGTCAGAGGACATGTATTTTTGTAAGTTTATTTCTTTACATAAGCCACTGGAAGCTCAAACATGGCATAGTCTTATTGTAAGCATAACCAGGTAACAATCTTTGGCAAGTACATGTGTAGTGGTGAGACCTGACAGTCGGCTCTGGCTTTGGAATACGTGAATATATGTTTTGAGGCAAGGTTTTCAAGGAGGGGTAATATATTTTAATAGATCAGTGGAAATAATTGTATAAAAAACAGACAGGGTTTCAGGCATTCAAGCCCGTCTTCAGGTCTCCTGATATGTTTATAGATGTTGTCCTTTTTCCTAGCTATAACTATCTTTACTTGTTCCACAGGATTCTGTGAAAAAAAAATACTAAATTTGAGCATAGCAACCATGACTCTATACAAAGATTCCTCTGTAGGTAGATGCAAGTTACACATTTGGATCTCATTTGCAGAAGCAAGAGAAAATAAGATGAAAGGCTTTTTCTGCTCATGAAAATTAAAAATACTGCTTCTCATACTATTAATTATTACTGGTAAATTATTTGCATCACATCAGGCTTGTGCTAAGCACTTTTAAGAGGATACTGCAGAACAATTACTCTGTGGTCGGGTCCTTCTGGGAGTTTGGGGTCAGTAAGAAAAGCATTTGCAAAGTAGCCAACAATTTGATTAGTACAAATGACCTGCAACTACTCCAATTAGGAGGTTTCTTGGGTTAGAAATCTGTGACCTACAACAAGTCGTCATGGAAACTGATATGAACGTTTCAGTTCATAAAACACTTTAAAATAATGGGTTAGTTCATCATCTCGTGCCAAGTGACATAGTTTCTTTGAATCCAAGATCTTGAATCTGTCTCTACACCAGAAATATTCTGCCAACCCTGGGTGACGGGGAGAAGGTGGTTGTTTTACTTCTCTTTTTTTTTTTTTTTTTTTTTTACTGTGCTGCAACTGCCTGCAGTACAGCTACGGGGATATCCCCAGAGCAGGAGGACGGACTGGAGAGGTGAGTGGAGGAAGCTGAATAGCATCACTGGGAGCGACCAGAAAACAAGCTTGGCCAGCATGTGAGTGGGAAGCTGGAACACATTAATGCTTGCACGTGCCTTTCATTTTCTCTGCACCACCTCTGAGATCTGTGCCAATTTCCATGAGACCATTTTTTCAGACTTCTCTCTCCACCCCTCCTCATCTTGTGCTACAAGGGAACTGTAAAGCCTTTGTTGCAGTATGTAAAAGAGGGATGATGCCGAGAGCCTGACAGTGTGTACTTTCCCTGTCATGGCGTGTTTAATGGCTCCCTTTCACTCACAGGCTTTCCCTTCAAAAGTCTGCTGCGTGCAGGCTGGTGGAGCTGACTTCCCGCTCTGTTGTCTTGGGCGAAGGAGCTCTGGGCACTCTGTGGCCACCCTGGGTCAGGGTAACGCTGACTTCTCCTGCAGGGCTGCATTTCCCTTTCATGTGCCTTCTCAGCATCTGCAGGGCTCAAGAGGAAAGTTTGCCGTGTTTGTCACTGAAGGAACTGCTTTCTTCTATTCTGATTTCCCAGCCATGTGCTGAAGCCCCCACAGCTTTAGAGCCTTTAGAACAATGAAAGGGTAACGAGTCCTCTGTTCACCTGCAGAGAGAGGAGTTGATGCGGTCATATAAGACATGGAGAGCCAGAGACATCAGCTGGAAAGGGACCAAATTAAATGCATTTACTCTGCAATGTTCCATTAATGTCAAGTAATTACCACATACAGTGGGATTTTTGTTTTGTTTTGTTTTGGCACACGAGAATTCTTTCCAAATATGAATGCATGAGGCCATCCAGGCGGCTGGGCTCTTAGGTAAATTATAACAAGCCTTCCCTATTCCCATATGTTCCTCTCCCTTCCTTCTGGCATTTGGAAAGCTGGCAGTGCAGAGATGGGAAATGCAAATGCAGAGAGGAGGTCTCGTTCCCAGTGGCAGGGATGCTGCTTCTGCCACCCTGGTGCAGACTCCTGGCCTCAATACCATTCCCAAGATGCTCCTCAAATTCAAAATGGTCCAAAGATAGATAGCAGGGAAATGTCCCAGCTAGAAGAAAACTTCCATCTGGGGCATAAAATTCTCCTGTGGTTGAATGTGCAAGCACTGCCTGGTCCCATTGGCACCCTGGAGGAGTGCTGCCACAACAAAAAATGCTCAGGACTGCCATGGGTTCCTGTGCTCAGTATCCATGCCTGGCACTAGGGACTGTGTTAAAGGAGAGATGGGGAGGGTCAGAGAGTTGCAGTTTTAGGTATTTCAGCGCCCAGTCAGAAGGAAACCTTTCAATTCTTGTCAGAGTCCACACTCTGCCCTCTGCTGCATGGGCTGTAGAGAAGAGATGGTAATTTTCCTTGGTTTTATTTTGGTGAGAGTCTAGAGACTATAAACCAAAACTTTAAGGGCTGATGCCACTCCAGATTTCCTTCCACACACATTATCCAACCATCCTAGTCCCACTGATGCTGATCTCCAATGTAAGGCTTTCAAAATGCTCTCCGTGAGGTGGGCCGGGACCTCTACCCAAAGAGCTCCATCAGCCCAGGTAGGCTGACCCTTCAGGATGAAGCATTGCGCAGCACAGTGAGATGGAGCTCACTTCACATCTGGAGCCTGAATGAAGGCATCCTCTATCCTCTCTCTCTTCCTGTGGCTCTCCAAAAATAATAATAAAAAAAAAATTATTTGCCACTTCAAAGGAGCTTCCTTTTTTCATTGGTATTGTTCCTACAGAAACTGTCAATACGACTGGCATTAGTTGGCATCCTTACTGACCTTACCAGCTAGCTGGCTGAGAGCTGACCAGGCAAAGAGCAGGGCCACCAGCACTGAGGAGACTCGCTTCAGCCACATGGAACAGACATTCCTTCAAATGCTATTCCCTCTCTCTAAATAAAACTGTACAATTTTAGGATGAGCAAAGAATTGCAATCGTTTTAGGCAGGCAACGGGATGCCTGCTATAGAATGAATGTCTACGGTATCAGCAAGTGCTGCTCCTTGTAGGCACCCTCAGCATCCACACCATGTGTCTGTTCAGCATTTGGCCAGGAGCAGTCACCAAGACTGGAAAACAACCAAAACCATTTAAAAAGATGCGCAGAGCAGAAGGACACACACTCAGCTTGCGCTGTGGGGAGGTTTCTTGTTTCATAGCATCAGGCAAGCACCGCTCACTTTACAGGGAACTGCTACTTGCCACTGGGCCCTAGTCCTCAAACCAGAGAACTACTGCGCATCCCCTTGGTCAGATGAGGTCTTCCCAGCACCCAATTAGTGAAACCAGTTGTAAGATGAGAGCTGCCCAGGATGTCTGCTGGAGGAAAGATTAAATCACACTCCACCATCTCATTAGTGTCCGGTTTTCCAAGCTTGCCTTAGGACGGTGGGCTCTTCTGTCCGTTTCACTGCAGGGGCTGGAGCACGTTCAGATGTGGCAGGTGTCACCAAATGCTGCCCTTGTCCAGGACTGCTGTCCTTGATGAGGGCACTCAGGGCCTATTTTCCTGACCACTAACTGGTCGTTCCCAGTCCTGAAACATTTTGTTGTCACTCATCTCCAACTTTTTTGTCAAGTAGGTCTGGCTGTCTTGGTATTTGTTGCATGGTGGATGAGTCTTCTGTCCTTAGGTACCTTGCAACTTTGATTTCAATGAGAAAGAGAGATTTTATAGAGTACCTTTTGCTTTTTCAGATGAAAATATTCACAAATCTGAGTCATGCGGCTCAGTTATTTACCAGATTGTTTGCTCATGGTTAGCAAGACAGCATTAACATGCAGGGTTCGTCATGTTTATGCAAAACTGGAGACCAAGTTTTATGCTCTTGAAAAAAGGAAGGGAAGAGCAATCCTAGGACTCAATGATAAGGTAAATGGCCAGTATCTGCTTGGAACATGTGCTATTTTGCTGGAAGCCTCCTTTAGCTCTATCCGTTACACTCCCCAAGTGTCCTATTACAGCATGCTCTGGTTTGCATAGAGCTGGCCTGCATTATTGACAAGTTGTCTGTAATTGATCATTCCAGACTTCTGTTCAGATCAGAGATCATTTCCAAGGCATTGCCATGCTCCCTATGTTCCTTTGAGAGGATACAGACTGACCGCCTTTACAGGTGTTTAGGGGTACAGTTACACTTGCGTGCACGAGCAGTGCTGGAGGATGTGATTAGAGGTGAAGAGAGAACGGCATAAAGATAGGGCAGAGCTCCGTGGCTGGTGTCACTGCACTAGGCTGTGCTAATGCTGGGCCTTCTGCAGAGTTCACTTTCTGGGCAGACAGCTGTTTTTACTGAACCATTGTAGCAAATGGCTGTTGTTTGCCTGACAGGAGTGTTGTCAGTCAGCCATTTCCAACAGGTTTGTGTTCAAGCTGAGTACCTGTACTGGGTCTGGCTGGGATGTTAACTTTCCCTGCAGCAGCCCATACAGTGCTGCGCTCTGCACTTGTAGCTAGAACAGCAGTGGTATCACACCAGTGTTGTGTCTGCTGCTGACAAGTGCTGGCACAGCATCAGGACTCTCTCTGACCCTCCTAGGGGGTGGGCAAAAAGTGAGAAAGAAACATCACCAGGACAGCTGACCTAAACCAACCAAAGGGATATTCCATACCATATGATGTCACACTCAGCAATAAAAGGTGGAAAAAGGAAGAAGAGGGGAGGGGTGGGCTCTCGTTGCAAAAACGTCTGTCCTCCTCCCGAACACCGGCTACGTGCGTTGAGGCCCTGCTTCAAGGATGTGGTCAAGCATCGCTCATTTGTGGGAAGTAGAGAGTAATTTCTTTCCTCTGCATTTCCACATAGCCTTTACTTGTTTTGTTTAGTTTTTCCCTTTCCCCCTCCCTTTTCCCCTTTCCCTTTTTTCCCTTTAGTTGAATTGTTTAATTAATAATAATATTTTTTTTTTCCCCTCTTTAATTAAATCATCCTTATCTCAACCCGTGAGTCGTTCTTTCCTTTACTTCTTCCCCTCCTCATCTGAGGAGGGGGAGTGAGAGAGCGGTTGTGGTGTTCAACTGCCTAGCACGGTAAAACCACCACAGTACCTGAGCTTGCTGTTCTTCTGCCTTGGAAGAGTTATCTCCGATTTGCACCTTTTATCAAGCAAAACATCAAAGATGGACATTTTGCCTTCTCCTAAGCAAAAAGAAGAGATAAGCTGCTTTTTCAGCTTGCCTGGAGTGCTTCTCTCATCTCTGTGATTCTCGAAGAGTTGCAAATAAAATGCAAAAAAAGCAAAATCATCACAAATTTTGTACAAGGTTTTTCTCTGTGCATATAAAATCAAGTAAATGTAACTGTTGTGCAAAAGTACTTGAGTTCTATGAAGCAGATGGGTGCATGGTGGTATTGGCTGTGGGTAATGGAAATTAATAAACTAGACAATGTGCAATTGCTTTGATTCAAAGCAGGGGTTGCCATCCTGCTTTAAATGTTTGCCATGTTACAGCGGCGTGGCTGCCTGGCTGTTCCCATGTTGCCAAATAATAAGAAAACTGAGCTTTGTTTGAAAGGAGGCAATCCTCCTTCTTCCTTCCCAGTGCTGACACCCTCAGTTATAAGCAGTGCTGGGCTCAGGGGGGTTCTCCATCAGAACTAGCTGCCCAAAATGATTTCAAAGCCATATCCCTGTGTAAACAATTCCTAATAGGGTCTTTCTGCAGCAGCTTTACCAACAAGTCTGCTTTTTCTCCTCTAGATATCACTAATTCTGTTTCCTATTGTTGACAGAATACACTGACGATGTTCACTCCTACCTTAAGGAGCTGGCATTTGATGGAATATATCAGCTCTAAATCCAAACTGAAAAATTTCCTCTGATTTCCCTCAGTTCCTCCCTCAAATTATTCTTGATATTGTTGGAAGGTGCAGATATTCATTTTCTATCAGGGCAGTGCAGTCTCAAGCCTTGCATTCATCAGGAGTGGGCATTTGGGAGACAGCCTAGAGTATTGCAAAGATTGGATCTTGGATATGTGTATTCTCCTATTTGGGAGAGAAAAAGAATGAAATCAATTAAAATATAATAGGTTGGATGCTATACTGGATTTAAAAAAAAAAAAAAGTCTTGGAGTGGGAAAGCTGTCAGGGATAATTTAACTCATGTTTTGATCCTTTCTTTACAGCCACAGGGACTTAAAACCAGAAAACCTACTGCTGGATGAAAAGAACAACATCCGGATAGCAGACTTCGGAATGGCATCGCTGCAGGTTGGGGACAGCTTGTTAGAAACCAGTTGTGGGTGAGTGTCTCAGAGCATATTGCAAATAATCAGTGATAGATTCCAGACATAAAAGTTGTCAATAACAGGGGGGTTGAGGAAGACCTGCAAGCTTACACTGTGCCTCATTATTTCCCAGGAAGCTAGTAAATTGATAAAACGTATGTAGTGCATAAGTTAGCTAAAAGAATGTTTGTTTGTTTTTTAAGTGTTTTACAGTGAAAAGTAGGCTTCTGTAGATGTCATATGTGGATATCAAAAATCAAAGCTTTCAGGTTTGGACTCATCTGCCTATGCTGGCTTGTTTGCTTTCAGTGGACATATAATATTTGGGAAATTAAAGAAGTAGTGGTAGCTGCTTTAAGAAGTGGCTTTAAAAATATTGGGGGTAGAAAAAAATGAATCTAGGGGATCTGAAATGGAATTTGTGTGTTGTGTTCAGGCTGCCTGTTTGCAGCTCTTCCTGTTTGGGCTCCACTCTGCTTCGTTTCGGCTCACATCCAGGATTGACGGGGAGGCAGCAGAGGGTCCTTTGCAATTACAAGCAGGGCATGAATGCAGATACAAAGGAGGCTGCTTGGAGGAATACTGCAGGGGCAGTATAAAAACACTTCCATGTTAATTTGGTTGCCAGCAGGAGCTTTCTAGGAATGTCCAAGGGAGCCAGCAATAAGCCCAACAGCCGAGTGAAGCCCTGGTGCCTCACTGGGGACAGGGCTAGCTCTTGAGGGGCAGTACCCTCTGATCCCCATCACCTCTAGGGACGCTGCAGGTACCCATAGGACCACAGCCCCCCTGCAACCGTGGCCCTGCGCCACGTTGACTGTGCATTGTAATGCTGCAGTGAGCTGTGGCAGGGCAGCAGCTGCATCGAGCTGCTGCAGCCTGGCACCACTACGCCAGCTTTTCGTGGCGTCTGAATTTATTATAGCAGTGAGCTCAGCAACTGGAGTTGCAGGCAGTACCAGCAGCTTTGCATCTCTTCCAGTATAGATCTACTCTTCTTGGCCCCTGGCAGTGTAAATTTGATGACTGCAGCCCATCTCCATCCTCAGCCTGCTGCAGTCTGTGTTTTTTCAGTCTGTGCCCTGAGGCGAGGCAATTCGTGGAGCCATCCTGGTTCCCTGCGCAGCGCAGCCACTGCCTCAGTCCTGAGCTGTACGGCTCTGCTTTCCAGGTCTTGAATAATGGATTGCAAAATGGTTTGAAGCTGACGATGTGATCGAATGGTGGTTGATGAGAACACTGAGATGCACCCGTTCCTTCCTGCCTGTGTCAAGGCAAGATTTGACCTCTTAACAGTGCAGATGAGAAGCAGGGAGCTATGAGTCTGCACATCTGTTGCTCGCAGCTGCTTTCAAACCTCCCCTCTAGACTAAGAAATGAAGTCCTCACTGCAGTTACCACAAAGCCTCTCTGCTCTTTAAAGAACATTTTCTCCCTTCCTTCCGTGAAAAAAACAACCAGAAATAAAAAACCCAACCCAGCCTCACATTGCCCTGCAGGATTTTTCAGACTCCCTGGGAACCTCTCGGTAGGGTTCCTGTTCCTGTTAGCAGTGGGCTCTGTCATCCAGGTCTAGAATCTCAAAGGGAGATTTCCTTTCCATAAGCAGTGCTGGAATTTAAGCCTCCATGCTTGAAGCAGAGCCAGCCCCCACGAAGCGGCCTTAAAACGCACTAATAAAGAAATCAATGGAACGGAAGAGACGTGCCTGTAATAAACAGAACACAGCAGCAACACTATGATCTCCTGCCTTGCAGATGCATTTTAAGTGTGGTGCCAATCACTAGGCCTCCATGTGAGCTATTACACCACTTCATTAATTCTCCTGGCATGGAGCCCAGCATGGCTGGTACTGGTGTCTTGTGATCTATCTGGTTTGGGGGGTGAAGGGAGGAAGGAAGGGAGGAGTATGTAACAGTGTGCCACACTGTTCACAAAGAAAGGCAATCCAGTTATGACTCCCTTTCCCTTGGAGAGCGGAGTAACCAACCTCAGAGCTTTTTGAGGCAACAATTTCACCTCCCTTGTAGCTGGTACTTTGAGCCAGCACGAAAAGGAGCAAGACAGACCGAATAGTGGCTGAGATACTGAGCTTTAATGAGATGTTCCTCCATGCACCCAGAAGTTAATTTCCAGAATGGTTTTATCTGTGCTGTGAAAACTGATAATGAGATGAAACTGTAACACTTGCATTGACAGTCAGGCAAGGAGTCTCCAGGTATTTCTGTCAGGCAGAGTGGGAGGATCAGCTGGGGTGTAGCAGCATGATGCAAGGAACTTCGTCAGTACAGCAGAGCAGTTACAGTGCAGTCAAAAATCCATTGCTGCCACAAATGAACTGCTGAGTCCAAAGTTTGGATAGGCTTTAGGTCATCCCAGATCCTCAGTGGGCTTCACCAAGATACACAGTCTGAGACATGCCAAATGGCACACCACAGAGTCAGTCTGATGGGAGCTACTCCTTAGATCATTCACCATGGTTTTCTGTAGTATCAATGGCTACCTGGAGAACGTGGTAAAAGTTCAGTCCAGTTGTGTTTGTGTAGGAGAGGGAGCTAAGGACAGACTGGCTGTTTCACTGACATCATTTGTTACTGGCAGACTGCAAATCAGGCCGTGCTTGTGATGAATCCCCATTACTGGAGTCCTGTATTGCACGAATCCTGCATATACACAGCACAGAGGAACAAGCTGTAGGTTTAAACATGCATCTTTAGACCTTTCAATGGAAGAGGAGCTGTATGAATAATTCTGCTTACTGCAGAAACTGCACAACAGGGCCGTCTCATGGAGAGATGGTCCTTGAAATGCCCAAGTAACATGACGAGTCTGTGCATCCCTCCAGGAACAGCTCTGTGAGCAAACAGCAGACTGCGAAGGAAGCAGAGAATGTGGTAGGATGCTGCTTCTGTTACTTGTTGGCTCTTGCTCCTCTTTACCCTTCCAGGCAGTGATATGCAGAGGCTCTCCACCATCTCTTTTCACAGTGATTCTTCCCAGCACTCTGCCTTGCAGTGCTGTGGAATGGTAGATGCTGTCCAATCCCTCCTGACTTGTCACTAGGCAAGAAGAATGAGTGTCTTATGGTTAAACCTCTGGACTGGGACCCAGGTGATCTGAGCTTGATTTCTGTCTTTGCTGCAGGCATTCAGTGTGGTCTTAGACAAGACACATTACCTTTCTGTGCTTCAGTTCTTCATCTTAACGAGTCATTGCAGGGCCCAAGTTGCTCTGAACATAAACTGCAGTCATTTCTAAAGGAGTCTTGGAAAACTAGGAAGGGTCGGGAAATTCTCTGGACCTTGTTCTCTTTTCTTGAACAAAGAGGGCTCATTGCTAAACTGAAAGATTGAGGGAAATACTGTTGAGGTACAATTCTTGGGATTTTGTAATGATCCTTCCTAATTCCCCATTGCTCCTTACAGAAAGCTGACAAAGTACATTTTTGCCATCTCCTCACTTCATTTCATTTGTGAAACGCTGTGTCCCACTGGAAGGAGATTGCTGCAGGCTGCCAGGAGATGGGAGAACCCCACAGCAGAGCTGCTCTCTGTGCTGCCTTCAAATCTCTCTATCCCAAACAACAGAGAGCTAAGACAAAGCCTATATGTAAAGGTAGCTTGCTGTAGCACCAGACCCAATCTCTGAAGAGGCAGTTGGTACACGGACTGCCACTGCTGCTGGCAGGCCCACAACTAACTGGGTGTATGTGCAGCAGTCCCCCCATAACAGCGTCTCCGTAGGGAAACCCTGGCCTGATCCAGAAAGCCGTGTACCTGTGAGAGAACGATGCTGATTATGACCTCAAATTTTATTGAGTGAGAAGAAAGCCGTTGTGCCTGCTGGTGGCATAATGAAGAGAAAACAGCAACTTCCAGCACCAGCACTGTGCATTCCTCTGCTCTCAGCTCTCCGTAGCAATTCCCTGCAACACTTTGCAGACCCACTGGCTGTCTGTATACATCAAAAAAGTACCTGTTCTCATTAGAATTGATCATTGGCTCTCTTTGAGCTCAGGGTATTTGGAACATCCAGCACACTGTATGTTTGGTAAAAACGTTAACAGATTTCATCTAGCTCCTGGTTCCCGTACACCTCGTATTTGGCGGATCACCACACCTGTGATGAGATTAATTCAGAAGGGCAGTGCGGTACTCAGCTGCCATACACCTCAGTGTCCAAGCACCGCTTCTGATTTTAATGACAAGGCATGATGCTGCATGTATTCTTTCCCCTTTATATAGTCATATATACAAATGTGTGCATGTTATCTGAAACATATGGAAGTGTCCTGCATCCAGATACTGCTAGCGTCGCAAATTTAGGCTCTTTAACTTGGAAAATGCCAGAATTAGCAATTTTTACCTCATTTCACCAAGAGTTTCCATTACCAGCACTCCATTTCCATCTCCTCTGTTTTCCTCTCCATTCTTAGCAAATTCTCCCAGTCATTTCTGCTCCATATTTCATCCCATGTCCCAGATCCTTTACTCTTTTGCCAAATTCCAGTTCTAGTTTCCCCTACTTGGTTGTCCCAGTCTGTTGCTCTCAGTCCCAGATCTAACTCCTGATATTTTTGCACTCAGCTGGATATCCGTTTTAGATAAAAGGTTTGGTCTGGGAACTGTTGTCAGTGCTGGTTGAATTTTCATCCTGATGCTCTAGAAAATTTCCACCAGTAAATGCAAACTGTACTTTTCTAGTGGTTATGTTTGAATACATTTTTCCAGAGAATGTGAACAAATCATTAAGTTTTCCCTTTACATTTGAGGATGCTAGAAATTTTCCTTTTTTATGGGAGAAAACATATTTAATTTAAATTAGATTTAAATAGTGAGTGGAAATGTTTTGGCTTGTACACAGCACAGATGCATACACAAACATGAAACCAGTCTGAGGCAGACAACCGACAGAGAAAATCTCAGAGATGTTAAATTGATGGTAAGCCATAAGCAATTTAAAATGAGGATTATGAAGGGAAATATCAGACAACTTAATTAATAAGGAATAATACTGGCCTTGCCTATAATACATCCCAAGGTATGTTAAAAGAGTTTTAATTCTGCAAAATAAAGTGCTGCAATAAGATAAGCTACTCTTTAGGTTGCCAGTATAAAATTAACTTGGCCCCAGAACATTCATGCACATTAGAATATGGCCATTAATTACAAGCTGGTACAGTTCTTTTTCACCAAATCTTTGTCTCATTTGGTGTTTTGAAGGTGGTGTTTTTTGTTGTTGTTGT
The DNA here is from genome assembly GCF_011077185.1 of Oxyura jamaicensis. NCBI lineage: Eukaryota > Metazoa > Chordata > Aves > Anseriformes > Anatidae > Oxyura > Oxyura jamaicensis. The sequence goes on from NC_048897.1 coordinate 26,420,931, forward strand.
TGCTTTGTTTGTTTTTGTTTTTGTTTTTGTTTTTAATAGGTATTTATTATTTGATTTTTCCTCATCATTCACTTTATGGATCTATTTATAATTTCTGCTCACCACATTGAAGCCTTGCTATGAGGCTAGGTAGGATTTTCATCTCAGTCTTAAATTTACAAATATTAACTATACTGAAAACTGGGAAACCTGCAGATAGAGATTAATTGTAAATGTCTCAGATTAAGGCGCCTTTCCATGTGCCTTCACAGATGGATTCTGGGAGAGGGTCAGAGAGTTTGATTCTCCAGTATGTCAACCAGATGGATTTATCCCAAAGTTGTTCTTCATGGCACCAAGTGACCAAGCTTTAGCAATTCTTAGCTTTTGAATACTGAATATTGCAATCTTTGTGCCCTTTTAATAAAGCAGTCTGTTTCAGTTTTTCAATTAAGATCTCTTAAAGCATCCAAGTCTTAACAATTTGAACTCACATATTAATGAACTGATTTGCAAATTCCCAGAAAGTCCACTTACACTTGGGGAGTAAACAGCTGTAAGATGGCTTGGCTGAGGGCTAGATGCTGAGTTCTCTCATAGAGAGCTCTATGTCTGCATTGAAGATGTAATTGCAAAACGGCACTCAATCTTAACTACAGCTCCTACTTTAATTACAGCCCTACCTACAGCTACTGCCCTCACTGCAGCCCTAACTACCCGCTGCTCCTGGAACCATTTCTTCCCTGCGTTACTTTCCTGTGTGATCTGTGGCTGTTACTTTCTCCACTCAGGATGCCCTAACATGCAGTCTTCTGAAGAACTCCCTTTATCTGTTTTGCTGCTCCTCTGGTGTTCCCCTTCCTCTCAGCCTGTTACCCAGAACAGAGGGAAAGTACAAACAGCCTTTTGCACTAGCGAGTGGCTTCTGTTTCTGAAAGCCAGCTTGGAGATACTGAATAACATGGAGGTAGAAGGGACTCTAGCATCTGAGCAACAGCAAAACCAGCCAGACACAGGAGGACTTCATCGCGTCCACTTTATCAAGGTATCTTCATGCATAGGAAAACAGAACAAGACTTCTTCGTTTCTGCAGAAACACTGCCTCCAGCTGTGAGGTCTGAAGAATGGCAGTCAGAGAAGCATTTCTTGTTCCCCAAATAGTATCTGCTTAAGTCACGGATCCAAAGGACCCAAGCGTGGACACTCATCTTTGATGGGACCTGGGAACTGTCAGGAAGTGCAATAGATGACTTGTCACTCTGTGGAGTAGGGTCATACAGAACAGCTCTCCCTGTGCTTCCTGATCAACCCACAGCTTCTCTGGAAGAGCAGTTGCTGCAGAAGCCATACACAGGCAGGCAGTCTGTGTGTGCACAGTGCAGGTCTCTCTTACCTGTGTAAGGAGACAGTAGGTCAGAACTGCTTGCACAAGTCAGAGGCACATCACATCTGCACTGAAGATACGACACTGGTTGTCTCAGATCTGCTGTAAGATCACCGTATCTCGCTATGCACAGATCAGAAATGACTTTCTAATTTTTCAGATGAGATTCAGGATAGATGCACCAAGGATAGATATATCCATTTCTGTCTGCATTCATGACCCTTGTTTAGGGTTGCCCTGCATGTCACCGATGCACTCTGGCTTATTACTGCTGGTCTAAGTTCCACGTAAATGCTTTGCTAAGGGCTCCCAAGATCTTTTAAGATTCTTGTGTCCAAGAGTCACAGCTGTGAATGACCTCTCAGAGAGCCCTTCCTGCCCCAGGCAGGCTAGATGGGGAAAATCAACATCACCCTTGAAATAAATACTGCCAGCATCGGAGCTTTTTTGCAGCAGTACCCGCAGGCAGCAACTGCTTCTTGATCTTGCTGAGCGATATATTTATTTGTTATCAAGGGCAGATTGTGGCTTTTGCTGCACAGAGATGTAGCTGAAGGATGAGGAGATGGCCTAGGGGAAAAGGCAGGGAATGTCGCTCTGACACACGTATATTGAATAATTAGCGATAAGAGCCAAAGAAATATTCATGACTCTGTAGAAAGATAAATAGATTTTTGATTAAATTTGAGTTTTCTCTTTAAAGCAGTTGAAGTTGCTCTGTGATTGGCAGCATGGAAATGAGTTTTCTACGGATTCTGGCTGGCCGGAGGATCCCGTTTAGAGCTGTTCGCCAAGATAATGCTGCAGATATCTAGCAAGTGTGTGCTGGCAAGAATTCAGAGTGGCTATGCCAGAAACCTGTGCTCTCTGGGCAGTTGCAGTGCAGCTGTTGAATGATCAAATCAATTCAACTTGTTGAAGGGATTTTTTATAGCTTTTTTTCTGCCCATTCTCCTAAATTTTAGTCGAATTTCACTGGTGTCTTGAAATACACCTGGCAGGTTCCACTGCGCTCCAGGAGGCATCAGGGAAGTAAAATGCTTGAAGTGCATTTGTTAGAGACTCATAAATGGGCACCTACCCATCTTGGGGTCTTCAGAACACCTACATTTTTATTTTCAAGGATGCTTGCAGAGAAAGCTGTCAAGATGGTAGTATTCTGCAGCATTTCTAATTAAGGATTCTGAAATCTGTCTTTGTTGGAGTCATTGTATACAAATAAAAACTCAGAAGCACTTTGCAAATTGAGATAATGACTCATCCAGCACACCCCAGGTAGCATGTCTACCTAAACAATATTGTGCTGAAGGATGCTGTGCTATAGGTTCTGTTCCTATACCTCTTTTTGCCACAGTATTTTTGTCCAAGTTTAAATCACATTACCACCTTTCTTACACCCCCCATCCTACCCTCCGTTCGCTGCACTATCGAAGCAGGCTTATGCTTATCATAGAACCATGGAAGGTGAACCTATGATAAAGTTCACAGAGCTGTGCTTCTGTTTTGCTCATTACTTTGTGAGACAGGTATTGCCCAGCCATGATTGTGTTTGTCACAAGAAACAAATGCACAAATGAAGACAGGCTCAGGGACTGCTGGGAGGTGACAGCATAAACAATAGTGAGATCGGCACGCAGGTCTCAGGCAGTTTGCATCCCTTTTTCTTGTCAAGTTACTTTAATGAAGGCTATAAAAATAAATAGCCCTGGCTATAATCTTTAGGAATTAAAATGATTACCTGGCAAGTTGAAGTAATTAACTATTCTCAGCCAGGAAGCAAGGCAGAGATATATGGGTAGAAGGATGCAACAAGAATACATTAACTCTCTAGGTAATAGTACTGCTGTCTATCCTTTTTATTGTTGTTGTTTGGTTGTTTTGCTTGTGTTTATTTCTTTGTTGTTGTTTTTTTAAGGAAAAAAATGCATGTTGAAACCATGTATTGGCAGCTGTAATGACCGCTGTAGTAATTGAGAGCGGTCTTAGCAGAAGAAATGCAAGATAACGTTTGGAGATGAGTTTGGTCTGAAAACATTGTTATGTTTGTTTGATTGATTGTTTTCTTAAAAGGCTTTCCAATGCATGTCTTCCTTCTAGTTAGATACATGGTTAGGAGGCTGGAATTTTATGTAATCACAGAGTATGCCTGGTCTTCTCTTCCTTTCTAGCTTTTAAGAAATTCATAGTAGGGCCACAGAATTTTGCATTATGCTAGTTGACTGTTTTCAGAGTTTGTCTTACAAAGGTATTCTCATTAAGGTAAGGAAAAAAAGTGCTGGCTTTGCACACTTCCTTTCTTTATAAGCAAGCCAATCCTGGTTCTGTTAAGCAAAATGGAAATGCAAATAATTTATAAATACCAGACTGTTGCATGCTCATTCAGCTGTATTTTGTGTTTCAGATCACCACATTATGCCTGCCCTGAAGTTATCCGGGTAAGATTATTAAAATCAGTGTACGTATATTTTAAAGTGTCACTCATTGCATGTGTGCAGAGAGACCCTCTCTACAAGAAATCTGTCCATGGCAGACAGCATGGGAAGGGAGACAGCAAATGTAATGGTGGTCTTGGTTGTTTGGCTCAGCTCTGAATCAAGCCACATCAAACGCTGGAGGGAAATGATCCCGTGTTGTTCTCACAGTACCCTTTGTGCCATGTGTTCAGACAGAAAAGCAGTAGCCTCAGTTAACTTGATCTTTCCACCCAAGGGCTGCCTTCCCTGATGTAGCTGTCATTTCAGCAGAAGAACTGGGGCTGGTTATCAGTGATGTTGGTTTCTTTTATGTGATAGAAACTATCCTTTCCCCTTACTCTTTTTTTGTCCTTCTAAAATAAGTACCCCCAATTTCAGTGGGCAGATTCACCCTGTAGCCCCCTTTAGGCACTGGAAGGCCACTATAAGGCTTCCCCGGAGCCTTTTCTCCTCCAGGCTGACCAACCCCAGCTCCCTCAGCCTGCCTCCGTAGGAGAGGTACTCCAGCCCTCTGAGGATCCTTGTGGCCTCCTCTGAAATCACTCCAACAGGTCCACATCCTTCTTATTCTGGGGAGCTGAATCCAGAACTAGAGAGGTCTCAGGAAAGAAGCCTATCACCCTTTTGAAGCATATATTTTGAAGCATGTACAAAGCCAAACAAGAAGTGTGCAGAGGACACTGTCCAACCAATACCTGAGTTCACAAATAATGTGACTGGTGATGAGCTCCCTGAAGAACCAAGGAAGAGAACACCTTCTTGATGTCTTTAATGAACCTCTGACTCTGTTTAAGTGCCAGTTCTAAAATTGTTCCAGTCATCAGCCATTCCTGCCTTGCTCCCCATTTCTGACCCTGTTCTTGCAGAACCCAAATAAGACTGTAAACTGATGTTCATAAAATTCAATTAATGGGCTGTGCTGTGGCCTTCTAGTTGGGAAGGCCACCTTGGAAAGCAGGTGGCTGAACCAAAATGTGGGGTTTCCCATTCTCCTCTCTTGTGTTCTTCAAGGTTAATTAATTCATTTACTAGTGAGCACTCTTTTGAACCTGTGTCGTTGCTGTGCAGGGAGAAAAATACGATGGAAGGAAAGCAGACGTCTGGAGCTGTGGAGTCATTTTATTTGCGTTGCTAGTGGTGAGTCATCTTTCTTGCTCTATCCTTTAAAAAGAAAAGAAAAATCCCAAAATGCTGCTGTATTTAATGGTGATTCTATTGACATCATGTACAGATTGTGTTTTTTTTAGTTCCCCTATTTTTGTATCTCTCGGTTGCATCCTTTCCACTTAGTTCTACATCAGTCCCAAAGGAAAAGCATGAAGAATATTTCACTGCTTCTTTGAAATGCGGCTGCCCTGCACGGGAGAGCATAGACAAGTGCTGAAGTCTTGTCTCCATAAATGTTCTTTGCTGTGTTGTAATATTACAGCCCTTTGAAGAGCCCCATTCAAAGCACGCTGATTTTTTTTACCCAAAAAAATGCACAGGGTTACAACTCCAGGACACAGAGAATGTCAAATGAGTTGCCCTTCACAGGATTAAAACATGGCTGGGTTTGGGAAGCATTTGTTTTTTTCTGCTGTATGTATATATGCATTTCAGTAGGTATATGCATACATTAACTGCAGTCCTTTATCAAGCTTTAAGTGCAACAACTCTGTTTCGTGCAAGTATTGAGCTACATTTTTATTTTATTTGGTTCACTTGAGAATATAAAACTAAGCCAGTAGTACAACGTTTAAATTAGTTCCCATCTGGCTCAGATGTAATACTTTCCTTAGTATTCAAAATGTAGTATCTTGCAACTTAGCTGTCTTTTGATCAAAGTTTCAATTCTCTGCAGAATTTATTCTGATTTGCAGTGTAATATAACACTCCCAAACATACAATGATTGGATGTCCAGCTGAAAGCAGATAGGCTTGGCATGTTATCAGTTTCCATGGTTAAGTGTAGGAAAATACAGATACAAGTTCATGTAAGTATGACATTACTACATGCAGAATTAATAGTGTATGTGAGAATAGATTTAATGTGCATGTTAGTTTTTTGTAATAGTGTAAACGACCATCTACAATTACAAAAATAACAACCCTGAAGCCAAATTTTGATGTCCTTTTATGATTATTAGTAAACCTAGTTACTAATTCTTCACTTAAATGTTTTATTTTGACAAAAGCATTTGTTCAGTGAAAATAAAACTTCCTGCCAGGGTTAGATTCTGTTCATAATTTTGGCTTAAAATACTTGAAAATTAAAAAGGATTTTTGTTTCAGAAACTATACCAATATTTTTTTAAAATAGTTAGAATCAAAATATATTGAAATAATCTCAGTATGATGCTTTAATTCACCTTAACAAATTTTGTTCTTTTTTCCTTTTTTGGTTATTATAATTTACTGATATTTCTAATTTTAAAATTTATTGGTGTTGCAAGGAAAGAGTTTTAACTATCTCACTAAGCATCCCCTGGTCATCTCTTGCTCTCGAGCAACTATTGGCATGAGTGACAAAGCAGAGGTATAAAATGAGCTCTTTATGTGACTTACTGAGTTTGTAAGAAATGACAAGAGAAGGTGGCAAGATGTCTAGGACTTGAGGGAGTGGGCTTTTCCTTTTCAGGTGGATTCTCTCTCAAGATTTGGTGTCTGTCTGTCACTGGGAAGCATCTTCATCTGTTCCTACATATATACACATATACACATGAGCCTGCAAAACGACTGAAATAAGTCCATTATTGACAGAGAGTGCAGAGCTCTCCAGTTAATTATGTCAGGAGAAACCCTGCAAAAAGTCTCAAGCTGTAATAGCAGGTGGTAGTAATAAAAGAGCTGTAGTTGTTACCTTCAGGAAATGCCACAAAGCAGCCTTGCTGACTTCATCGTGGATTAAATTGTGTTAGCCAAAGTACTGAACTATCAGAATTGATTTTCCTGTGAGTCTGGAACAGTTAGGAGAAAAGCAGGTAACTCAGGAGGTTGGTTGCAGAAGACAGGGAAGCTTTTTCTTCATGACTGCTTGAATGAACAAACAAAAGTAAATAGTGCCCAGTAGCTGTTGCCGTCAGGTGGGCTTTCCAAGTTCTGTAAATGGAGCTGTTGGTCTCACTAAACCAGACACAGGCCTGCTTATACAGATGCAATACTTGCTGTAGTAAGAGCAGTGCCAGCACTGACAACTGAAAGCTTCATTATCACAGCAGCTGACAGCTTGCAACTTCCTACAAACCTTCCTGGAAATCGAAGAAGCTCAGCACCTACCAGAATTAGTCAGTGAAAGAGGGAAGTGAGAATATCCAGGAAGGTGCAGACTTGCTATAAAAGGATATTGGCTTCAGTTGGTGGAGTTATCCTAAAGATTTCAACTTCTTTTATCCTTTTTGTCCTTGCAGCAAGGATAGGCCTTTTGCTGCTTTTTGTGACAAGCTGATGATCTATTCAAAGTGTAATTCCAGCTAAAAAAACTCAAGCCATTCATGTAAGTGAGCTACAGTAGGGAAGCAATAGGAACTGATGACCTGACCACAGCATGGGAACCGCATGAAGTATATTAACCAGGTAGAAATCTGCTGCTTCCAAAAGGCTAAAGTTGGTTAGGGTTTCTTTCAGCTGTGTCATTCCACTGCTCCGTCAGAAAGAGGATGTTCTTTGCTGAAAGTCTCTCAAATGCTGTTCACCTCCTTTCCAATGTCTGCAATAAATGTGTCTCGGGAAGATTAAAAATAAGGAGACGATAAACATTGCTGCAGTGAAAGTATGCCCAGGAGGAATACCAGCAGATCAAAAGCTTGAGCTGAATTTAAGTGAATCCATGCATCTTTGCTGAATTTGCCTGGAAAGGCAATTTCATATTTTGTATTATGCTTTATACTGGTAGTCATTTTCTAATTAAAGGTTTTTAAAAAAAATACACCGTGTCCTCAGTTTTTTTCCTGCATTGGAGAAAATACAGCAGCACTAAGAAATTATTTATTTTCAGTGGATAAAAAGCCTGTTTTACTTATTATAATACTTCGTTATGAGCTGATTTTCTCTTTTCCTTTCTCTCATGATGTTCATCTTGGCTTTTCTCCTTTTGCTCTCTCCAACTAACTCCCTTGCCCTTCTCTCTCCCATCCCCAACTCTGTCACATCCCTGCAGGGTGCCCTGCCATTCGATGATGACAACTTGAGGCAGCTGTTGGAGAAGGTGAAACGTGGAGTGTTCCACATGCCACATTTTATTCCCCCGGACTGTCAGAACCTCTTGCGGGGGATGATTGAAGTGGATGCCTCGAAACGTCTCACGGTAAGAAGGCATTTGCTGCAAGCCATGTGGTCAATGCTTCACTGGTCACCTCATTGCAGTTGCGGGTGTATAATTAAGGAAACTTGTTGATTTGCTGCCAGGCCTGTGTGTTTCCTCCTGAACCAAGGATGAGTGGAGTTAGTGGAGGCTGGGGAAGTAGTTTGATGCCTTCTCTTTTAAATGATGGGGCCAGATTACCTTTGTGTTGCTTCTTTGGCTTCATAATTCTCCCTCATATGCCACAGTGGGCATTTAGAATAACTCCTTCATAATGTCATCACAGTGCTACTGACCCATTAGCACAATTTGGAGTCCACCTGGGCAGTCTGGCACTCCTGGTAGGTGCACCAGTTTGTCAGGGACATGATGTAATTGTTTGAAGGTCAAAACTGCTAGGACAGTTCTTTGAAGCTTTGCTATTAAACAGAGTATGCTTTTTTTAAAAAAAATTCTAACAAAAGTGTGGCTTCCCTCTTCATGCCACACAGCTGCATTGTGTTCTGTCCTGCATGTGTTCTGCATGATCCTGTGGCAGCATTCAGAGTGGGTGTCTTCTAGTTTGCTATTCCATGTCGTGCCCTGTGGTCCTGAGCACGATTAGGCCTGCAGTGCTGAGCTCCTGGTATACGGCACTGAATCTTTGCATCTAGGATATATCCCATCACTACAACAGAGAGCCTGCAAGGGTGAGCACTGTGTAGTGATTGTATCCTTCATTAACACTGTGGTAATGTTTTGGGGAATTAAAAAAAATTAGCAATTAAAATCGTTTTGGAAAGCAAGATTGCCTGCTTGTCAGTGGAGGCTTCTGCCTTTATGGGTACATTGCCCTTGTAAATCCTATTGTCAGGCTCTGGTGATGATTTTATACAGATTTACTAAGCTCACAGATTCTGAGTGGGAGTATGTATAAAGAAATATAAATTTAAAACTCCTCCTGGTTCTTCAGTCTGCTAAAATATTTATAAATAAACTCTCAGATCAGTGCTTGGCCTCTCTGCTGAGATTGCTAACAGCAGCATCAGTCTCCACCAGCTGTGGTGGTGCTTTTGGGATACACACACCTGTCTGCTAAGAAGTGAACTGAAGCTCCCTTCTCAACTCTCTTAAGAGTAGTACCTGGCAGCTGCAGCCAGGTTTTTATTTTGTTCCTTAGGAAACCAGGTCATGCACTGGTGACGTAGGTGGAAAGTTCTTTATGGTAGTACAGGTATCCTTACCTCTGCAAACACAGTAACCATCACATTGCAGTATAGGAGTAGCACTGGTAGAAAAAGAAATACATATGTCAGGCACTTTAAAAGCCCTTTTTCATTATATTTTTAAAGAAAGAGAGGAAACAATATTTTTTCAAGTATTTTTAGGCGAAGAATTCTCCAGAAGCTAGCGTTGTACCCTGAGACATGAGACAGGTGTTTTCTGTGACTGAGAATGTCACTAAGTCCTTCTCTATCTCAGTTTCCTTTCCGTAAGGTGAATGTAACAGTATTTCTGGCCTCACAAACTGGATAGAGCAAGGCAGTAAGGCAGCAAGGGGTGGGTAGACAAGCCCCTGAATGACGAGCATACCGCCTTTGCTTCCCAGATACATACATTGCTGCTTTTGCTCCGGAAACCAGCATGATGCAGAACAGATGAGATGTTCTTATTTTTCTCTGAAAGATCTTAGTGCAGATGGCTTGAGCATGCCAGTGAGCAGATCATCAGACATTAGATCTTCTTCAAATTGTTATGATTTAATTTTGTTACAGAACAATCCAATTTCTTAGTATTGCCTGAAGGTTTTGAATTATGCGATACAGCAGAAACTGTACACACACAACAGAGAAAAACGTTAAAGCAAATCAAGGCCCCATAGTGATCTCCCCCTTTTCTTGATCAAAAAGAAGCTCTGATTTCCTTAGGGAGAAAGAAAACAGATCTTATGGACAAGCACTAACCAGTAGATTGTGAATAAGAATTTGAAATAGAATATCTTTAGGAGCTGAGAGATGAGAGGAAAAAAGGATTGCTCTTTGTTACTAGCTGCAATCTTATTTTCATTATTTTAGGGTCTTGGTTTGCTGTCCCTGCTGCTGTCACACTTTCCTTTCTATGCTGTTAGCGTTGGTGTTGCTTAGAGCGCCAGGCAGAAGGGAGCTCTTTGTTTACTGCACAGGAGCTGGAAATTTATTTCCAGGAGAGATCTGAATTCTGTTTCAGCTGTGTCCCGTGAAGAAAGGATATAAGTATGGATTTATTTGGAAGCCTCTATTCCGGGAAAATTTCTCACTTGAATCAATTTGATGTTTATATAAAGATGGGAGCAAAATTGTGGCCTGGGTACAATAAGGACAGATGTAGCTGTTACCATTAGTGATCGTTCATTCAGTATCTTACTGGTGAATTCAGCAGAAAAATATAGTGACTGTAAGGTCACTAGATTTTTTTTTTCTTCTGTTTTTCCTTTCCTCTCTCTGCTTTGTTTCTTCTTCTTTTTTTTTTTCTGATTTGTATCTTTTTTTTCCTTTTCCTCCAACTGCATTTCCCTCCCTGCAGTAATTGCCATTTCACAGCACACCCACACCTTCCCCAGACCATCTGTTAAAATGATCAACAAAAACAGAACTAGTATTCACATTCAACTGTCATCATTCGGCTTCAGTGGTAGAGCTTGAGACAACTAATGGAGAGGAGAGTACTCAGAATTAATGTTGCTGGCCCTTTCCTGCCTTAAGAAATTGGCATTACCTTTCAGTGTGTATGATACATTTATGGAAAGAAGAGTTCATTATTTCTTAGTGGAATAATCTTCATGCTCACCATGTGTTATGTAGCCTAAAGAACAGACAGTGGGATGGGCCTGACCACTCTCCTTTATTGGGCTCGATTACCTAAACATACCTTGAGTAAAAGAATCCATGTTTTTCTTTCAGTAGGCTGCAAAAGGAGATCCGAGCTTCTGGGCATGGTATTTCTGACCACCTGTGTTCAGGAAAGATTAAATCAAACTGTCAGTGGTGTAAAGGATGAATACTAAGGTGGTCAGAATTGGAGAGAGCCTGTCTGAATAACACAGTCTAAAAGAGCTCGACTTAGTGTACCCAGGTGATGTGTGAGAGAGGATGCACTAGTCATCCTCATATGCATTAGAGGTAATTACCGAGGAGAGGTTTATTTAAACTAAAGGAAGATACTGGCACAAGAACAAATGTATGTCAAATAGCCTGATGTGAAAGTAGGCTGGAAATTGGAAAACACATTTTAGCTCTATCAGTGGGGTTCTGGGACAGCTTTCTAGTAGAAGTAGTATCAGGAGGGCAAAGTGAACTAGTTTTCAGTTAGATAAGGTTTATGGAAGAAAATGAGTGCTCTCAGTGCCTGCAGTATTGCAGGATACAGTTCCTTTCGATTATGTGCACTTCGGAAAGTGAATGTTTTCTCCTTGGATGTTTTCAATGATTCAGAATCTCTACAGTGGAGAATTACAGTTCCTGTGGTAGATTCCATTTGCATTCTGCACTGATGTTTTCTTCTGCAGAAACACAAAGGCAAAGAGGGGAGAGTAAGGAGCTTTTGGTCCACTCTCCCGTTAAAGATGGGTGAACATTGTCAAAAATGTATCTGTGTAGCAAGTTGGATCAGAGCAGATCAGTTATTGCAGAGTAAGCTATTATGATAAAACCGTTCCTGTTCCCTGTGCTGACATTTTATTCCAGAATAAAATGACTTGCTTTGGGTGTCCACATAGATGTTAAGTCTGAAGTACTAGCCAAGTTAAATTACCCAAATTTTCAGAATCTCTTCTCTGCTGTTCTTTTTTTTTTTTCCCCTGAGGTCTAATGCATGCTAATGATGATGTTATCTCTATTGCTTGGAGCACAGAATCTAAAGAGTGTTAAAAAAAAAAACAACCGAAGGAAAACTTATCTTGCTTCCTTCATTTTTCTAGAAGTTCTTTTGGTAAGGTGCCTATCACATCATTCAAATTATCTCACTTCACCACCTGTAGAATGGAGGTAATTGTCCAGTTGATGTATTTAGGCAGTATGCTTTTGGCTGCCAAAGGCCTATTCCTACAATGTGAACTTAGAACAGTGATGCCTTGCCCTTGTCAAGGTCCCTAGAGGCTGCTATAGTATGGCTGCTACTACTGACAAAGATAATAGTTCTACCCCTGCTGTTTGTGCTCAGCTTGAATCCTTTGGTCAGGAAAAGCCTGTATCTTGACATACAGCAGGTTGAAAGCCCCAACTAGAGGATCTTCTAACTGAACAACATTGATCTGAAGTGTAGATTGATTGAGTGCACAGATGGGTTTCACTTTCTGGACAGGGAAGTTTGGAAACTAACATGGGTTCCAGCCCAGAAGCCCTCATCCATATCTACAGACTTTCAGAAAGTTTTTCATCAGGTCAGAACTTTTTAGCTTGGCAACCACTCTGCTGAGATCAGTGCTGAGGATGTAGACAGCACTGTCTTGTTTTCCATCTGCCTGTCTGTCTCCATCTGTTGTTCCCAGTCTTAGAATTCAGATGTAAGCTCCTTGGGGGAGGAGACCTCCTTTTCTAATGAACTTACACAGTTCTTTATCACAGTGGATCTATGAGTGTGGCTCCTAAATGCTACTTCAGTATACAAGGTTAGTATGTATTGGAAGTATTTTAAGTAAAACCATGATAAAGGAATTCCCCTTCTCCTTCCATCACAGCATTTTAGCTTGCAGAAGTCTGTCCTCTAACGGTGCATGTGCAATGGATCTGAGCATGTTTTGTTGTTTCAGAGATGGCATCATGAGGCAATTGCCTGCGGTGGCTAGGAGATACTAGGAAGCAGCATTTTAACAACTTTCATAAAATGGCATTAAATTTGGCAAACTTGTGCAAACAGCAATAAGAACCCTCTGGGGAGTGCTGTTAAATGCCTTCGTCACTTAAATGCATTTAAACATTGTGTTTAAATGAAGGCAGGAGGAGTGAGATTAGCTCCCGCTGTGTATCTCCCTCCCCTGCACTGCATAGTAAAAAGCATGCAGACTTCTCCTTGTCAAAACCAATCGCCCTCCCATAACCCTCCTGTCACTTTAATGCAGATGAAAAGCAACAAAGCATTAATTAATTACCTTTAAAAAAGCAATGAAGATGTTGGCAGCAGCAAGTACACTTGTAATAACATTTCAATGCAATTACATTTGAATCAGAATAGAAATTGGGTTTGTAGAGTACTTTTCGTATCTGGGATATCCCTGAGTACTTCACAGCAATGATTTTGATGTGGATGGAACTGCAGATGTGTAGGTAAACAGCAGCCACTGTTGTTCCCACATGAGAGTTTTCATACACCTTCAGATATATATCACGGCGCTATGGGACTTCTCTTTCAGAAGAATGCTGTATGGGATCATTAGCTTGGAGGAGGTTGATCAGCAGGATGGGCAGAAGGGATTTCTTTTTCATATCTTCTCTGAAGGAGCCCAAGGGTTCTGTGACTAAGACATGAACTGGTGATCCTCCTTTCTTCCCCCTCTCTGACTTAGAGAACAAAGTGCTGTTTTCTGCCTATCGCAGACACAAAAGAAAATGTGACCCAGAGAGACAGAAAATGCAAGAGAAGAAGCAAGCATGAAAGAGACTTGGACATTGCTTAGCTGCATCATCTGCATCTTGTCTGAAATCATTAACGTCTCTAATCCTCCACATGGTGTACACGAAATAGAGTAGATACGCATCGCAGGCTCTTTTCAGTGGTGCCCAGTGCCAGAACCGGAGACAGTGGGCACAAACTGGAACACAAGAGGTTCCATCTTAACATAGGAAGCTGCTCTTTACTATGTGGGGAAAGAGCCCTGGCACAGGTTGCCCAGAGTGGTTGTGGAGTCTCGCTCCTTGGAGATCTTCAAAAACCTCCTGGAGACGGTAGGTAGTTGTCATGTCTGGGTGCCCCTGCTTGAGCAAGGGTTGGACCAGATGACCTCCAGAGGTCCCTTCCCACCTTAACCATTTGGTAATCTCATAGGGTGGTTTTGCCAAACAAAGGAGGCACAGCCCTTAGCAGATCCTCATAGTAGTGTGCACTTGATAACTAAGAATGTTAAAGCCCTGTCCTGTGGAAGATGTACAAAACAGGCTCTTCTAATAGTCTCTGTACCTCAGCTTGCACAGAGCAAGAGGAAGAGGGCTGCATCTCCAGGCTATTAGGGGAACATGCATAGATATGTACCTTATCTCCTTAAATTAAGCTGCTCAGGGGAGACAGCAGTGTGTCATGAATACTCCACCTGTCTCTTAGTAGTGCAGGAGTGAAAGAACTACCTGATACAGGGGAGCTGTAATGATGGAGGCTCCCTGTGGCAAAGCTGAGGCCCATGGACTGGAGTTCTGTGTCATATAATGCAAGGCCAGAATGAGCAGTAATTTTAGGGAAAAAAAAAAAAAAAAAAAACAGATGTGGCCCTGTGGTCTCTTCAGTCCAACTACCAGAGTTCCTGTGGAGTTCCTGGGATTGGAAATCACATGACATCAAGACGCAGATCTCACCTTCTGTCATGCTTTCCTGAGCTTTCCTTGTTTCTTTGTTTTCAATACAAGTCCTGTCTCACTTTTAAAATTATTTCATATAGAGCTGGTCTGAGATCTTCTGGTTTTCCCAGTGTGGTGGTTTTACCCAGCTGGGCAGCTGAACTCCACCATAACTGTTCTCTCACTCCCCCTCCTCAAAGGGGAAGCAGGAGAAAATGCGATGAAAGGGAGAAAAAAAAGCGGGGGGGGTCAAGGGTTGAGATGAGGACAGGGAGATCACTCAACAATTATAACCACAGGTAAAACAGACTCAATGTAGGGAGATTAATATAATTTTTTGCCTATTCGTCAGATGCAAGCTGCTCCAGCACGGGTCCCCCATGGGCGGCAGCTCCCCCCAGACCCCCTACTCCTGTGTGGGCTCCTCTCCACAGGCTGCAGCTCCGGCCCGGGGCCTGCTTCTGCGGGGGCTCTCCATGGGCCGCAGCCTCCTCCAGGCCACATCCACCTGCTCCACCGGGGGCTCCTCCACGGCTGCAGCGTGGAGATCTGCTCCATGTGGGACCCATGGGCTGCAGGGGGACAGCCTGCTCCACCAGGGGCCTCTCCACAGCCCGCAGGGGAACTTCTGCATGCCTGGAGCACCTCCTGCCCTCCTGCTGCACTGACCTTGGGGGCTGCAGGACTGGTTCTCACCCCACTCTCCCAGCTGCAGTTGTGCAGCAGTTTTTTTCCCTTTCTTAGATCTGCTCTCACTGAGGGACAAACAACATTGCTCATGGCTGGGCTCTGGCCCTTTGGAGCAGCTGGAGCTGGCTCTTATCTAATATGGGGCAGTTGCTGGGCTCTGCTCACAGAGGCCACCCCTGCAGCCCCCTGCTACCAAAACGTTGCCATTTAAACCCCATACATTCAGGCAATGAGCTGTTGTTCCATAGCACAGAGGCCTCTGATTCACTCCTCTCTGTGATGAACACTTACTTTCTATCTGTGAGATTTTGTTGTTTGTCCATTCTTCTTCTTCTTTTTTTTTTTTTTTTTCTTTTTTGATCTCTGATTTTGGAATTGAAGTGGAAAGTAATAGGAGCAGGACAGCTGTCTCCGTTCTTCCTGACCAGTTAAATAGGCCTGCGATTTCATCGTGGAGCTATCATCACTTAAGTTTTTTTCCAGCTCTCCCCTGCCTCTCAGTTGCGTGTTGCACAAACACAAGCCTGTGTGCAGTGACTGTGCACAGTGCTCTGCACATACAAAGGCTTTTTGTAACGGGAAATACAAGAAATACTGTTCTCATAATGAATAATCCCTGAGTATCTATGAAAAGTGCTTTTCTATTGTGATGATGCTTCAAAAAGACAGGATTAGAAGGTTCTGCTGTAAGTATATAATGTTAACAGTTTGTTCTCCCTGCTGTTGGGGTTTCTCTTGGAAAAAAAGCTGTTATTTTCTTTCCCCTCTGCTCATGGGAATTGTGGTCATCATGTAACATTTGCTGGTGTAGGCCTTCCATGGGTGGACAAAGCCACTGACTGGCTTTAGTCAGTCCTTCATTACATAGCAAAATGTTCGCATGTGAAGCAGAAAAAAGGGAAGCAAAATAAATTTGCAGTCTGGGGTTCAGCTGCTGGAAAATAATATCTTTTTGACATAGAACCTAATTCCACTTGGTCTTCAGATTTTAATGGTAAACCTGACACTAATCAAGCATGGGTCCTGGCAGAAGATCATGTCACATGTCCACATTTTATTTTGTTCATGTACGTTGTCTATTTCAACCTGTGTCCTTCTCTCACTCTTTCCAAAATAAAAACAAGAAATGAACTTTTGGTATAAACTGTCAGTCGTTATGCACATACTGATAGGAGCAGTTTGTTAGCTTCAGTTGTATTTTCAAGGGGGAAGGGGAAAGCTTAAGAAGGGAAAAACTTAAATGGCCAAAACACTTGCTGGTGAAGCCTTGTCCTTGCACATTTTCCTGGGATTTCCTCCTGACTTGTTCCATTGTCCAGAGTAATAATCTCATATACAGTGGGGTGGGTGAGGATGAACATGCTCTTTATGCAGTAAAAAGTTCCTGTTGTTCACACAGATCTAGCTCTGGAATGGTGGATTGAGTCCTCACTACAAGCAAGCCTTGAATAAGGCTGTTTTATGGAGTTACTTTTTTTGTTTTACAGAGCTAATTCCTTGTTTTCTTTTTCTTTGCAGCTAGAACATATTCAGAAACACATATGGTATATGTAAGTAACACTTTCTAAATTCACTTGTGCATGTATTCAGTATTAATCATGTTACGGGGGCTAGTATTCTCGTGATCTATGATGAGAGGCTGGAGTTTGAAAGCAGCTTTCACACAGGTGGAGAAAGGGGCAGAGGATGGGAAGGCATCTAATGTGTTAGTTTTTTTTACCCTCTGCTGCTAGTATAATTTCATCTCTATAGATTCAAGCTAGGAAATATGTATGCAGTGACTAACAATTGTCTGAAATAAAACATTTAGTCCACCAACTTGCTGTGTTAAAAAGATACCTGCAAGTCATCACCACTGAAAAAACCCACAACCTAACAGCCATATTTGGTTTGCTCTTCAAGTGCTCCAGAGAATCCCTTGTAATACCTTCTTGACAAGAAAGCTTTTGCTTGTTCCTTCCTGGCATCTTGGCTTTCCTCTGAAGTAGAAACAAAAATGATTACATTGATAAGTAAGCACCTGTGAACAAGAGATTTTGTGTCTCATAATCCCTACTCCTTCACAGCAAGCTAAGAGGCTGCTTCTGACCTTGTAACCTGTTGATGTGAGAGTAGTTCTGTGACTTGATTAAAAGCAGCAGTCTTGACAGTGAAACAGGAGGTCTGTGAGAAAAGTACCTGCCTGTCGAGTGGTTTGGGTGTAAGGAAGATTGATGGCTTTTAAAAGTGACCTTGCACTCTGTGTAGCCCTAATAGTATTTCAAGAAACCTAAGTAAATAACATTTTTTGTTTATACTCATGATAACCCAATCAAACTAAGGAGAATACTTCACAGATATTTAATAAGGAAATTATGCTTTGATACTTGCTTCTGGGGGTCAACGTTCCTACACACTCCCTGGGTGGGTGATAAGAAAAGTCCTGCCTTCATAATCCTCCTCTCATTGCTCTTGGGAAATATTTGAGGATGATATGAACTGATATTTAAGCCTGTCACCGGGAAGAAAAAACACCTTTGTTTTGATTTGTTTTGTTTTCTCTAAATCTATCTTATGGGCACTGTTCACTTGCTGGCTTCACTGACTTCAATAGCACCCAAGGGCATTCAACAGTTTGTAGAATAACATGTTTTGTTCTTAGTTCACCTGAAATGGTGGTAGCACTCTGCCTGTGGCTTTTTCATGCTCTGTACAGTTACTGGCTGACATGGCACCTTTTAAAATCAGAGAAGAACTTGAGTCTTGTTTGCTACAGGTTTGGTTTTTTTTCAGCTCTGATGGAAAAATGTAGGAGAAATTGAGGGGGAAAATCTCTAATTGTAAATCTGAAGTAGCCCTCTTGTAAGGTCACACCAGAAATTCTAGAAGTAAATTCTGGTTCTATAGGACTGGACAGCTGATCCCATTTGCTTCTTTATAGAGTAAAATCAGCTGACTTCAGTTTCTCTGTCCTTTGATCAGAAGTGGAATAGGAAATAAAATTAAATGCCATTGATCACTTCTATTATTACAGTAACCATCCTCAAGATTTTAACCTGGAAGTTTTCACCACAGAGGGATATTGTCCCAGGCTCATGTGCACAATTAGGCAGGTGTTATTTCATGACTTTATTCTAGATTTTAAATATGAAGATTTTTTCTTTGCAGACATAAGCATTAGAACATTTTCATGCACTTCTTGATGAAGGTCATATTTTTTGATGACTGGCACAGTGAACAGGTTTTTACCCCAACGGAAATGGCATCTGAGGCAATTCTCATAAGTATAAACTGATTTTTGCAAAAGCAAGTGCCTCCTACACTCCTGCTATAGTCAATAAAGGGAGAGAAAGGCTCCTACAGAAGTCTGTTCAGATTGCCTAAAACAAAGTTTCTGCTCAAAATAGCTTTTTAAGCTATATTTTTAAAGCTCTCTCTCTCTCATTCCCTACTGGCCATGGATTGACCTAAGGAGGTTAACCTCCTTTGGCTAAATAATTTAGTCTGTGAATAACCTTACCACCTCCAAAAATCTACTGCTTTCATCTGGTAATGTTTCACAGCCTCTTCGCATTCATTTTGCCTGGAAATATTGATGCTGACACAGAAGGAGTGGTTACAAGTGTTTGCACACTGTAGCTGTTTTGCTCACATCTTACATTTTCTCCCTATTTCACTTACCACTACTGTTCCATGTTAAATCTTTATTCTTTGTCATATATAAGTTACTGACCTGAAAGTTGTTCTCAGAACCCAATAAATCATTTCACTTAATTCTTCAAATAAATATCAGGATTTTATAAAACTGGGGAAAAGATTTAATTGCAGTCTCAACGGACAGAGAAAGAGGTCTTGAAAGTGGAAATCATGATTCACAAGCCTATAAAAAAGAAAAACCAAGGAGAAACCTTTCATCACCAACCTCCGGTTCTTGTTACTCTCCCACCCAAATTAATTCAGTGAGTTTTTTTAAGCCTTTGTAGTTTAAATAATTTATTTTTTACTTCAAGCACGGGTTATCTTAAATCAGCAAATAAACAGCAGATGCTTTCACCTTTTTGTACTAAAGCAAGAGGGCAAATAAATTTAGCTATTACGGTGAATGCATACTTCAGTAACACTGAGTTATTGCCCTAATTGTGGAGGTAGCAAATTTACTAAAATCAGAAGAATGGTACCGGTGCTACTTCGCTTTGCTCTGATGTAAATGTTCATCTCAGTGAGATTCACGAGGAAATTTCATGGAGAGACTGAAAAAGTCCTCCCTGTTCTGGAATCACATCCATTGTATGCACCATTCCTCACAAAAGAGGCAGGGTTTAAAAGCAGCAATTACATTCATGCAGGCCTTTAAAAAATATACGTGATTTGCAGTATTCATTGGGTGACATTGTTTGATGTCTATGTGGGTTGAAATGCAACAAATTTGTCACTCTCTACCAGACTGAGAATGGAACAGGCAATACAGGCATGCCAATCACAGCACAGACCGGTGATTTTCATTTCCCGAAGCACTGAATGCATTGCCAAATGATGAGGCACCTCTTTGCAAATTTTTTCTTGTACCTGTTGAGGAGGTGTGAATATTCTTGCCTATGTCTGAGGCTGACCAGGTGCTGGGCATAAGGAACAGCCACTTTTCACTGCACAGAAGATACCAAGCTGTGCTCTCTAGAAATGGCACCCAAGCTGATAGCAATAAAAGATGCTTGCAGGTGATATTCTGCTGTAGGCTAGGGCAACAAGTAGGAAACCCAAAATTTCTGGGAATTTTCCAATACAATCATTTCTTCTTAGTCTCTTAAATTACCTTAAGGACCTCTGTTTTTAATGTAATAAATTATTAATGAAGTCTGTTCCTTCTAAAAATGAACTCCATTAAAAAACAAAATCTCAGCTGCAAGAATCTCAGATGCAGAAGTTCCATCCTGCAAGAATTTATCTTAATGACAATGTCATCAGTGGCTTTAATAGCTAAGGTTATGGTCTACTCTTTGCTTATTACTTACTGTGAGCTAAATCTTGACACACTTTGACTAATAACCAGCTGTAAGAGTAGCTACCTCCTAACTACAGGGCACTCATAGAATGTTTCTTTAGTTGGACAAGATTTCCAAATTTAGCCATTAGATTCAGGACCATGTTGACACTGCACAAGACATAGAGATTTCTGTGAGACTCCAAGGAGGCATCGGCCCCATAAACAACAAACGCAGCCTGGACAAGACAGTCACACATTGACATCACATAAAGGAAAGGGAGAACCTCACCTGAAGAATATGAAAGCCTCAACATCACACAGAGCATCCACTGAGAAATAGTGAAGAGCCCGGATAGACAGTTTCTCCAACCAAAACACCACCGTCAACAAACCCACCTCTTTAGGTGGATAGAGTTGACCTAGGTTGCTCCTTTCCCAGCTAAATAAAAGCAAAGGTTATCCAGGGTGCCTGCAATATGTAGCATTTGATCTGTTACAGATGTCATGACATCTTGACCTGTTACTTACAAATAAGGGCTTTTAACTGCAACAAATAATCTGCATTTCCTGAGTCCAGTCCTATTGACTGTGAGAGGATTGTGCAGGAAGCCTGTGTTAACTACTTTTCAAAGAGTAATATGCTCTACCACTAGTGTATGTTCCTAGGTATACCTCAGATATCACGCTTGGGCCAGAAGTTTCAAATTTGCATTTCTGAAGAGAAGCAGAGTTGTATTTAGGAATATAAATAAACAAACTGGTTTCCCAAAAAAAGCCTCTAAAGTGTGTTAAATATGTGCCTCAACAGTGAGGTCTCTTAAATCACCTTGAAAGTTTCTAAGTATGAAATGGTTGCAGTGCTGGTTGTAAAGAGCTGGTGAAACGCAGCGAGGGTTTGTTCTCACAGCTCAGTTTGAAGGGGAATCGTTCAGCTTGCACTTCCCAGCCCGACAGCCTGAGTCTGGCCTGCTGATGAGACAGCATCTCTAAAACCACGTAGTGTTGTAGAAATGTTTGGCATTAGGATGCTGAACAGCTGCTTACATTATGAGGGCACTGGTAAGTGAAGTTCCTACTGCCTTTCTGACTGAACGCAGATATTTCTCATTAAAGACCCAAATCCACAAGGTGCTGGTCACTCTCAGCCTTCATGGCAGTGTCTTCTGAAGAGAATATCTGTCTGGTTGCGAGATCTGGTTTCTCAGTGGGGATTTAACAAGCTATTTCCATCTGTTGCTGCAGGCTGTATTTCAGAGGACGGGTTCATTTGTGACTCATGTTTCTTTTCTCTCCTTTCCCTGCCCCCTTTCTCTCTCTCATCTTCTTTCCTCTGCAGAGGTGGTAAGAATGAGCCAGAACCAGAGCAACCAATCCCTCGAAAGGTGCAGATTCGTTCTCTCCCTTCCTTGGAGGATATCGATCCAGACGTGTTAGATAGCATGCACTCGTTAGGCTGCTTCCGTGACCGAAATAAACTCTTACAGGACTTGTTGTCAGAAGAGTAAGCACTTGTTCAGTCTTAATATCAGTTGGGTATCCAGGGTCTGGGATGCTTATAAACCTGGGGAAAGGTGGAAATCATTTTACTGTGTGTCACTTGCTGTGAGGGAGCTGTAGCAACATCCCACTCTCTAGCTCTAGCAGCCAGTGTTGTTCTGGGAGGGATCAAGGGGTCACTGAGCTTTCCTAACACTTGGTGTGAGTGGAGGAATATTCTTCTCTCTTCCCTCGCTGCTAGGTATGGTCATTTCACAAAAAGATGGGCCTTGCAGTCCAGACGGGGAGGTGTTGGTGCTGCTATTTTTGTTGGATATGCCTTTGTGGGCAAATTGTTACTTATTTCAAACTTATGCCTGAGAGCTGCTGTGTTTCCTGAGGTGTTACCAGGGACATGTAGTGGAAAGAGCACACAGAGGCTCAGGAAATACGCCTTGTGCCACTCTTCAGCTTCTTGTGGATTTGTTACCTCATCTATCCTGTGGCTCTGTTCCAGATGTGTAATGTGGGAATCGTATTTCCTTCTCTCACGAGCTGCTTGTTGGAGACAGCAAGGTTCTCAAAAGCTTTGTGGGTTATATATCTAGTTGGCAGGCATTTCCAGTTTATTTAGAATAACTGTAACTATTTGTTTGATGAGAAAGGTTTATTTACACATTGGTGCTTTTTTATCTTCAAATTTAAAGATATTTTCCTTTTTTTTCAGAGAAAACCAAGAGAAAATGATTTATTTTCTTCTGCTTGACCGGAAGGAGAGGTATCCCAGTCACGAAGATGAGGATCTTCCCCCTAGAAATGAAATAGGTACTACAGATAAGACCTCTGTCATCACAAACACATCTTAAGTAGTTCCTGTTCACCTTTTTGTTTTTTAATATCCTCAAACCCTAGCGTTACTTTAGTTTCCTACTGAAACAGTGCACAGCGCTGGTGAGAATCTGCAGCCTGAGGCAGGCAATTCTGTTTTCTGGTTACAGGGCTTCATTTTTCAGGACATAATCTGTGTCAGTGCAGAAACATCGAAGTTGGTTTTGAACCAGAAATCATAAAAAATACCATGTGGACCCACAAGCTGCCTCTATGCAAGTAGATGAAGTTTAGGAGCATTGTAATGTAGTGGCAGAGTTTTCTAATTACTAATCTACGTGCAGTATTGCAGAAGCGCTGCTTCTGGAGGTGTGCTACTAAGACTGTGTAGCATTACATCCCAATAAAGTTTTATGTGTACACATCCTCTTCTGTAGGTAAATACATACACTGTTAGAAGTATGAATAATATCACTTGCCTGTTTATAGTACATACATTATACTACCATGCTTTTAGACTATTAAGATTTTAAAAACTTAATAGCTGTAAGATTACATATCTTATAAAACTTCTGTGATAATGTTTTATTCCTGAAGAATTATTTGTTAGTATTTAGAGTACTGTTGATCACCAAGGACTACGCTAATCTAGACAACAGGAAAAATGCTCCCCTAAGGAGCTAACTGTGTAAGTGACTCTTGCTCTGCACAGTGACAAAAGTTTAACTAATAAAGCATTACTCACTTCTATCAATGACCTGAAATAGCATTTTTATATACTAGTGTTGTGATTTCTAGGTCTTGTATTTCACTTGGAAGGTTAGAAGCAAAGTGCTCTTCATTCTCACTGGAAAGCCTGTAATCTCCCAGGCCTACAGGGCAGTGGTATATTGAACTATTCATTTGCTAATACTGAACTGAATTATTACATTATCGAAGTTCCAGGCTCCAGGCCCTATAATTTTAGAGGGAAATCTTGTCTGTGGGGGATGAAATGGAAATTCTGAGTCAACACGGTAATTTTTTAAACACATACTTGGATGAAACTGCAGAAAGTATGTTAGCAAGCATCCTGACGGGGATGGGTTGTTGTGCCTACTGCGGGTGCTCCGGTCAAAAGGCCCTTTCTCAGTGCAGTTTGTCTTCTAACACTTTTGACTCAGATTGTCCTGCAATGTAAAGACACCACCATCTTGTTTTAGAAATGCTTCTGTCATAAGAAAAGAAGCAAAATGGCTAGAATGTTCGTATCCAGCATGTAACTGAATACACAGCCATGACCGTAACACAGCATATGGATCTCTTACACATGTATTTTCATGCGTTGAACTGTTCTCCGCTCCTGACTCTTTTATTTTTCTTCTTTTTTGTACAAGGAGTGAAAATGTTCCCCATCAGGGAAGCACTGCCCTGAATGTATCCTTGTGCTGCATTAGCACATTTTAGACTCGGAGCATTATTCTTTGAGAGTCTGTAAGTTGTATTTTGTCTTCCACAGGGGGTTTCCACCTCCTCTGTTCCCAGCAGTATTTCTGAGAACATGGGGCAAGGTTTAATTAAGAGCAGTCATGCTTCTGATGAGTATCTCATCATTAGCCATTAGCAATGGCTTTGCACAAACAGAGAAGAGCAGAGAAAAGGTAATGGATTTAATATTAGCAGGTTGAAGAAACCACATTTCTGAGAGTTGTGTATTACCTGAGCTCTCGCCAGGGGGAAAAAAATAAAAAAGGTGCATCTCATTATATTTTGATTTTTCTTCTTTCTTCCAAAACATGGAAATGAGAAATTTCTCAGTAAAATATGTGAATGTCAACTAATGTCTCCCTGAGCAAAAGGATTTGGTGTGGTGGAAATTCTTAATAAACCAGAGAACAACAGATAGAGTCAGAGTCGCCCTATTAGGATGTAGGTGCCTCATCCAAACTCAGAAGATGAAACTTTCCAGCCTTTCAGATGAATGCTGTTATAATTGGATCTAATAATAAATAAATAAATAAATAAATAAATAAATAAATAAATAAAACTTAAGAATGGCTTCACTTTTCTGATGTGAAATGAAAGGAAAATACATCTCCAAAACCACCACATCCAGACCAGGACTTGAATGTGGGTTTTTGTTTTGTTTCCATGTGAAATATTTCCAGAGACTCAAAAACAGAAGTGTGTCACTGGAGGTTTTCCTATTTTTAATTCCTGTGCTGCTGCAAAATCTCCAACTGTTCTTATATGCCACCACTTTAGTCTTTATGGCAGGATGGTTGTGTACTTTAGCATCTTTAGCCTTGACATTGATGACAGACTCAGTACCCCATGGTTTCTTATTCAGACCCTTTTAAAAAATATGTACAGTACTTGACAACCTTAGCCATGTATAGTGTAGGTTTGTAGCCAATTTAAAGAGAAATCAAATACCGCTGTTAGAAAATCAACTACATTGATGCAAACTTCTGGATGCATTTTCCATCAAACCTTTGTGAATCGCTGTTGTTGAATTTATGTGTGTGTTTCACCACCTGCTCCTTTTGCTTATTCCCTCTATTTGAAAGTTTAAAATACAGATTGGAAATCAGTATCTTCCAACAGATTGAGCAAAGATGGATATAAAAGAATTATTTAGCTTGTTAGCAATATCCTTATCTTCTTTAATTGCTCTGTTGATTCTCTAATAGTCCCTCTGGCTACTATCCTTCTTTCAAGCTTTCTTTTTTTGATGGCTGTACAAAACATTGTTCAAGTCTTTGGCTCATTTTTCTTCAAATTCCTTTTTAGCTCTCTTTTAATGTCCACCTTATATTTGGCCTAACTGCCACTTTTGCAACTGTCACTTGGCTGAATTTCCATTTTTTAAAGTGTTCTGTTTTGAACATGCATGGATGAAATTGTCTTTAAAAATATCTTCTCATATAATGTTTTTCTTGCCTTTTTCCTCCTTCTTGTTTAGACTCTATTATTAACTAACCTTGATGCAGTCTGAGCTTACTCATCTCCTTTCTTTTGACTTCAGCTGCTTGCTTCGTCTTCTTCATTCTTTTTCGTCGAAAAAAAAAAAATCATTTTTTTTTCCTTTCTTTAATTCAACTGCACTTTTTTCCTTTCATTTCTAATGTCTGATATCCCTCTAGGAATCTTTATATTTACTCTCTTGTGGATACCAAACTTAATTTCATTCTGGTTATGTGAGTTAGTCATCTGTAATCACACTTCTTATACCAGCATTTGTTCTGTAGGATGGATCCTTTCTTGTTCTTTGAACTTGTTTGAAGAAGCAGGAATTTGAAATGTCTATATCCCGTCCTAGCTTATTATTGACCACTTCTCTGTGTGCAACTGAAGTCACTCAATACAACTATTTTATTAGGTTTATCTTCCACTGTTTTTTTCCTTAATTTTATGCACTGTATTTTTTTCCCACTGTATATTTTTATTACTGAAAGTAGTTTGAAATGGAGTGAGATACAACTGTTTCTTTTCTAACTCATTTTTAACAGGAGAATTATTATTATAATACAAATAATACTTATATAGTAACGCATTCAGTTGTTATTACTAGCCCGTTTGCACTGGGGCTGTATTTACTCATGCTCATTGTTTCAAGAATAATCCCTGCATCAAAGGAACCGTATTCTCAAAAGCATGATGTAAGAGAGAGAAGAAACAAGCAAGTAGGCAGGGGCTGAGGAGGTCAGGGTAATGAAAATAATACCAAACTAGGTGGTAGTGATGTAACTGTGGCAGTAGTGGTATAATTAAGTATAGCATTATTGGTTTTACAAAGGAATCCTGGCAGAGGAAGAAGCCTTAGGGACTGGACACTGTGAGCCTCTTTTTGACTGAAGAGGTGAAGGATGCCTTTTCTTACAGGTAGTCACTCTCCACTAAAATTGAAAATGTGCCTATAAACAGAGGCAGGGTACTAAAATAGCCCAACCAAAGCAAGAAAATATTTCCCTATTTATTTTTCTGCTTTCCTCTTTACTGTTTTGATGCTATCAGATATGTTAGTAATAAAAGAACTCAGCAGGTCTGCATTTGGCTCCCTGCATCACCACGGAGGTGTGTATGGCTTGGCAAGCCACCTTGGAGCACTTTCTGTTATGCAGTTGGGTATCTAAAGACTTTCCAGAGCAACTTGGGTGCTTCTCAAAACTGCAGGAAATGTTTGTCTGCACCTTTAGGTATGAAATGCCCTTGAATATCTCATTCTTATACCTCAGTTTTCACTCTGTAGAGTGAAAGTAGCACTTCTATACCTCATAGGAATGTTACACAATAAAAAGAATAAAGCACTTCAGTTACTATAGCAGTAAAAGCTGTATGATGACCTCCGAGATAAATTTCAGTAGCTCTCATCGGAGATTCATCTCAGGTAGACAAGAATGTTTAATTTGTAATGCTGAAGGAGGAAAATATAACACAGCAGGGAAAACCTGAAATCTAATCTTGAAGATGCAAAAAAAGGATGTGTTTTCAGAAGAGAATGCGAGTCTGAATTTAGAATCTACTTATGTCCTTGTGTCACGTTTAATTTAGCTAGCATGGACATTGAAAGCAAGCTCTAGCTACCTGAGTGCATGTGCAGAATCCCTGGATGGCATACACTCTGGCTAACAGCTTCTGCCCATGCTATCATCTTGCTATTATTGTTACCAGCTTTGTAAGGTAATTTGTGCAGGCTGTGCTATAGTTGTACCTTTATTTTACAGTGCTCATACATTCAGGACAGTAGCAATACTCCTTTTTTTCTGCAGATGGATTGCAACTTATGTCTTAATGCTTGTAAATTTGGAAGAAAAGAGACTGCAAATGTTCATCTCCATCATGAAGATACCTATCTCTGTAGGGGGGTGTGAGAGTGAGATTGTTGAGAGAGGACTGATCCAACCTTTGTGAGGTAAATCACAGCCAGATTCAGCTGACAGTGTTTTCTTTTCATAAAGATCCCCCCCGGAAGCGTGTGGACTCCCCAATGCTGAACAGGCATGGGAAGCGGCGGCCAGAAAGGAAGTCAATGGAGGTTCTCAGCGTGACAGATGGCGGCTCCCCAGTCCCTGCTCGCAGAGCTATTGAAATGGCACAACATGGACAGAGGTGGGTCTCTCCTTTACCCAAGAGCTGGGAGTCCCTCCTGGGTTTGTTACCCTCTTTTATGTTGTACATACAAAGGAGCTGTGGAGCTTTTCTATTCATAGCAGCACTCATAACAACTTCCAAGCACACTTGCAACATGATCTGGCAGCCAACAGTACTTATGCACACAGGAGCAGAAGCCCTGCCAGGGGCTTAAGAGCTCTGTTTGCTTGCAGCTATTTCTCAGGAAACTGCTCTGTCCTCTGGGCAAGATTCATCTCATCTCATTTTAATTGTCCAGAACATAGGAATTCAGTCTGAGCTAGATGCACAGGCTGTCACTCTAGGCTGTGGGGACAGATGAAGTCTTTGAAAGACTTAGATACATATGTCCTCTGTTCCAACAATATTAGGATAAATAATGCTCTGGTCATTCTTCTCTGTCTCCATAGCCTACAGCAGGAATCTAGATGACTCTCTTGTATTAGGTACCTAGCTTTTAGGAACCCGAAGTTAAATGAGATGAACCTCACCATCCGTGTTGTTAGAACAGCTTGACTCTGGAAAACCCTGTCCAGGCATCTGTGGATACCTCTAAAATGTGCTGTCAGAGCCAAAATGCATCTGACCCACATAAATTACCACCTGTCTGTGAAGCAATGAAATGAGTATAATTTTACTTTTCTCTCAGAGAAAGTGTTAGTGTTGTGGAGAAACAGCAGAGGAGCATGGTGTTTCCTCAAGGCATGCTCTGGGAGAATAATTGAACTGTGGAAGTTCACATATATGAACAATGGAAGTTGTTTCCTCTGTCACTATGCCTACCCTTAGGGAAGCACATGCATTTGGTTTTACACTTGTATAAATCAATCAGTGTTAAAGAACATTTCATAAATATGTATGCTGGCGATGCTGTAACTTCTGTTTCAGCTTTATGACATGATTACTTTTGTTTAGCTGTTAAGATTTGCTCAAAATGAGCTTGCTGTGCCTGCTCAGAAACTTCCTTTGCTGACTGAGAACTGTGTGAAGAACATGGAATAACTTCATGTCCAGAGGCCCCTAGATCTGCTGGAAAGTTTTACTGACAACTGTTGCAGTTCAGTCTATAGGGAGGACAAAATGTTGTTTTTTAGGATCTTGCTAGGACTTCAGACCGGATGCATGGCCTTGAGATACACTGCCAGAAAGATTTTTCATTGTATTGTAGGTTGGAAACCTGTCTCGAGTGTGTGGTTTGCTTTGATATTTAATGAGGTCTGTGCTAAGGAAGCGTTTAGGGCAGGGTGTATTCTCAGTGTTCCTCATAGGCCTCAAAGTGATAGGGATTAATGCAAGACTGACAAACAGTTGCTCACTCCTTGTTCAACTTACAGTGTTTAATCTGGTATCCAGTAGAAGTCTGGGCCATGAAGCTCCCAGAAATGAGCCAGACAGAGGTGAATCACTTCTCCCCACCCCAAGGCTGCCTGTGAGTTGCAGTACTCTGCAGCTGTTTGCAGTAACTGTCCAACTGGGCGGAACAAATAGGAAGTGGTGAGATGAACAATTAAAGGTAATGATACAGTCACGTTCATCCAGCCTAGAACATGTTAGATTGATCCTGAAATTTTCTGAGAGCTGAAATCTTCTCTTCCAGCTCTCATCTTTGCTTTTGGATTCCAAAACGCTGAAGAAGCAAAGCTGCATCTCATTATCCAAAGTATCTCTTCAGCTTTTAAATACATTGCTCGATTCTGCAGATGAGAAAGCATTTGAAGTCAAACATCTGAGATGAGTGCAGAGCAGAGGGGAGACATATGTAGATGGCATATCAGTAAGGAAGGACTTTGGCTCATAGGAAGAAGTGAAACATGCCAGGCACAAAAGAGATACAGGGAAATGCATACCACACAGCTCAGGGCTGGACATAAAGGTGTGATTAAGGGTGGAGGAAGGGATGTAATAACACCATGACTGATGATGATGAGCTTGGTAGAGCTTGTTTTGGAAGAGGTTAAAGGGAAGATGTTATTTTACTCTATGTCTGAGCTTCCATAATTCATACCATTCCACATCCACAGATGACAATGGCACATTTTGTGTTGCTGGCAGCACAGTCGTTTATAACGTGAACTGGCTTCATTAACAAACACCACTGCATGGGGATTGTCTGGGGACGATGCATTGCTGATGGGGCACCATCTGTCAGAGCAGCCAGTAACAAAATGACAAGTGCCTTCCACCAAGACTGAAGGATTTTTAATGGCTAGCTGCATATTATTTTCCGTGAAATGACCCACTGAGAGTGGATTTTACAGCACTAGGTCTTAGATCCCAGAAGTGGATGGTTTTTTTTAAGCATGACATTTTTTGGTCTGGATAGATGACTATTCAGTGCTTTTATACTATAATACTAGGAAAACAGGGAGGTAGACCATGGAAACAAACCTCCTATTTAGACACAAATGACTTGTGCAAACATCTGGAGACACAGAGACATTACTTCTTAAGGTAGCAGAGATACTCTTCTAACCAGTGGGCAGAACACGCACAGGTTTCTTGTGATTTAGTCCTACATTCCCTTTCCCAGTAGTGAACAGATGCTTTCTTGCATAAAGGGGATTGTAACTTCTAGTTTTGTGTCTGTGTGATGAACTGTGCTTTTGGTAATAAAGGGGGGTCCTTACAAGCGTCTGGTCTTGGCTTGTTTAAGGGCACATCTTTCCTTTGAGGTTTAAGTCTTGGCACTCTTACAGGCTGACAAAGTATTAGGTGAAAAACATAGTCCTTTAGTGATTTAGTTCTGGATAGTGCAGAAGAGGAATTCGACACAAGTACCGCTTTTTGAGCTTACAGACTCCTTGAAATGTTTGTGCTGACCTGTCCAAGTGTTCTTCATTGGGTCTTTGACAATGTGTGACAAAAGAAATGTGCACAAACACCTGCCACCTTAAAACTGGTGACTAACTATTGCTGATTCATGGTTTTTGCTACTAGTGTCAACTAAAGGTGTTCATAATTACATCTTATTTGATTCTGCTTTTGTGGTATCCACACTTCTCAGACTATCTGGTATTTCACTGAAATGTCAAAAGAAAAGAGGTGGGTTCTGAGCGTAGTTTAACACCAGCTAATTTGTCCCCTGTGCCAAAATCAGACGGACAAGGGAGAATTCTGTGGGAACTAGAATCCTGTGGGGATATGCCAGAAATTTTCAGCAGCTTTTCTGGGAGAGTCCAAAAACTGTTCTAAAATAGGCTTCATTAACTATACATTTTCTTCTGGCTACTGAAGTGGATAGCTTGCATGAAAGATCAGCTAACATTAGAAAACAGTGTTCTGCGAAACAGTGAAGCATACTACCTGTGAAACATGTTACAGAGAACTGCCCTTTTAGCAAGGCAGAGGGAATTTTGCTTCTAAGCTTCAGGGATTCACACCCAAGATTATAAAGAAGGACATTACTCTATATAGTGAGTACAGGGAAGAGTAAGTGGTAATAGACCTACAAATTAGAATACAAAATGGATTACTTTTCTTCTAAGAGTCTCTGTGGCCTAATTTGAACCTTTTCCCAGATCATGCTTAGTGTTGAGATCTGCTAGAGAAGTTTGAGTAACAAGTGCTATGCAATCTGTGCCTTCAGGCATGTTCTATATGCCATGGACAATGTGACGAAGTAGATTGTACCTGGGTTTTCAACTGGATATAGAAGAGCAGGGTTTGCAAGTATGTTTGGGTGAAGTCATCTTAGACCTCAGAAGTCAGGTGGAGCTAATGAACTTCAGCTGTGTGTAGGCTTGAGCCATAGTTGGAAAGTAAAAGAAAGGTTCCAGAGCATTGCTTAAAAAGGGGAGGATGGGTTGGGGGGCTGGGTGTCCAGCATTGCTTCAGGTGACTCTTTTTTATAAATGTCCACACTAGTAACTCTGTTTTCTCGCTTTGTTCCTGCCATAGTAAAACAATGTTCAGTAAAAGCCTGGATATCTCTGAAGCCAATCCCAAATTCAACAAAGAAGAAAGGTATAAACACTGACAATATGTTCCTCTCCTCTACCTCACTGCTGAGACCTTAAAGATGCAGTACTTACCTTCTCTGTGTGGGGACATAGCTGTTCTCTCCTTAGAGAGAAACAAAGAGGGTGGGATATTTACAGTCCCACACTACATATATTTTTGTATAGTTCCATACATCTGAGGCTATCCCCAATGCAGCTTGTGACTGTACTGTTTTCCCCACTAAAATGTCATTCTGCCATTACTTCTGCTTCAGTCCTGCCCCAAGTTAGGATGCCCAGGCTAGAAGATGTATTTGCTAGGACTGCTTTGGCAATATAAAACACTAGGAAAGCCCAGAGTGCTTCATTCCCAGCACGAGAAACAGCAGTACAACTGAGTCAGCAAAAGCAGTGGTAGAAAACTTCGGAAATCCTGACTGACAGAGCAAAACATTAAGTGCCTCTAGGTAAGAGCCAAACTCTTCAAGCAACCTGGCTGAATCACAGAACACAAGAGGAAAAGATCGTTGAAAGAGAGGGGGTTTGGAGGATGATTCCAGTCTAGCAGTCTAACAGATGCTGAAGAATAACAAAAAGAGTAACTCCCAGGTGTGACTAAAGGCACAGCAGAAGACATACAGGCCACCAGATTTAGGGAGTTTTAGTGGACTCACTTAAGTTTGAGTCCATGAACAAAAAAAGAAATTTAAGGAGAGGTTGTTAGTGGACATGGAATTCTGAAAATTTCAGTCTCAGAGGAAGAGTTCTTCTCTAATGTTAAAAGTTGGCATCTGGATGGAAAATTCTTCATTTATAATAGGATCCTCATACATTTTGGACAAACAGCTTATCTGAAATCAGCAGCTTGAGATTTAGGACTGTTCCATATGATTCAGAAAGGGGGAAGTGGTGAATTCCTTAAAGGAACCAACCTGAGGACTCAGCTAACCATTCTTCTTTCAATTTCCCCTTTTAAAGTAAGCCTTTCTACTTAAAGATAAATGTGGTGTTTAAGCCACAGGAGACTCCTAGGATGTAAGGACAGCCCCTGTTTTGGCTTTCTGCAGAGACAGTCCTTTGTGGGCAGTGTTTCAAATCTTGAACCTGCCATAGTGAAGACCAACTACGTGTACCCACAGGAGAGATTGTGCCTCACATATGTAAGGCACATTTTTTAAGATGGCAACCTAGGTACAAGTATTGCACCCAAACCGTTAGAAGCCTCTGAGAGTTTCACAGCCATGAAGTAGAGGTGACACAGTCTTTAGTGGCTGGGCTTTCCTGGACTGTTACCATAGGCATGGAAATTGATGTTCCTTTCTGATTCCCCCTATACATAAATTACATTCTTGAACACGTGCCACTTCTTGCACTAAAATTTAGTCTGAAACTATTCCAAAGATTATCTTTTCCACAGTAATTAAAAGCCAGGTCCAGTAAAAGAGGTGTCTTTGCCTTTTGTCTGTGGTGTGAGAAGGGTCCTTCAGATGTTACCAGCGTCTTTCACGGTCCCTCTGTACTTCTCTGGCAGCTGTTCCAGCTGTGTTAGGAGCAGAGGAAATGACCCTTCAGTAACCACTAGAGGAATTCATAAATACACCCAGGCATTTCATGTTGCCTTTTGAAGGTGGTGTTTTTTCAGAGTATAGGAGGAGAAGGTTAGGGTAGTGCACAAGGATCACCCAGCGTCCCCCTCGCTGGAAGGCCAAGCTGATTTTTGAAGGATCACATGTTCTCTCACCTCCCTCCCACTTTTAAGAGTTAGGATGAAAGACCTCGGTGGTAGAAAGATGAGAGGAGCCAAATTCTGGAGCTGTGCATAGCCACATGAAAGGAAGGGATAGGCAGTGAAGAGAAATCCAGCAAAATGGGGCCAGCTAATCATGGTGGTCCATGAAATTTTTGTCCAGTGTTTAATTATCCAACTTTATGATGTCTTTTTTTAAAGGAATACTGCATCTTTAAGGGTCCCTTCCCTCTAGATGCACATGGTTGTCTTAGTAGCTGAGGCCACTGTCCCTTTCTTTTTCTTTTTCTTTCTTTCTGACTTTCTCTTTCACCCCCTCTTTCAGTGCTTCTCTTCTTCTGTATCTGGGTTGCTGCAGCTCCGTAGTTCACTTGCTTCAGTATTGTAGGGAATGCACATGTCTGCGCTTCTGGGTCTATTGTGTCCTGGGATTGTTCATTTTTTTAAAACCTCATTTCCCTCTTCCTTTTCCCTATTGTCAATTTGCTTTCCATTCTCTTTGTTAACCTCCTAAGTGCCTTTCCTGTTGGGAAAATGACTTGAAAGAAAAATGAATCAACCTTCTTGCACCCATTCTATTTACATTTTAATATTCTGCATGTGTGATTATGGGTGTATTTGCTGTATAATTATACACGTTCCAGTATACAATGGGTGTCAATTTGTTCTTCTCAGTTACATCAATGTAGGTAGATTTGTACTGCAACAATTGAGGACAGCATTTGTCCCTAAATATATACAATGGATATGTATTTGTATATATGAATTAGATCTTAACCAAATTCGCACTCCAGGCCAAATCACAAATGGAGTGTCACTCAAACACAGAAAAAAAGAATTTACAATAATGCTTCTTTCCACTTCTCTATCAATGTGTAGCACAACAGCTTTTTCTTTCTATTCTAACTATGTTTTAATTTTAACGTTAATTTTCTCACAACTGCCTTGTGTTGCCCAGCCCAGCATTTGCAATGTTCTTGTATCCAGAAGCATGGCTAGTTGCGCTGAGCAGGAAACTGTGAAATCTACTGGGCATATATTAAATTTAGCATTTCTGTTGGTGACCGTCTTGTGAAGAATGGATTTTCTTCACCCAGCCAGAGGTAACTCTGGCAGCTTGGGAGCCTGTTATTGAAAATGGAGAGAAGGAGAGAGAGAAAGAAATAGAGAGGAAAAAAAGCAAGGCATCTGACTTTAAAATAATTTTACTTAATAACACACCTGATATTTTTTTGATTTAATCTAATCTTTGTTAATGTGAAAAAGTGGTGACACTTTCCTGAGTTTGCTTACTCGCACCCCTAAAAACTCAATATCCTGACTATTCTTTTCCACCATGAGTGCTTTGATTACCATCAAAAAATAAAGAATATTGAAGTTTTTGATTGTCCGTAGGCATCAAAGTCAACATGTCAGAGATTCATTCTGCTTTTAGAGCTGCTGTTTCAGACCCTTTTCAGCACAGCATTGATTTATTCTGCATTCACATTTGAAAGATTTTCCTTGCAACCTTTAAGACCCAGAGACTGAATTTATTTTAAATGAAAAATGAGATCCTGGAGCACAAGATGGCATCCACAGAGATAAGTGCCGGGTTGCTGAGCTGGTGTGTTCTAGCTGATCTGAATTCCTGACTATAAGACCA
The DNA here is from genome assembly GCF_011077185.1 of Oxyura jamaicensis. Taxonomy (NCBI): domain Eukaryota; kingdom Metazoa; phylum Chordata; class Aves; order Anseriformes; family Anatidae; genus Oxyura; species Oxyura jamaicensis. The sequence goes on from NC_048897.1 coordinate 26,455,946, forward strand.
TCATGACTAATAAGCCAGTATCAAAGCAGATTCACAGCTTGAGCTACAATCTTGTACCCTGGGCTCCCAAGCTGGCTCAGAAATGCATGCTTTAATAACCAATATGTTTCACAGTTCATTCATGGCAAAAAAAAAATACTTCTTACCAGGCCAGCTTGGGGGACAGAGGGACACTACACTGAGCAAAATGGGGACAAAAAGAACAATTTCTTTATAACAGTCTGGTATTACTGTGCCTTATGTCAAAGTCAGAAAAGAAATGCAGCATGAAGTCTGAACCCCATTGCTCTGCTGACTGCTCTCATTGGGATTTGGCTGGGAATTTTTTTTTACAGCCTTCATATGTCCCTCTCCATATTCCCCAGTGCCAAAGTTGGACGTGTCTGCAATATTGTGAGCAGGACAAAAGTTACTTTCTAGTAAATGAAACTGTCCCCCTAGTGTTCCTGGTCTCTGAAGACATAGGTACCTGTGGCAATAATTATGACCATGCAGTTCTCCGAACAGTATTTCACTCTGCTTTTCCTACTCTTTTTTCCACCTGCCTCCACATCCCTCTCTCTCTCTCTCTTTTTCTTTCTCTCTTCCCTCTCTCTTCATTTTCCCTTTCCGAGGATGGCGAGTGCTGATCCATTGGGGTAAGCTCTGGTTTTGGATTATTCCTGTTGCGGGACCTGTTGTATCTTGTAGAGAAACTTTTCATTTGCATTTTACAAATACAATCCAGGTGGATATACGTCAGTGAATGAGGCAGGGAGAGGCAGAGAGATGTGGGAAGAAGCATTTTTGGTGCTTTTTTGCCTGTCTGTGTGCTTTTATGTTGGAGTCACACTCCATATAATTTAATTTGGGGTTCTTTTTTGTTCTCTGTCTGTCTGTTTCAATGTCTGTGGGCACACAGAACTAATCTCAGACACTGTGCAGGTACCAGAACACCTGAGAATGAACCCCCCTTCTCCATTTAGCTCTTTTCATATCTGTTTGGTACCTTCCAGTTAATTTTGATTCTAATTTATCCTTTTTTCTTCTTCTTCTTCTTTTTTAAGATGAAGCTGAGTCCCATCTGTGTTATTAAAAAAAATTCTGGGTATTTCCTCTCTTTTTAGTGTAGGTTTTTGTAAGAGGTGAACAGATGGCCCTAGAGACTGTTATATCTTCAAAGCTCTTTATTTTCAATAAAGAGGATATAGGTACAATTAGGAATGCAGTCACACTTCGAATTAAGGTTCCATTTATAAATACTTAACAGAAGGAGAATATTTATTAATAAATGATTTAATAAAAACATTGTAAGAGATCACTACAGACTACAGTAAAAGCTTACGAGAAGGTACAAACTGAGAAGGCAAAATAGCACCAGTAACATTTACTTCTCATGTTTGTAACACGCTTTATTAATTCTTTCTAAACCATTTATAAATGGTTATAGTTCAGTGTAATTGGCCAATTAAGAGAGGTGGTGCTGTTTAACATCACCCTCTGTGTGCACTGGAAGGAAGAAGAGGTGTGTTATCAACACCCACAGTCCTTCCCCTGTGCTTTTTGCAAAGGCTTCATCTTCCAAATGGTTATTACCTTGAGTAGACCTTCTGACTTAGACATAAGTATTCCCAGTAAGAGATGTGAAGGTTGGTATTATTTGCACAGTTGGGACTGTGAAACAGAGTAGCATTAGAGGTAATCTATCCTTATTCCCTAGATCAACTTCAGGGAGCAAGGAAACCCAAGTTTTCTCTTTTGGACATTCAAGAGCAAAGGCAATGAAACTTTGTAATACACAGTGCCTGAATGCTCACCATTGCTTACTAATTCAGCAATGGTTCCATACCCTGAACTATAGTTTATGACTTTTTATTTTTACTTGAGTGAGCAAGCAAAGAGAAGTATCAAATGCCACCCAATTTATGCTTTCAACAAACAAAAATTGGCTGGATATTTTGGCCCTGCCTTTCAAAACTACCCACAGAATCAAACCAATTCAAAATTTTAAGGCATTTCACCCAGGGACACAAGTCAGATGCATTTCTGCACGCTGCATGCATGCTGCAGGCTCCCCTTCTTGGAAGCATGGCTACAGCTTGACCAGCTAAAAGGCTTTATTCAGCATCCTAGTAAAGCTGTGCTATGAAAGCAAGTTCTGCTGGGACTGAAGCAAGGTACCAAAGTCGCCTCTGGCTGTAGGAAAAAATTCTGTGAGATGCTTATTCAAAGAGGAAACAAATCCCAAATCTGACCCAAACGTTTAATGCTGACTGCAAGTCCTTTATATCATACTGGTGTGTAGTAGCTGATGCACTGTTTAAAGCACTTGAAAATTTATCTGGGTGCACGGCCATATAGAAGTACTCTGTGTGTGCAGTATGTGTACTACAGTTACAGGGTCAGCTGCTCTTTTCTTTCTTGTATCTCTCTCTGCCTACACCTCAGCAGTGTCAGGCTTCGGCCCTTCTCTTAAACCGTTGGAAACTGCATCCCAGCTCCTCAGTTTCACCAGTAAGAAATCAACTGGTCTAACGCAAATTGAGCCTTGCATGGCTTCCCATTTGGCAGCAGCTGACTAAAATGAGTAAAAACTCACTTTAAAACAAAGGACCTTTTAACTGAACTATCAAATAAATTGAATAAGGGATGAAGTCATAACATATACAAACTGCAGCCCATACATGCACATTTCTTTTCAGTGCTTGGCCTCTCTCTTTCATAGCTCAGATGCCTCCTGCTTATTGTTTGAGTCTTTGAGATGGGAGGAATAGCCTGCAAGGACTTCAGTGCCCACCTTATGCTTAGAGCCCCCTTTGCAGCTTCTCCTTCCTAGAACTTGGGTCTAGATCCCTAAGGACTGATTTATTTCTTATTTCTTCCCTCCACGCTTGGCAAAGCAATTATATCACTTTGAATGGGACTTGAGTCTCTTCCTCCATCCCTAAATCTGGCAACTGTGTTTGAGGGAATGCTCTTTCTCTGAGCAACTGCATTAACTTTTCTGCTTGTTTTTTCACCATTTTTTTTGGTGTTTTCCATTAAGTTAATGCCCAAGCATACAGCAAAGCAAAATACAGAGCAAACTGAGTCACACACAACACTCATAGTTTCCTGGTTTGTTGCCTGTAGCAGTAAGTTATTGGAATAATTACAGATTTAATACTTCCAATGACATTTAATGCCTGTAGAGATTCCTCGGAGGTTATTCACTGATAGGTATTTCCCACTAAATAAACTCTGTTCATAGCCTTAATGTAAGATGATTTCATATTTTTCTCCTTTTTCCACACATAAGATCATCCAGGGCCTGCCATACTAATGTGCTGCCTGTAGGGCTTCGAACTTTCATTTTCTGGTGAGAGGGATACAGATTTGAATTCTCTCTGTTCTTTCATCACAACATTTCAGCATAATGCTACATTTCCATTACTTTCTTTTGGCCCTGTCCCAGTTCTGTCCACCTGACTCTGAGATACAGGAGCAGTGCATGTTTTTTTTTTTGTTTTTTTTTTTTTTTTTTTTTTTTCTAAAATCAGTTCCAGCATTTCCACCTAAGATGATCTTGTTGGGATGTTGGGAGGAAAAATCTCTCATTTTTGCTTGTTAGTATTTTTGTACTGGAGTATAGAACCTGCTACTGTTCGGAGTTTTTATAGCCAGCTTGGAAAGTGTGTCACATTCATAAAGGTAAATTCTGGGGGATTTATTAAATTGAAGAAGATGCGGGGAAGAACTCCGCAGTCTGGCTGTCATATTCCATACCAACATGCTCTTGTAAACGGGAGAAGTTTTGAAAATGTACAACTCTCTTTTCACCCAAACACTTTAAATTAACCCATGATTCTTTAAACTCTTTCCACTGCTCCTCTATACGATTTCCAGTGTGGACAAACTAAGATTTGCTATGAGACCTACTTACGTATTTTGCATGTAAATCAGCAACAGAAATAAAGCTTGTTCGATAGCAATCATGTGCATACTGAATGCATTTCCAGGAGGATTTCACACTAACTCTCTCTTCTGTCCCCTACCTCAGGCTCCTAGGCTGGATGAAAACACAGTACACAGCAACTCTTTTTCAAATATTGTTTCCAATAAGGAACTGGGTGCTGGGAGGGGAGGCTGCCTTGTTTTGCCCTCCATGTGTGTGATCGTTTTTGTAAAAAAAAAAAAAAAAATAGGAGGCAGTGGGGCTGGGAGGGGAGAATTCAGGACTGTTGGAAACACATCTGATTGCAAAGAGGAAATAGCAGATTGGAAGTTTTAATCAAGTATCCTGGAATTCAGGTGAGTGTCAGAGAGGACCTTCCCACCATAATTAAGTATTGGTAGGAACATCTCCTAGTGGAACTTAAATACCTAAGTAGGTGCTAAACTGCATCTCCGGGCACCTATATGCCTCCCAAGTCTTGTGCAAGGTAATTTTTAGGCTCCTCTTGTAACTTATGGTTTGGAAGAAGCTTTTCCTGGTGACTCATACAAGGAAGATTTAAACTAAATGGAGTTCTGATATACACAACACACCTGTGTTGCACTCAGCTACTTCAGTTATAGGACAGGCACATAAAATAACCTATCAAAAATGGAACAGACAGTTCTCCCCTTAAAGTTACTTTCCTTAAATCTTTATCACTGCCCCAGATGATGATGGTGCAAATTCAGGTTTAATCAAGTGCAAAAGAATGCCAAGACTGAGCTTGTAGTATTTGTCTGCTATACTATGATGGGCAGACAGTAGCAGGGTACGTGGAGGGAGATTCTGCATAGAATAAGTGCCCCAGATTTTTATGGCACAAATTTAGATTTAATCTGGCAAAAAAAAGCATGCCAAGTCTTCTGGGGTTTACTTAGCTGTGATGGACAAACTGAAATGACATAGAAGAAAAGCCATCAGTATGTAGCTTCTCCAGAGGATACAGAGAGAATAGGACCTACCATTGTGTTCAGTTTTAACTTACTGATTTCTCTTATCTCCTCTTATGCAGTTTTACTTATTTTTTAATAATGCTGCTACTCAAATTTACTTAGGAGAATACATCTGGGAGACCACTTTAGAAACTTTTTAAAAATTATTTTATTATTCTATTAACAAGATTAAAAGTTTAGTAAACAGAGGCAGTTCATGGCCTAAATTTATTTTATATTTTGTTATGTATAAATTGATACTGACTGACCTGTATCCATTATAAATATATGTATGTGTACACACGTGCACAGACACACATGAATACACATCCACACATGCACTCTGTTTTCTGAGCTTCTACAGGATTCCAACTTTTTATATTTGTTACCTGAAGGCGCATAATTGCTTTCACTGCTCTTAGTATAGATGAAACATTGGTAGTTTTGCTGAATTGACATATTTCATAGTGATGGCTGGCCAGCTAGGTTCTTAGCCAAGTCCTCTCCTGTAAGATATTTCAGTCTTCCAGACAAATGTCTTGCTATTTGAAAAGGACAGAAAGCAGCTGCCTCTGGGGCTTACTCATTTCCAGTCATTCAGAGGGTGTTTTTTTTTGTAATGGGCAGCCCACCTCCTGGAAAGTTGTTCTGCTGAAATGTTTCTGCATTTGGCTTGTGCCCTTTCAGCATGTTCAGCATAGCACATTCATATGTTTTGTTGTCCACAGCTGACATTTTTCATAGGTGGCCTTTGTGGGAGAGCATAAGTGCATTACAGTACAGGTGACTTCTCAGCAAGTAGGACAGTTTATTCTTTGTTGACTGGCCTCTTTTTGAGGACACCTGGGCTGTTATCCTGTTATTAGTGTAGTCATCAACAACAGCAGAACTAGTTATCCACAGAGAAGACCTGGCTTTTTTAATGCGACATCAGGAAATCTTAGTAGAGAGCAGAGCTGTGAAGTCCAGCAGTGAGAAGTTGGAAAGGCCAATGCGAGCTTTGAGTTCAGTGGGAAGTTATTGCATAGGAAATTATCATGTATCTTGGTCATGGAGATTTGATTTTTTCCTTAGCATCTCAAGGAATCCCCCACCTTTGTGCCTTGTACACACGGTGGATTTCTGTGTTGCTTGTGACAGAGAACGTCTCATGCTGTGTCCACCAGCGCTGCGCAGAAGAGAATCCTCAGCATCAGCATGAATTTTGACAGTCCTTTTTGAATTCAGCAGTTCAGCTTGCACAGGTCAGACATGGTAGTTACCATGTGCTCGAAGGCCAAGAAGGTAGCAACTCGCTCAATGAAAAGGGATTATAGTATCCTCCTTGAACAAGCAGCATTTTGGAGAGATTTGCTTTGAGGGCGGGACAACTGCAAAATGTGAGAGTAGTGAGAGGAAAGAGTCATGTGCTTTTTCAGTGACAGCCTCCCTCCTTCTCCTCACTTCATGCCTGTGCCTGCGGTGGCTGGTGTTCAGGGTTATTACTCGTCTAAGTTTTCTGAGGGCCTTTTTCCTTATTGTGTCCATTCAGGTCTCGATCAATCAGCGGAGCATCATCTGGCCTCTCCACCAGTCCCCTCAGCAGTCCAAGGGTAAGTGGTGCTACTTCAAGATCCGTTGGTCCAATTCACTCACACATGCTTGATGCTTTTCGACATCTGTTGCTACAGAGCTGTGGCTCTTAGCTGGGATGTTTTGTTTTTCCTTGGCAGCTTGTAAATTTTCATGGGTGGTGAGGGAAATGTTATTTACAAATCCAAGCAGAGAATTTATCACGTTTTCCCTGTACTGTTAGATGTACTTCAGGGATCTCACTGTGCCCCTGTCCTTTTTCAATCTCATAAGTGCATTGAATAACATTGCTATGACTAAACACTGCCATATCCAGCTGAAGTCTGTATATGGCATGGTTTCAGGCCATATATCAGGAACTGTTTCACAGCTACTTTCAATCAAGTCACAGTAGAGCACCAAGCCATGCTGGCTACAATCAATTCATTTTTCCATAGAGTAGTTTGGATTAGAAAGTAAGACAAAATAAGTTTTATGGATTTGAGGACCAGCAAATTTAAAGGAGAAGTAAGAAGTTGACTAATTAAGATGAGAACACTCAAACTGTATAAATAAGGTACATCCACAGGCCCTTATTCAATACACAGTCAAGTGTAAGTTTACAGGCTTCCAATTCCTTGCTCGATTGAACTGTTTTCTGAAACATTCTGGGTTCCTATCAATTGTTACTCTATTTTGCAACTAGCTAAATATGTTTGCAGTTTCACCTGTGCCTTTAACATGCCAGGAACCAGTGAAGATCCATTTCCTTTCCTTCCTTGTTTCTGCACTGGGGCCTCCTGGATGGCAGTGGAATGAAGCAGATGTCTGAGAACTCTCGTGCCACTGCAGAATGGACTGAAAACAAACAAAACCAGTTTTGTGCACAAAATAAGCATCCAGAGCTGCAAACCCTACACTTGATCTCATTAATTGATCTCCTGGGATCAGTTTTTGACATCTCAGTAGGTCTACCTCAAATAAGGATGACAAGATCTGTTCCATAGTTGCTGTATCTTAACATTACTACTTAATAGGCAGTTGATTAAATAGGGATTTAGCAGCCAGATGGCATTTTCAGCAGATCATAACCATTTTAAGACAGGTCACGTTTCTAGCTTAAAAGGTAATGCTGGAATAAAAATAATTTATTTCTTTTTAAGTCCTTACCTATGCTTCATATAGCACCTTAGATTATTGAAAGAGAATATACTTTAAAAAGCAAATACACATTTCACTGTATGCACTGCTTAGGTGAAGTTCTATGAGCAAGTGAATTCAACAGCAACTAGGTGTTGTTAAATCTCACAAGAACTTGCTAACAGAGTTCCCCATTGCACCATCTGAAAAACAAACCTAATCTTGTTCTTTGTTATGTTATTAGAAATGTGGTAATTAGGGGTGCCCTAGAGATTCATAATGAATTAAGTTGTAGATTAATTCAACTTTGTATCTTTCAAATTTGTTTCTCAAACCATCATACTCATAAGATATAAAAATTTCAAGGAAACATTTCCGATCAACAGTCTTTGATGTTTATCTGCTGGAGTCATTTGCAAATGGTTAGTAGTCAGGTGCTGATAGTGATTTTCACAAATTAACCACTTCCCTTACCTTTTCCCCTTCCTTTCTCATTGGTAATCAGAACTGACCAAACTGGGAGGTTTAATTTTATCTTTACAATTCTAATAATAACAAAAATATTTTGATTTAGTGATTTTCTTTTAAGTGACTGAACCCTAAGCTCTTCAAAATTAGAAAACTTCAATGCAAACCATTTTAAATATTGCTTTAAATACATCTCTGCATTTTCTAAATATGGCAGCATTATGTTAATTCATCAAACCCGGAAAGTAAACTTACTAGTGAGTTTGCTTACCTGACAATTGAGGCAAGGTTACCTTTACATGGCATGTCTGGACAGTGCCAAGCTAGAGCTTCTATCCATTCAGAATGGATAATAGTAATAAAAGGTTATAAATTATTTATAATAGTTAATAATTTATAAAAATCAAAATATGAATACAGACCAAAGCTAAAGAGCTGGAGCAGTAATCTGATTTTACAACTCTGCTAGTATTTGTAATCTAAGGTGTTTACAGCAATATTTTTAAGGACATTCTTTTTGTTTTCAAAGTGACTTTTACTTGCCACTATCCCTCAAAAAGGCTTCTGTCCTCCCAAGACTGTGTATCGCTGTTTGCTGACTCCATAGGAATGGTTTTCCCAAAACACTTGTAACATGTATAAATGTTATTATTTGGGAAAAAAAAAATCATAATCCCATTTTTGATAGCTCACTGGTGGATTATGAACTACAATTGTCTTTTTCTTTTTTAAACCGTATCTTACAAACAGTGGTTCCCCCTACCCCTTCACAGAATTGGGATTTAACATCAAATATTGCTGTGACTTTATGACAAAAATCCTGATTACTAAGCTGTCCTCCGATGGCATGAGGGATGTTGCAGGAGAAGCATAAAGTCTGATGGGAAATACCATCTCTTCCCAGATAAATTAATTTTCCAGCCATCTCTGAAATTCTTGCTATAGCTGTTCACAAATTAAACACCAACCTGAGGTCGTGTTTTCCTCTGGGTGTTGCATTCTCTGAAGTCCCCGAGCAGATGCTGAATGCTTTAACCGTCCAGGGGAGAAGGGTGGATGCCAATAGGGCATCACTCTCCCTTTTTCCCCTCTTTCTGCAAGGGTGGCTATATCTGATGTTTGCTTTAAACCAGAGTCAGGGGTAAAGAGGAGGAACAGAGGTTCTGACCTGTGTGTGCAGTAACCTGTGTCTATTGCCTACTACTCCATGTGTATCACACACCTGTTTTGAGTTTCATCTCTCCACTGGGTTTGCACATGGGCACTTTGAGCTGAAAGAGGTGGTCCCATTCTTGGCACATCTCAATTTGTCTGTGGCTTGAGTGGTTCTTCTTCCCTTTCCTCACCTCCCTACGGCATTGTGCTTCTCTCACTGCAGGGCAATCAGAACAATCCCAGAGAGATGGCATTTCTCTCTTCTTTTTTTTTTTTTCTTGGTTACTTTCTTTCATATTGTTTTTTTTACTTTTCCTTTGTTTTACTTTTCTTTCCATTGTTTTCCTTTGCTGACACGTGGTTGGTTAATATGATGAAGCCTGTTATGACACTGTTGTTCTTGCTGCTGCCGCTGCTGCTGTTGTTGATTATGCTGTGTTCCCAGCTAACTGCATGTCTTTTTTTTTTTGTTTTTTGTTTGTTTGTTCGTTTTTGTTTCTTTGCAAAATCCCTCCCCCCCACTACCCCTTCACCTCCATCTCTGGTGTCTTCTTGTGACATGATGCATCGTTGTGACTTGGATGGATTTTTTTCTGACTTTCCTTTCTCTGCTCGCCCGCTCTATGCGTATTTCACTGTTTTTGATGTGCATGGACACTCTGCGTCTGTCTTGTAGCCTATCAGAAAGTTCTTCATCCCCCCTCAGACCTCCGACCTCCCTTTCTCTCCCCGACCCCAAGTCTCCTTGGACCCTGATGCTTGTAGGAACGCCTCCAGGCCTGGACATGTACTCCAACCAAAGCCAGCACTTCAGCCCAACCCAAAGACGCAGACTTTGCCATCCAAGAGCAAATTGGCCGAAAAACCACTCCAGTCTACTAAATCCAACCCACTCCCTTCCAGCAATGCCAGCACCCCCTCTTCCCAGAACACCCCTGTGCAGAATGCTCAGGGCCGCACGCCTGCTGCCGGCTTTAACCCACAGCTGGCTGTTCCTAAATTGCAGACCAACCCTATGTCTCCTGTTAGGTTACTCCCTTCTAGTACTGACCCGAGCACCAAATCTATCCCCATCATACAGGTCACCCCTCACCCCTCTCCAAGGGGAAGTCCCCTCCCTACCCCCAAGGGGACACCTGTCCATACGCCAAAGGAGAGCCCAGCAGGCACACCCAACCCAACACCACCATCCAGCCCCAGCATTGGAGGAATGCCATGGAGGACACGGCTCAACTCAATCAAGAATAGTTTCCTGGGGTCTCCTCGCTTCCATCGCCGGAAATTGCAAGGTGAGTGAGTACTCTGTCCAGATGTACTGGGCTGGTTCTGATTTGGGTAGCCATTCAGCAGCAAGTTGATGCCTCTCTGTGGCTCTGCAAGTTTAATGTAGCAAGGACTGAATATTGGTATCGAGAGTGGTAGTGTCAGGCAGCCCTAGCCCAAGGAGTGTGTCAGCAGTCTCTGTAAATACACTGCACCTGCTCCAACAGCATCTTCTGAGCCCTCTTCACGCTCTAGCAGTACAAATCTTACTATCCCTGTCTTGGTTCTTGGAACACAAGAAAATATTATCTTCAGCTCACCACTTACTTTGCCAGCAAACCTAAAGCTCTGATATTTCCCCTATGGTTGTACTCTGCTGCCTCTCTGCAGCCACAGGCTGAGCCTTCTGCTGCAAAAAGATGGCCAGTGGCAACAGGCTGAAACTGTCCTTCTGAGGTGCAGCTTCTTTAATGTTGGTTAGTGCTTTTTTTACCTCCTCTGATAATTGGTGTAAAAATTGCCCTACTACAAAAACAGTGTTTTCATTTCTGCTGGCCTGTTTCAGTTTTCAGTGTCTCTAGAGTGTTGAGATGTGCTAAATTGTGTTCTTTGAGCTCCAGGTGGCTTTTCATCTTCAGGCAAAGGGCACCAGAAGTCACATACATTATCCTCAGCAGCAGCAGCTATCCCAATGCCCTGTGCTTTTACAGGATCCTCTCAGAAAGGATTACAGCTGTGGAAGAGTTAGGTTTTGGACTGTGATGGTCAGGGACATTGTCTCTGAGTTGGCCAGAGAACTGCTGAGAGTTGCAACAGTGACTGAGCTGCATCCAAATGGCCTGGTGTGGCAGACTTGTACTTTTACTTTGTGTTAGAAAATTCCACAGGGATTCCTGATATTTTCAGTGACTGAAAGAGACTTTGGATAATGCCCATTACATAAAGTGTGAGAATTGGCTCATGAAATAATAGTAAACAAGTTGTAAGGCAATCAGATTGGCACGGTGTTTGGGTCAGGACCAGAAACCACTGAAGCCAGCACAAGATTTTCTAATGATTTAAGGAAGGGTAGGTTGAAATGCGTCACCTGTTTATATACAGTGATCTAGGGACATGTGACCAATGTTCAAATGTCAGAACTAATCTGCAAAGTTAATGAGCAAATGAAAGAGGGTACAATGTCAGAATTCTTTCATTTTTATAATAGCAGAAAAAGGAAGGTACACTGATTCGTTGATTTCTTTTCTCCCTCCCTCTCTTTGGCTGTGCATACATGGGCAGTACCTACACCAGAGGAGATGTCCAATTTAACCCCGGAATCATCCCCAGAGTAAGTAAATTGCCAGTACGCTACTTCTTTTCCACTACCTACCAGTGTCATTTCCTTGCCTGAATGTCATAAGGTGACTGTTTCTGCTCTGAGTCAGTATCTGACTGTAACCTGTTATCTCATGAGTGGGTGCAGGTGTGAAATGGTCCCTCTGCTAAGGACCCTGAATAAAATCTGTACTTTAGTAATAGCAGTGGGGTCAGTGGGTGATGAAACAGTCTCCCAGTAACCAGCTCATTTAGTCGCAACATGCTGAGTTTCCTAGACTTGGAACATCTTCCCGTTCTCTTCTTTCATTTGATTCTCAAGCAGATGACTCTTGAGGATAGTCAATGTCTTATAATGGCAGTAACTATGCCATTAAAAGTCTTCTTAGAACATGAGAGTTTGCATCCTCAAAATAACATGCAGAAGCTTCTGCTAGGATGATTCCTAGGAATCTTTACCTTGGATAGTAAATGCAGTATTAATTCTGGGCAGCAACACTGGGAGGTGCAGGAGCTGTTTCATATTCACCAGACTCATTCCGTAAAGTCAGTGTACGTTTCAACCATTTCACTGCACAAATGTGCATCACTGCATGGCAGGTTTGGAAGTCCCTGCCAGAGAGTGCTGCTCCAAACACTTCCTAATATATGCAACAGATGCCAAATTATTCCTTTTTATTTTCACAGCTTGTGTTTGTGCACCCAATGCCCATTGACTTTCCCTGCCAACCAAGACAATTTGGCCTTTTGTCAAGATACTTGCGTGAAATATTCATGAGTCATAGATGAAAACTGTGGGCCCAAAGTTTTGTAATTGGTGATAATGGTATTGCCTTAAGAACTTTTCCCAGACCTGGCATGTATCTGATGGGCAGTCTGTTCCTAATGCTGCAGAGTGGAGAGGGATAATAAAGAAAGGGAGAGGGAGAAGTAAGGAAATAGCAAAGGGTAGTAAAAGAAATCCAGGAAGAAGAATGGAAAAAAATGTGTTTTCAGCACTTCAGAGAATTTACTAATAAGGGGCATGAGAGAATTTCATAACATAAACATATCCTTACAGAATAAATATGTGATATTCTCATCTCAATTGTTTTTAAGGCTGCTAAAACAGAAAAGCCACCAAATGAAGTCCCTTCCTTTCCCTTCCCTCTATGTTGGTAGATGTTCTTCGGTGAATTTACTGCCTTCTGTACTTCCCACTCACCCTTTAAAAGCTGGTATACAGAAGTAGTGTCTGTCATTTGAGGCAGTTTAGATGCAAGTCAAAGCCTAAGGCCCTTTTTTCTTTTTCTGTATAATTGCCAAATTAACGAGTTCAGTTGGACTGCACCCTCCAGTAAACATAATAAAAGTCATAAAAAATAATGAACTAGGTTTTATTTTAATGGTAGGTGTCTTGTTGCTCAGTGTCTACTTCCACATCTCTTTTTTTTTTTTTTTAATATTTTCTTCTTTTCTGTAAGACGCAAGATATCCTTATCAAGAGCTCTATTGACCTCATGGTTTGAGTGATAAAAATGCGTGTCCACGGTCTGGTACAGCATTCTTTAATGACTGCCATTCATTTAACAAACGTGATGTTTAGGTAATAAACTTTGATGTATCTGGGTAATGTTATTCTTTCTCATATGAAAAAGAAATGCTATTATTTATGCCATGCAAGTGAACTTCTGGAGGTTATAGATCCCTGCACCCAGGGACAGATAGGGAAAAGAGTGAGGCTCTCCAAAGGTGAAACAGTCAGACATTCCAAAAGTGAAAAATGGAACAGCATTATAATAGTAAGAAATTCACTATGAAGTAATAAAGCAGTAGCCTCTATTTTCATGCTAATCTGTTTGTTTTTTTCATCTACTGGACACCTGATTAGATTCCCTAGAGTAATCTATATACCCAGCCTTCCTCCCATGTCTCTTACTTGCCTCCCCCTTATGAGGCTTTTCATCACAAGAAAAGCTTTTTAATTGTAAGTACTTTTTTCACTGCTTACAGCCTGATTTTCTAAGGTGATGCTGAAGATGTTCAATTCATACTTGTGTTATTCCAAGTTAGTAGCACTTAGCAAGCCCTGTCAGGAGGGAACCCTTAATTGCATGATTTTAATCTGAAGCTATTGCATCTTCTTCAGTGGAATTATGCCCTGTATGTACAAACACAATTAGTTCTGCCGATTTCAAGGAGAAAAGATTTGTGTGAGGGTTTGGAGAAAGATAAAGCAAAGACTACACTTCTGACTGGGGCTGTGAAAGGGCTGCCAACGAAGTAGATATACACAAAAAGCCTTCTGTTTCAAGCACTATTTCCTGGGAGCCCTAAGTGAGGTGGGTATTGGACCTGGATGCTGACTAGGGTTAGGGTTAGGGTTTGGAGAAAGACAAAGCCCACAGAGTCCTGCTGGCCACACTATTTCTGATACAAACCAGGATACTGTTGGCCTTCTTGGCCACCTGAGCACACTGCTGGCTTGTATTCAGCTGACTGTCGACCAGTCTTCCCAGGTCCCTTCCCACTGGACAGCTTTCCAGCCACTGTTCCCCCAGCCTGTGGCATTGCATGGGGTTGTTGTGCCCCATGTGCAGGACCCAGCACTTGCCCTTGTTGAACCTTATCCTGTTGCCGCTGGCCCATCGGTCTGGCCTGTTCAGATCCCTGTGCAGACCCCCCCTACCCTTGAGCAGATCAACACTTGTGCCTAACTTGGTGCTGTCTGTAAGCTTGATGAGGGTGCACTCCATCCCCTCATCCAGATAACTGATATTAAAAAGAACTAGTCCCAGTACTGAGCCCTGAGGGACACCATTTGTGACCAGCCACGAACTGGATTTAGCTCCATTCACCACGACTCTTTGGGCCCAGCCACCCAGTCATTTTTTTATGTCGAGAAGCATACAGACATCCAAGCCATGAGCAGCCAGTTTCTCCAGAAGAATGCTGTGGTAAACACTGTCAAAAGCTTTACTAAAATCTAGGTAGACCCCATCCACAGCCTTTCCCTCATCTACTAAGTGTATCACCTTGTCATAGAAGGAGATTAGGTTAGTCAAGCAGGACCTGCCTTTCATAACCCCATGCTGACTGGGCCCAATAACGTGGTTGTTCTGTAAGTGCTGCCTGATGGCACTCCAGATAATCTGCTCCACGAGCTTCCCTGGCACCAAGGCCAGACTGACAGGCCTGTAGTTCCCTGGGTCTCTCCTGTTAGCCAGAAGTGCTGATAAATGATGGAAAGTGGCTTGGTGAGCACTTCTGCCAGCTCTCTCAGTACCCTCAGGTGGATCCCATCAGGCCCCATAGACTTACGTACATTTAAGTGGTGTAGCAGGTCACTTTCCTCTTGGATTATGAGGGCTCCATTCTGCTCCCTGTCCCTACCTACCAGCTCAGGAGGGTGGGTACCTGGAGAACATCTGGTCTTACTAGTAAAGACTGAGGCAAAGAAGGCATTAAGGACCTCAGCCTTTTCCTCATCTCTTGTCATTATGTTTCCTCCCACATCCAATAAAGGATGGAGATTCTCCTTAGTCCTCCTTTTCTTGTTTATGTATTTATAAAAATATTTCTTATCATCCTTAATGGCAGTAGCCAGATTAAGATCAAGTTGGGCCTTGGCCATTCTCATTTTCTCCCTGCATGGCCTCAACATCTTTGTAGGCCTCCTGAGTGGCCTGCTCCTTCTTCCAAAGGTCATGAACTCCTTTTTTTTTTTTTTTTTTTTCCTGAGCTCTAGCCAAAACAGCTCATCCAGGCTGGTCTTCTTCCCCACTGGCTCATCTTTTAGCACATGGAGACAGTATGCTCCTGTGTCCTTAGGATTTCCTTTTTGAAAAGTGTCCAGCCTTCCCGGACTCCTTTGCCCTTCAGGACTGCCTCCCAAGGGACTCTGCCAACCAGTTTTCTAAACAGGACAAAGTCTGCCCTCTGGAAGCTAACCCCTCTCCTTACTTTTCCAAAAATCAAAACCTCTGTTAATTAATGATCACTGTGCCCAAGGTGGCCTCCAACCTTCACATAACCCACATGTCCTTCTCTGTTCACAAAGAAAGGGTCCAGCAGGGCACCTTTCCCAGTTGGCTCACTTATCAGCTTTCAGGAAGCTATCTCCCATACATTCCAGAAACCTCTTACACTGTTTCCTCTCTCCTGTATTTCCAGCAGACATCTGGTAAGTTGAAGTCCCCCATGAGAGCAAGAGCTAGCAACTCTAAGACTTCTCCCAACTGCTTACAGAATATTTCATCTATGAAATCTCATGCAACACCAGCAAAATTATGTCCTGAATTCCAGGGATTTGCAATCTGGAGCACAGCCCAGGCTATCAGAGTCAGTATTAGTATGGATAACCTTGCCAAAGAAAAGAGCTCACCTTGACTCTGTAGACTCCAGACCAAGTTTCCACACTGAACAGCAGAAAACCTCCCTGTGTTCTGGGGCTCTTTTAACCTACCCTCATTATGAGATCTATAAATGAAGTTCCCACAAAACCATTAATGAAAATAAAAATATAAAAAGTAGTAGATGGCAGATCGGCAGTTAAATATTTACACTGTTTCTAGGCCCAGCTTCCAAGGAGAATGTGTGACATATACTGGGCTCCTGGAGTCCCAATAGCCAAGCACTGTTCAGAGTATGATAGATCCAAGCCTAAGACAACCAGACATTTTAGATGGATAACCAGGTGCAAATTTACTAATTACCATAGACCCTTTACATGCAGGGAGCTATTGCCCCAGCTCTCCGGGGGCTTGCAGAGTTGTTATGGTATGTGTGAGACACATGAGCTAATTAGTATGTAATTTCCTTTCACACTCTAACCCTGGCTCCTTAACGACCCATTTAAATGAGAGGCCCTTTCTCTTTACTGCTCCCTATGCTAATCTTTGGCTCACTGGCTTAATTACAGCTGCCTATGAATATTTTAGGGAGTGACAGTTTTCCGGCCCACTTTAATTGAGTGGGGAATGGTGGTTTACTAAATTGCAAGTGAATCTTTTTGTTCTCTTACCTTCTGTTGCCCATAATAGGTGACAACAAATGATTATTTGCACAACCGAGCTGCCCTCCAGTTGTGGTGTTTCCATACTCCTTTCTCTCCTCATGTCGTCCCTTTCTCATTCTACCCTTCCTCATTCTTCCTCGACTGTAGGTTGTCTTCTTCTGTTGAGTGGCGAATGTCCCCTAAAAGTGGAAGCCTATTGCTTGGCTTTATAAAATACCCTGTAGAGTGGAAAACCTGCACTTTCTTGGAGGCAGGTCTTTTCACCTCTGACTTTTTCATGCTAAATTCTTCTCTGGTAGAACATGGCTGATTTCAATGGAATTTTTCCTGGACTTAGCTTGGTCCAGCAATTCTTTGCCCACATATCATGTCTGACAGCATCTTCTCTCCCCTCAAAACATGAACTTTCAGAGGTGCTACCTTGAAGTTCTGGGTAGTTTCCCTCAGTAACATACCTGCCCTGTTTTCACTTTAGCCTGTTTAACTTGAAAGTGAATTTCAACAAAGTGTACTGCAATGGTAAAACAATAAGCAAAATCAAACATTTGCTTATATGATCAGTGTGAAAAAGGCAGTGTCATTTTATGATGAAACCAACATCTGATGCTGAAAGGAGTTGTGGAGTTGGATTGCTATCAGTGGAAAGTGTGAGCTGTGTTTTCTGTGGTGCTGATATCTTCTCTCTTAGTACTGAAAATTCATTATTTTCCAGTGTTTGCTCATTATTTAGACAGATTTTGAATGTGACTAATAAATGGGACAGTGTTTGTCCTGGCCCTCTGGGTAGGAGTGAATTTTACTTTCTGACACATTGGAGGCCCAGTGAAACCTCTAACTTGCTTTAAAAAGCGAGATCATATGATCGTACTGTCAGTACAAGAGGACACCTTTGGAAATGGAACTTTCGAGATCTGAGAACACCAAACTTAAATCCCTGTCTTAACAGCATCCACATATTGTCACAAAAAAAATGGAGAGCTCCTTGGAGACATTTCAGAAATATGTCCCCAGATTTATATGAATTGTATGTGTGGAGTATTAATTGGTATATTGACTTTATAGAAGAGTTACTCCTGGTTTTAAATTGTTGGTCACACCTGCTGCCAGAGTTGCACTGACTGGACCATTATTTTAACAGTTTTCACTAAGTGAGCGGGATGTTCTCAGATTCTGTGAGCCACCTATTGTAATATCACATCTGGAGTGTTATCAGTACTTCCTTCTGCAGTTGTTTTTTTCTAAACCGTCTCTTTCTTTTCATAACGTCAGGCTTGCCAAAAAATCCTGGTTCGGTAACTTCATCAACCTGGAGAAAGAAGAACAGATTTTTGTGGTCATTAAGGACAAACCACTAAGCTCCATTAAGGCTGATATTGTTCACGCTTTCCTCTCGGTAAGTCAGCCCAGCTGCCTGTTGGAGGCATTGCTCATTGGTCAGACCAAGGCCTCCTTGTGCCATATATTACTGGGCAGGGTCTCTGCTCCTTCAAATGCATCCTCTGTGCATTTAAATTATGCATCATGTTAATTCAGGCCTCCACTGTACTCTGTCTAAATTTCTAACTATAGAAAGTACTCTGTGAGAAAAGTTTTCAACCTTCTTGACGGGGTGTCCAGGTTACCAGTGTTTGGAATATCAGTGCAGTTAGAGCACACTAGCAATGCAGTATCAAGACATTGATTTGCTGCTTTGTCACACTTATCTTGCAGTCACCATCTGTGCAAAAGGTTGGGCCTCCCTGTGTGTATGCCCTCCACCATTTTAATCAGACAAAAAGCCTGTCTCACACCTGCATTTATTACTTTAGATCTCCTCTTCTGTGCTTTATGGCAGATAGAAGGGTAATTTCTTCTGGTGAGCAGAGCATCAGTTGTTACAGATGCTCTTTATTTACAATCTAAGCAAATCTGCTGTGTGAGCAGAGAAAATGTCCTTTTTTTTTCCTACAGTACCTCCTTATTCTCACCAGTTAGAAGTACCAGTGAAGAAAAAGGTCAGCAAAGTAAACCTAATTTGAGATTTTTCAATTCAAGGGTTTTTGAAGCATAATGAGACTTTTTTCAAATAATATTAAAAGAAGACAGTTTAATTTCTTTGTCTCTGTGATGCTCCAATGAATTTCTTCCAAAAAAGCAGCAGTAATCCTTTTAACTGTTCATATACAGTACAGGCATACAGGGAGCGAGTGCAGTATAGTAACATCTATCAAACACTGTTATCTATCTCAGATTGGTTTGAAGCAGCTATGTTACTCTACAAGTTCCCTGTATTTAGCTATGCTTGTGGGTTTAGTATAGCATAGTGTACATTACTGCCTATGTTAGTGATCCTGTGCATACCCTACATGTGTGGTACAAGGTGTGATGTGGTGATTTGTATGCAAACCCTGTGAATGCAGCACCTCTTTCAGCCAACTCCAAATTAAATGTATTGTAAGAGCCTGGTAAGTAAGTTTGTAAGGCCAGCTTCTCAAAGAATTAATCTGTCATTTTTCCTCCAAAATTAGAAGTCAGATTTCCAAGTGTCTGGGGGGATTTTTTGAAAATCTTGTCTTTTGTGAAACAATAAATAGAATATGAGGGTACACTAAATTCTGGTAGGATCTGTGAATAGTGACTGCTTGAAAATTAGGCAGTTGTGAAGTTCTGCCACAGGTCTGATGATACAGATATTGGATAACACCAGACAGCTTCTCAAAATTGTTTTACATATTAATAGGAGTTGTGATTTGCGTAAGTTAATAGCAGGCATGCTGTCCTTGTGGATATCCCAGACACTTACCTAAGTGTCTGCTCCTTGTCCTGATGTTTCTTTGATAGCGTAGAATCACCAAACAATTGAGGTTGGAAATGACTTAAGGCAGCCTATAGTCCAACTTCCTGCTCGAAACAGGATCAGCTATGAGATCAGACCAGGCTGCTCAGGTTGTTGTTATATCCAGTCTTATATCTCACTGACTTTTCTAGTCCCTCCCTTAATATCAGTTCTCACTAAAGCTAAAGGCATTTCTCAAAACTGGTAGATGAGCAGGAAAAGAAAGACTCAGTGTACGAAGCTGTGCAGCATGGAATTTATAAGTGTGCTAGATATTCCATCAGTATGTATCCTTTAAATTTAGGTCATTCCTTTAAGGAACAGTGCCTTCTTGTGTGGTGCCAAGCAATCTACACTCTTACTGATCTCACAAGAATGCCCTGAATATTACAAATTCAGGTCCAGAAGCAAATCTAGGAGATCATACACATTCTGGAAATATGTATTGCTGTAAACGGAACTTTGCAATTATTCCCTTTTTGAGCTGGTTCTACTATCTTCTGCCAACCTGTTTCAGATTCCAAGCCTCAGTCACAGTGTCATCTCACAGACAAGTTTCCGTGCAGAATACAAGTCCACAGGAGGTCCTGCTGTCTTCCAGAAGCCAGTGAAGTTCCAGGTGGACATAACGTACACAGAAGGGGGAGAGGCGCAGAAGGAGAACGGGATTTATTCTGTCACTTTCACACTCTTATCAGGTAACCATGGCAAAGCTGCAACATGGGTGCAAGTTGTCTCTGTCCTTGCTGATATGGAGGCCTGCAAAGAGAGGTCTTCCAGAGGAAAGATCCATACAGTGTGTAAAAGGAGGATACTGGGAACAAGAATGGCATTGGTAGTGATAGACATGCTTGGGAGGGCAAGAGATTCCCAAAGAGGTGAAGTTGCCACCACCACAATTAGTGCTAAAATAGCTGCTCTGTGCGTCAGATTTGAAATACCTCCCTGTACTGCCTCCTCGTTTCACTTAAAGGTCTCAGTATCTCACCTGGGCACTGTGATGCCACTGATGCCTTTCTTACAGAAATGTGCAATCACATTTTTTTTCCTGGCTCATCATGTGCTCCACACAGGGGTTAAAAGTAAATAACAAAAAATAGTAATAAAAAAAACAAACACTTGCCTGTCTTTACAAAAGGAGTCCAAAATCCATCCTTCTTCTTGTTGAGTGTAGCACTGCAAAGTCCCTGTTAACATGGGGGGACTGTATAATAGTTCTTCAAAGTTGTGCCTTCAGCTGAGGTACAGCTATGCTGGCAGTACAGTCTTGGGGACAGGACTGAAGGGAAAATGTTTGTGATCCTTTCCCTCCAGCCTGTGTTATCTGGGGATTTGGCTCCTGCTGCTCTCACAGCCATGCATGCTTCTTCTCTCCTCACAGGTCCAAGCCGTCGTTTTAAGAGGGTAGTAGAAACCATTCAGGCGCAGTTGTTAAGCACACATGACCAGCCTTCAGTGCAGCAGTTATCAGGTAAGTAGTTTCTACTGTTGGGCACCTTGCTTCAGCAGGGACAGGAAGGTGAAATGCCTCTCAATACCAGGAGGCTGAGGGAGGCCATCCCTCTGATCACAGCAAGAATCTAGCTCTATTCAGACAGAGCAGTAACTCCCTGCACCCACCCTGCTCCCCGCACCCTCCCTCTCTCATTCCCACTCCAGTGCTGCCAGTGCGTTCCCTAGTTGAACAGCTTCTGCCCCCCTCCCGCCCAAAGAGCCATTTGCCCACTTCTCCATCAAAAGCTGCATCATCAACAGATATTCCAGATTTTCTCAAGGTCTAAAAGTTCCCAGAACAGGGACACAGTCTAGAAGATACCCGATGTACAAACCCTTCAGGTATGCCTTAGAAACCTCCAACTTTGGAGGGTCCCAGAACAAAATTGAGAGCTACTTTTAACTAGCTTTTTAGAGCAGCATTTTCAGATGGTCAGATGGTGGCTAATAGTTTCCAGTAGCGTGGTCAAATTCTTGGCCCAGTACTGTGGTAGCACAAATCATACACTAAGGTACGGCAAAAGCTATTATGATATTGATTTTTAAAATAAGTTGCAATTCCTCATGGTGGTAAAGAAAGCTTTACAGGTGTGGCCCTTTGCAATGACATCAATCTGAATCTCCAGGCAGCCTGAGATGATAATACAGAAGCTCGCCTCATCCCACCATTATGTAGCAAATGTTCACTCTGAACACTAGTGGTGACACTTAAAAAAAATCAATGATAACAATTCTGTCCTTTAAGAGGATAGATCAAAGGAAGAAGGTGAAAATGGAAAACTTAAGGAAGCTTAGATACTGGGAGTGCTTCAAGGAAGGAAAAACAGGGAGAAGCAGAAAGAATGTACAGATACAGGGAAGAAATAGGAGCAAAGCAGAGAGTGGAAGCTGCAGGAAGAAGAGGCAGGAGGAATGGGAAGAGTTTTCTCATTGTATGATGCTGAAAAGGTAGTAAATAAATATTATAAATAAGAGCCAAGTTATATGTTTTACCTTACTTTGAACCAGCCGAGACAAAATTGGAGAATGAAGTCAGCATAGCATCATGCAGTTAAATCCTGGGTCTCCTTGGCTCATTGCACATATGGGTTACATCCTTCTGGTCTAACAGTGTGGCTTTAACA
The DNA here is from genome assembly GCF_011077185.1 of Oxyura jamaicensis. Classification (NCBI taxonomy): domain Eukaryota; kingdom Metazoa; phylum Chordata; class Aves; order Anseriformes; family Anatidae; genus Oxyura; species Oxyura jamaicensis. The sequence continues at coordinate 26,478,156 of NC_048897.1, forward strand.
GCTGAAGATAAAATAACTCTGTCTAGAAGAGTGTGTGCTCCCTACATGACAGAAAAGTATGCTCAGCTCAGGAAAGATTATTTTCCACTTTGCTTTTGCCCTCCAGCACTGTCTGACCTTCTGCACGCTGGATTGCAAGGATGCCCAGCTCATGGGTTATTCTGCTAGGAAACAGGAAAGGTGAGGATATTAGAACTAGATCTGATTCAGATTTTTGCTTTGTGGACTTCTGAAATAAAATCAAACTCAAGAAAACAGCCAGAATTTTCTTCCAGCCCTTTATCTTGGGAAATGCTGGATCTATAGAGAGTGAGGGCAATTAGCTAAGAGAAAAGCATCCTCCGAGTCTAGTTCCTATTACCCCTGCTGCGTGAACAGTGTTCTGTACTTGTCTCTTTGGGAAAGAAGTGTGCCCTTACCCTCTATTTTCCCAATAAGGGAAAAACTGTTAAAAAAAAAAAAAAAAAGTAAATAATATGATCTCTCTTAACTTTTTCACCTTAACGTGCTAGCTAATGAGGCCATATAGAAAGACTTGGACTCTGTTGCACACTTGCACATGAAGCAGGGTATCTCCATAAGAAAGTCTTATAACAGGAAGAAAAACCATTCGTCTGACTGTGGCTCAGAGAGACATTCAGGGCAAGCCATGCTGCAAGAAGTGTTTGTGACTTACAGTTTTGCTCTGGTTCTGGAATGGAGAAATCATATTATAGATGCAGAGTCTCTTTCTACTGCCTAAAGCTACATGAGAGCATATCTTTCTAGCAGGGAAAACCCAGCCTGATCTTTAAAGACAGGGAGAAAGGGAAAACTCCACGTGGAGTGTTAACAACAAGTGAGGCAGCTCACAAGAGACACAGTGCCAAACTATCCTGTGTCTGTCACCTGTCCTGATCAGTAAGATGCATGTCATTTGAAAAAGAGAAGTAATTCAACCTGAAAAACTTAGTTTGGAGCAGAGTACAAGGAAAAGAAAGTACAGGGAAAAGATTGTTACCACAGAAGAGAAAACGTGGTTCAAAGCAGGGAGGTCCCATGGTTCACATCCTCATCCAAAGTGAGAGAATAAGGGGAAATAAATGGATAAAGAGACCACAAAGAGTTCACATTCAGCACTTTGCTCAGCTGGTTGGCTGTGGTTGGGTAGGTCTGCATAGGGGCTTCCTAGAAATTGACTCAGTATTTCTTACTTATGTAGAAAAAAGACAAGTTCTTCATTTCTCTCTTCTCCCACATTCCCAGCCCTTAACACCTCACAGGAATTGTGGTGGCTGGACTCCTGTTCAGGTTCATGTTTGGAGGATGCTCTGTAGGCAGTCCTCTGCCACAACAGAATGAGTTTACAGTTCACTTTGACTCTCCTCCTCCGTGGCTTTGAGGATATTGCTGGCTCTGACCAGCAAAGCTGGCCTGTTTGTTCCCTTGCCAGAGCACTGGAGATGTTCCTAGCTCATTGTTCACAGACATATCCTCTGTGTGGTTGTCTGCCCTGCCTTATAGTTCAGATGCCATTACAGGTGGGATGATGAAAGCCACCTGTGAAAGGTGCATGCTTGTAATGTGAGACCTGCAGAAGGGCAAGATTCAGTGAATACAATATAAAAGAGAACAGAAAGGCTTAGTAAGCATATGGCACTGACAGTCATTCTCTCTCCGGCAAATCTTTGATCCGTTATGCAGCATGCCAGCCCACTAAGCCGGTTTGCCTGGGTTTCAGAACGTACTTTCCTCTTTCTCATTTTCTCCAGCTCACAACAGTGTTTGTAGATGTCATGTTGCCCATGCATGTGTGTGTGTTATGTGAGTGTGTACACATACATACCTGATTTAGGCAGATGTGTTTCTATGTCATACTTGAGTATCCTATAATCCCTCTTCCCCATGGATAACCCTGCATTCACTTCCATTTTCCCTTCCTAAGACCGTCTGTGCTTATTTCTTCTGACATCCTGTGAAGCAGGAAGACAGCTTCCTTCCGTTACTGGAATAGATGTGTAAATAAATGCAATCCATCCCAAAAGCTAATCTAATACTTTTAAAAGCTGCTGTCCAATTGGCCAAATTTAGTGCAACATAACGGCTTTCTACCTTGATGCTTCAGGACATGAAATCCTCTGTGGTATAGCTGTTGAGACAATACCCAGTCTACAGACTTACGACTGGTATAGAACAATTAGATAGGTGTTGATGGTTCATTTTTTTCTTCCAGTACAAGAACTAGAAGCTATCAAATTAAGCTAGTGGAAGTCAAATACCAAACAAATACTGAAAGGTGTGAGGTGTGTCTTCATGTAATGTGTAACACCTGTAGAACTTGCTGAAGCAGATTTCGAAGCTTACAGAGATGCTCATGTTCCCCTGAGCACTCCTACTCCCAGGGAGACTGGATGACTCCCTGGAAGAGGAAACTTCATGGATAAAACCACAGCAAACTCAGGAAATCCCTGACCCGTAAGTGATGAGAGAATGAGGCAGTGCTAGGAGGAAGTGTTCTATATATGCTTGGTCTGCTGTTACTCTCCTGCAAGTCCACATGTGGCTGCTTTTGGAGAAAGAGCTCTAGGTGATTTGATTTTGGCCTTTTTTCTGAGCCAGAATAGCTGTCTGTGTGTTCTTGTTACTGCTATCACAAAATCCATTGTGCCCAGTGATGCCCTGAAAGGACAGTCCCTCTTGGATGAAGAATGAGTAACAAGGTCTATGGGAGCAGCTAGCCTTGTCTCTTCATCCACTGGTGCCCTTTGGTGGAATAAGGGGATCTCCCGAGGGGAAAAAAAAAAAAAAAAAAAAAAAAATTTTGCCTTTGTTTCAGCCTGGTACTCTTTCCATTAAATTATAATCTGTTTTCCTCCAGTGCCATTGCACAAAAAAAGTAATAGAAACAGCTGGTGAATGGGGACATGCAAAAACCATCCGTGATCATGCACGGGTTATCAATGTTTATTTTCTTAATATTTTCTTGCCTCTTTAGGCTTTGGTTTTAAGTCTGGGGTACTGCATATCCCCATTTTTTACTTTTTTTCCTGTGTTTTAGGCAATCAGCAGTGCTGCAATAGCCTTTGCAACTTCTTTGTAATAGGCTTTCTGATGTTTTATTATATTTCTTGGCTTCGTGTCAGATTTTAACCCTTGGCTTCTCAGAATTTCAGGGTTTCTCAGTGTTACTGCTGGAAATGCCTTTCAGCAGCATAAGCAGCTGTTTAGAGACCATATGCAGCTCCAAAATAAGGCTGTGCAAATTCTGATTGCATGTGTCTTCTGTATATGCACCTGATCTCTCTTGCTATGCTAGTGTATGTCTCAAAAAGAAAAAAAGATGTTCACGTGACTCAAAAGGCTTTGCTGGAGTATTGATCTGTGCATTCTGGGTGTTCATGTTTATGGCTCACAAGAGCTGTGGGTTGGCTAAATAGCTACAAAATATAATAGTAATAAATGGTTTCCAAGTGTGCAAAGGATTTTATCATAAAGACAGAAAAAGGGAGTAAGGAGCAAATGAAGTGCTTTTGCCAGGTCAGCTTCCATCTGCAGACGTGAAACGGGACTATGTAGCTGTCAGTTTGGAACTGGACTGCCATTCAGTTTTATCTGGGGCTTGTCCAGGTCCCAGCTTTATCTTGTTTCCTGCATTCCTGTGGGATCCTTTATGTTGTAACCACTCTTGTAGTGTCTAAGGCATCACTTTCTTTATCTTGCTGTCTTGCTTCCCACCTATAAGAGGCACAGTGTAATGCCTTGTTGGATTGCTAGAACACTGCATTTTGATAAACAACTTTACTATTACTATTGAACAGACCTCACTAAAGTTAACTGAGTAGTCCTGAAATAAAATATGTAAAAAAGAGTCCAAGCACTCCAGATTTTTTTTATAGAACAGTGCATTTCAAGTAGGCACCCCAACACCGGGGAATTCCAACCCAAATGGTAACTGCTTTGGACTGGAGGAAGTGGTATCTCCCTTAGCGTCATCTCCTTTAATGTACGTGGTTACTGGGAACCATCAGCAATTGACAGGAGACGCTCAGTGCTTTTCTGGGATCTAGCCCTGCATTTGGAGATCTCAGGAGAGCAGTTGTTTGTGTGAGATTTACTGGGCTAGGACAAGTTGCAGTCCCAGAGATACCAGATGCATCACAAAACAGGCTGTTTGATTGTGAAATTTATGAAGAATAGAAACACAAATTAGCGAAAAAAAATAATTCAGGAAAGAAAATTTAGCAGAACACTAGTTTTTTTAATGGATTCAGAGCTCGTTTTGACCTTTTCATGTTCCAATCAGGAAGGGCCTATTTTAACCAAAGCATTTGTCATCTGTTAATGAACTGAACTGGGTGTCATTTATGAAAGAGTCTTGGTCAAATCTGAAGCGTGAGGGACTGCCAGCAATTCTTACGAAATAAGGAATGCCTTATCATCAGAAGGATTGAGCTCTGGCACTGCCACTCTGCTTTGATTAAAAAATTAAACAGCATACATTAAAAATGTAGTTACATGACCCATCAATGCTTCTCGGGGAGCATTCAGCTTTTGGACCCTGGTGTTACTCACCTCACATAACACTTTGATCCTGCAGACACTGGGTTATGGATTATTATCTGTGAGCAGAAGCCTACTGCCAATAATCTACAGCTTTCTAATAAGAATGAAAATTCTCCTTTAAAATTATGAAATACTTTATCATACAGAATATTTATTAAAGTAGATGTTACAAGTTGATGGAAATGAAGGAAGTATTAAAGTAATCATTATAAGAGAGAAGCTGAAAGCATATTAACTCTGTTAGTCTCTTCAAAGATGTGGTATCAGCTACTGTTTCTGGCATGCTCATTTTTGCTGTCCTTTAGGAATGGGGAAAAAAAACACCTGATTGTGTATTAGGAAGACATTAGAAATAAAAATAAGTTGCTGTGCAGGTCTTGGGACTGGCCATGGCAATACAGAGAACACAAATTGTAGTTTTTGTTGTACATAAATGTTCTAAGAAAGAAAACTGTGAAGTTGTATTAGTTTTCCTTTGATATTTTTCCATGGTCTTATATTTCAAAGAGTCTTTGTGTTTTTTCCTATCCATCCAAAACTATTCTACAACCTGCAAAATTAGTATTTTAGGAACAAAATAGGTTATAGATCCCAAGGCATTACATTATCAAAAAGCCTCCATTACAATCCTTTCTTTTTCAGTTGCGGATCTGACAGTTTGTATTCTCATCACAGGATTAATGTATGTAGACCTGTTGCACAATTAGCTTTAAATGAAATACTTAAAAGAGCTATGCTGACTGCAGATTGCAGATGATGGAAAAGAAAAAAAAAAAAAAAGACAATATTCTGAGGTACTACATTAAGAAGTCATGATTAATCTATGTTAAAAAATCATAATGAAAGAGAAATACTCATTTCAGGAGACTCCTAGTAAACCAGCCATAATATTTACCTATTCTGGCATTATCCAAGTGCTACCATTTTTGTTTCTTGACTGCTAATGACTGTGTGGTCAGTCTGGATACACTTGAGAGAAGAATTCCAGGTGATGGAAGTGGGAGTCAGAAACAGTCTTTCAGTCCTATTTGAGAGTTTCCTTGATCTTCTTCCCTGTTCTTCTGCACTCTTTCAAAGCAGAGGTTATGCTGATGGCTGGGTGACTGCTTTGAGCTCTGCCACTGTAGTTTTTTAGTTATTGCAGCTGGGTGTAGTTGATTCACAAGGGGTTGGACAGGAGCTGCTACAAGTCATTAGGTAACAGGCTTCTCCAGGTTACTAAACAAGAAAACAAGAGCTCATGGTTGTGACTCCTTGCCTCAGTCAGCACCTGTAGGCACTTCCTAAACCTGTTAGGCATCTTTGGGGAGAAGTGTTTTTTGGGAGCTTAGTCTGCCTTTATGTGGTCAGAATAGCCAAAGACAGGTGAACTCCTGGCCTCTGACACCTCTGATACCTTGTTCGAAATCTTGAATCCTCTCATCTCCTTCACCTCCTTCTTTTTCCCCCTCTTTCTGTCAGTCTTGTGCCTTTCCAAGAGACCTTCCATGGGTTTAATCTCCCATTCAGCTCTGCCAGCTTGCCTCTGACCTTTGGGGTGGAGAGCATGTAACTTCTCCTTGGATGCTTTGACCAGTATCACTGGACCAAGCACTACTCCATGATTTCCCAGGCAATCTGTGCAGCACAGGCCTGGCTGCACCAGAAAGCACAGCCATGCTCTTCTAGCGTGGGTTCAGCATACCCAGGCATATCCAGCATCCCTTCCTCCTCTTTGAAAATTACTTTTCTGTGGAGAGGCATGCTGAGAAATGGTCCTGCCCTCTCTCCTGCAGACTTTTAGCAGACAAGGAGTAATTAGAGCATCCTGGCAGTCAGGGATTTGGGGCATATGTGCGCATGTTTCCAAGAGGCATATTTCTTTAATACCTGAGTGCTCACTGAGAGGCCAGGCAAGAGAAGACCCAAGACCGAACCAAGTGCTGTAAATGTTTCCCACTGGCTCCAGATGGAGCACAGGGGCTGAGGCCCCAGGTGCCGCAGCAGCCTGGCGGACAGCAGCAGGTATCACTTGCCAGCAGCTTTCGCAGGGAAGAGGCCAGTGGGGCTAGTCCCCTCCACATTAAAACTCCCATGTAGAGCTCCTTCTGCTTATTACACCTGAATTAAGAAGCACTCGGTGGCTGTGGCAAGGGGAGCTACACACAAAGTGGAAGGTAATATCATTGGGCCAGATTCTGCCACCCTTTCCAGTAGTAATTCTGTTGCCTGTGAAGAGTCTTGAAAGCAAGAAGAGTAAGAGACTACACATGAATGCGAAGGGCAGAATTATGTTAATGATGTGCGCATTGGGATCTAAAAGATGTTTCTGAGCTGTGTAAGTAACCACCTTAGCCCATATCCAGTAGCACAGTGCTGCATTTCCTCCCTCTCACAGCCTTTTGATGTACATAGCTGGCTGGACAATTCCTGGGTGTTGCAGGATAACTTGCAAAGCTATTCAGCAAAAGCAATGTATTTCAAGGCTTTTAGTTTGCTAATAAAACAGCAGAACATTTCCCACATCTCTGAAATCCCCCTAGCTATGATAAAGAGGTGGGTGCAAGCAGCAAGACCAGGCAAGCTCCACTCCCAGTTACATGACCAGGTTTTCATTGGCATAAAGTAGGTGGCAGAATTTGGCCTGGGTTTTGTGAAGTCCAAGATGCATAAATGTTTCCTGCTTCAGGTAATAATGTGCTAAGTTACTACTTTATGCACAGAGGTATGGAAACCTTTTTTTTTATGTTTCTCCCTCCCTCCCTCCTCTTTCCGTTCTATGATCCAGACACCACTAACTGTATGGAGTTGATGACTGGCAGACTTTCCAAATGTGGTAAGAACTTCCTTCCCTACTGCCTTTTCTCCTTCCCCAGCCCCTGCTGAGCAACATAATAACGCGCCGCCCTGTCCCTTCCACCTGTTCCCCTTCCCCATCCCTGCTCTCCCACGCTCTTTTCAAGACTGCACACCCCTAACAGCCCCCACAATGTCTTTCACTTACCTGGTGGACACGAGCACATCCCCCTTTTTCTGATCCTCCCCATCCATGCACAGATGCACAGGCTCCACCACAGCTTTCCCCTTCATAGCACAAGTGTGTGGTGTTGCACTTCAAATTGGGGG
>NC_048897.1:26485902-26527766 GCF_011077185.1 Oxyura jamaicensis
CCGTCACTCAGGCCAGTGATTTTCTTTCCTGTTTTGTTGTTGTTGTTGTTTACTTGCTGCCTTTGATTCTTGGTTCTTCAGTGAATGCTGCCCTGCTAGCTGCTGTCTCCCTTGTTCTCCTGCAATTTATTGAGACAGGATTGCTCTGTTATTTAATTCCCTTTTGCATCCACGCCCTTCTTCCCCATGTATCTTTGGGGTAAGACCCTCTTAAATCTTCCATAAGACACACTGTATATTATCTGCCAGACAGTTAGCTGGTATAAATTGACATAGTTCCAGTCGTGGTTTTGAGGAAGGACATTGTGTTTCCAGCTGGAGGAATGGTGAACAACTAGAGGTTCAGAATTTTGTTAGGAATGAGAAAAAAAGGAGTTTCCTGCAAAACTTACATCTCAATTTGCTTGGGGTTCCATGAATTTTGGCTAACTTGTCCCTCGCCTTCCCTCCCCTCTACGCACACACGGACTGTATTCTTTCTTTCATTACCTGTGCCTCTACTGACTCCTTCAAATACAATAGTGGAAATACCCAAATACTATAAGAGAGGTTTTTTTTTTTCTATTTCCTTTTATCTTATACAGAAAGGTTCTGTACAAGAGAAATCTGTTTTCTTTAGAGTTCCATTCCGGTAGCTAGGCTGAATTCAGACATCTCTGTGAAAGGGAACACAAGCTGTTGAGGAAGTGATCACTGAACTGGTACTGCTCTCCAGCTGCACTTGTGACTCCTGCGTCACCTCTTTGTATACTGAGGGAAGTTCTTCTGGAGTTGTTCTGCATTTTGTAACAATGAAGGAAAACTGTCACAGTGGAGATAATATTAGGTTTACGTGCATGTGACTGAGAGCAGAATTTGTCCCGTTTCCTGATTTCAGATGATCTCTTTCCCTAAAAGTGCAGCTTTGGTCGTAGGATTTTTTCCTTTTCTCTGAGAAGGGCTCATATGATTTCTTATTTGAGTTTTCTGGTTTACACCATTTCTGATTTCTTTATGAAGACTTATATAATTTGTAGGCAGACCTGCAGCTTCTTGAAGGCATCAGACAGCAAATATCTGTTCTCCCTCAAGCCTTTATTTCTTGCCTTATCTGGCATTCACATTGTACAAAAATACTGAAATGCTGATTCTGCTGATTGCTTGCAAGTTAATTGAGCTACACGGATAACCAGTCAGTACTCTCCACTCTCTAAACAGAGAATTAGTGTTCACTCCCAGCTCAGGCAGGCCTTCCAGCTGTCACGGTGTCAGCATCCGCCCAACAAGGGACAAAACGGACAAAGTGAAGGCCAGCCAGGAGACTATTTTATGGCAGCTACAGCACAGAGTACATACATAGATCCAGAGAAGAGATGAGAGGTGTTGGGGTCTAATGGAGCTGCTTCCTTTGAATCAAATTCCTGTTGGTGTGCTCACAAAAAACAGAGGTAGTGGTGACGTTCACTGTGCTGAACTCCACCTTCCTATATGAGTGAAGAGCTATTTTGTGTGCAGGGGAGCTCACCCAACATTCAGTGAGGGAAATAAAGAGAAATGATGCCAGGATTTAACATAGTATTGGCAACTGTCCTCTGACTTTGAGGAGAGGCAGCACTCTGTGGAGTTGTCAGCGTTCATCTAGTAGCAGCCAATAGTGTAAGAAAAACTACACTGAATTTTTTTGACCTCATCATTGTTCCACATTCTAGGAATGAGAATAGGAAAGCATTTGTGCAAGAGTTAACACTGGAGCAGGAAGAGCAAATGAGATGCATTATGCCTGGCTCGCCATGTGAAAGCTGTGGTGGGAATGAGGAATGTCTCTTCACCCGCTATAAAACACTGAACATTGTAATTAACAGCAAGGCAAATTTATTTAGTCCTTTAAATGTTATTTCATCTTCTGCTAGTAGTAGTCATCAGTCTGAGAAATGATTCTGCATCTAGCCATTAGCATTGAACAAGTTATTGTTGAACAGCAGAGGTATGTCAGAGGAGCTGCCAATGTCCAAATGACGTAGCAGCTGCTGTATCTGTCCTACCTGCACACACTGCTGCCAACTCTTAGTATTTCACTAGAGAAGAAAAACATTTGGCTCATAATCAAATTGAAATGCACATTGGGATGGAATATTATATTTTAAGTTTCCACCCACGTCAGCAGGGGAAGGGGCGTTTCTAGCGTCAGGAAGACTAAACTGATTTCCATGAAGTTTTTAGTATCTGTTTATAAGAATAGCTTTGCCTTGTAAAAGCTCTTTACATTCAAAATGCAGCTGTAACCTGAAAATTGTCAGTAGAAGTGACACCTTCCGGCTTAGCTGATCTTTCCCTTGTGCGTATTCAGAGCCAAATCAGTTTAGTGACAAATAAGCTTTACTATTTTATGTGCGGCCATTAAACCTTATAAACTTAACACAGCTGTAACAGACTGAGCTGGAACCTGTTTCTTTTGAGGCAGGATTGAGAGAACTATTTACTGTCATCTAATCTGGTATTTATGTCTATCTCATTGAAGAATAGATTGTATAATTAACAATGCAGTTCTAATAGGTTCTCCTGAATCTTTACATAAAAAAATAAAAACAATAAAACCAAAATAATACTCAAACTGGAAAGCCATCAAGCTTCAGCCACAAAGCAAATCTCATTATAGATTGAGAACGTTGGATCTGGAGCCACTGATATATAACACTCAGAAGCCCAATGCCATTTCAGTAGTCCTTGTTCAAAAGAGTCTGTCTTTACAAACTTGAATGACTTTAAGGCCTTTAGTTCGTGAGCTGAGAGTTTGTTTGGGTGGTTGAATCAGTAGTAAAGCTGTTATACAGTCTTGACTAGCTCCCTTTCCCACCAATCTGTAGTTTTTTGTAGGCTATAGTAAGCATGTTTCACCAAGGTACTGGCTGCTGGCAGAAAGCTCAGAAAAGCTTGCCTCATTCTTCATGTTATCTTCTGAAAAACCCTTACCAGGGAGCATGTAAACGTTCCAGTTTCCCTGCTGTGGCTGTCTGGGGCTGAGTTTTACTTCCAAGTAAGGCAATATTTGCTTGTTGCTTTCCATCCCTCATGACTCTCAGGGAAGTTTTCAGTTACATCAGTGGCACTCCCAAGAACATGGGTGATGATCAGAGGTTATTATGTGTAAGTAATGCAGCTCCAGTCAAATCATGTGATTGTGTTTGGCCCTGCACAAACATGCTTTCTTGCAGAGTGTCAGACCATAACCCTGTGAGAAAAGACTAGTCAGAAGACATCGTGCTTAAATATCCTCTGTTGCTGTTCACAGTTTGAAACTGTCTTCAGTTAAATGAAAAGCCTTACAGATCCTTGTGTATACCAATGGCTATCACCAAAATGAGCTGATGAAAGCAGAAGCATGGAAAATTCACTTGCCTTTCATTTATTTTCAGTATATCTCACTCAAATCTGTTGGTTCCAGTATTTAGGAGATTGACATAGCTTCCTATTCTGAGCCATCTGACATTGTCTCCTATGGGCAATCATCCTTTGTGCACACTTGTAGTAAAGGCTTCTCTCTTCTTACCTTCTTGCAAACTCAGTTTGATTCATACAGATGCAAGGCAGGGTCAATATTACCCCAAGCTACTTGAGAAATTAGGAAAGGTTTTGTAGTTTAAAACTGGTCACACCACCTTTGGGTTGCAGTTACAGCATGTAACTTAGTGACTGCTAATTTAGAGACTTATGGTGTTACTAACAGCAGCAAATGTCTGGATTTGGTGCTCTCAGAAAAGTGATCCATAGTAGCATCAGTTAGAGTAACCCTGCTTCTTTCAGAATAGCCTTTTGATCTTTGATGGAAGAGGAGATGGGTGATTTGCATTCGTAAAGTCATAATGGATGGCAGAAACACTGATACAGAGACCTGCAGGAAAAAAACTATCCTCACCTTTGCTACACTGTGAGGTTGTCAGAACAATATTCTCTTTATTACCATTTGTGAAAAATGTGCTTACTACCGGTCTTTCTGAGCATGGCTGATTCTTGATGGATATGGGTATAAATTGACACCCAAATGAGAGATCAAATTAAGAAATCCACCTTCATTTCACCTGAATATGTGAAAGATCACATATTCAATCATAATATGTGGATCATAAGTAAGATAATTCAGAGTTTCCAAAGAGTTCAAGCCAAGTTTCTCAGTTATTTGCTATCCAAATGGGTGCCTGATTCCCTCCACACTGTAGCTGTATCTCCTCATTCTTGTGTTGTGTTTGGGACACACTTCTTTTCCGACTCATAATTCATATTTTGCTCTATAGAAGAAGGTAGCAATAAAGATGGCAACTTGGCACTAAAGATGTATCCAGATATATTAAGCTATTTGTTATATATCAGTTTCTGTTTTGACACTGTGGCCAGATTTTTGCTGTCCAATACAAGATATTTTCCTCTTTCTCTGTAATAATACCTATTGCAGAAAGCACACTTCTCTCTTAAGATAACAGTACTTAAGGCAGGTGGTGCTTCAGAATACTCCACGTGAATATTTCCTTGCTGTACTAAGCTGAATTTGCAATGGCCTCCCCTGAAAGTTAAATCATATTTTGAAGGGGTTGATTCAGAGGAAATTAGGAATTAACATTTCACCAGCATACACAGTTCATTTCTCTCCTTAGGAACAGGTCAGAGAACTTAAAGCCCCTACGATCACACATAAACATCCCTCTAGCAGGAAAGGAAAAAAGTCATATTATTAAGTGCCAATACATTTCTGACAATATATGGAACAAAAAATTAAATGAAACAGCAGAAGTCTTTAAGAGAATGGGTAGCAGCAATACTGTCATCTACTGTGGCTTTGTGAGTATAAGTTGTCATCTTACTCTCTCATCACACACTTGTGCAGACAGATCTTTGTAAAAGGACAGACATACAAGGAATTCTTGGGCTGACTCCATTACCAACCAATTTGCCAGAACAGTGTGATTCCACAAGAAAATTTAACATCTCTTCATCACGGCACTGTCGTTGCCTGCTCTTTCAGTGCCACCAGCTGTCCAAATGACCACGATTCCCTCTTCTCCATCATCATGTCTCCTCTTTTGAAAGTTATGTGGTGGTGCTGGCGTGGCCAGACCAATTCATCAGTAACGGACATGTTTGTTTTCCAATTAATTACTCATGTCTTAGCTCTGCAGAAGATAGCAGGAATGGAATATGCCTCATTTATTTGGGTCTTTGCTGGCCATGTTCACCATCCTCTAACTCAATCACCCAAGAGGTTCCCGTCTCAGTTACATTGCCCGTGACAGGAGAGGCTGAATTTTCTCTGAGAGAGAGAGAAAAGAAACATGTGTGAGACAGAGGCAGAATGGGCATCTGGATGCATCTGGCTAATTCCAAGTACTGGGACTACCTCCTGCACAGGAGAAGGGATATTTTAGGGGAGTAGGAACAAGGATGGGTTATAGGGCATATGAATGTCAGGTTGGTTGTTCAGATCTGCCCAGATGTGTAGCCACTGAAAGTTCCCACCTGCTGGTAGCATGGACAGCTGTGCTAACAGTGTGTGATAAGTGGAGTAGTTCCTACCAGCAGTCTGTTTCTGCAAACACTGTTATCAGCTGGCATTTTTACAGAGTCCAAGGACTCTGGAAAATAAGCTCTGTTCTTTCATTTGGAAGTAGTCTTGCCCAGTTACAGTTCAGGTGTCCTGCTAAGAAACTCAAGTTATTCTGTGGGCTGTCAGTCTGCCTCCATTTTCTAATCCTAAACCAAAATAAAATCAAAACAACTGTCCAAATATATAACTTACTGGGGAAAAAATAAATGGGAGAACTTGTTTTGGTCAATCTGTTGTGTGACAGTTTAAAAATCTAGCAAATATGAAACCACATACTTGTCTCCTGAAAAGCTTTTCTGACTTCCTATATTTTTAGAGAAGTACCAGTCTTGGGATTTCAGCAGTTCCTTCAGCTCACTTCAAGTAGGGTAGGATGGGTTCACAGATTAGGAAGTTCTGTGTGATAGCCTCCAGCAAGACATCACAACTGCCTTTCAGTCACCCTTCTCCAGTCTAGAGGAAGACCTCGTATATCCAATTTAGCTTAAACAAGTTGAGCAAAAGTTTTCTTTATCATCTTCTTTGATAGTGAGCAAGCTCCATGAGGCCTCTTTCTGATTTGCATTTGTACAATGCCAAGGCCAGGGACTCCTTAGTCTGAAGAAAGACCCCTACATAAGATTGTAATTAAATGAAGAGGAGTAGGCCACTTTTACCTCTCTAATATCCCTTTCATTGCAAATATTTCTGGAGTGGGTTCTCTATTTTAAATCTTCTGGTATTGAAGGCAAAGTGACTCTGCCAACAGAAAACAGACAGAAAGTGTCTAGTCTTAAAAAAGGGGCCTAGAATTCTGTCAAAGTAGCAAATGGGGTTGAAAAGGACTGGATTATCACTCATCAACAGAATGTTTCAATGCATTATGTGGAAGGAGTCAGATTTTTGCTACATTATTCACTGAGACCTTGGCTGCTATTGACATAAATAGCAAGCTAGAGATGAAAAAAAAAAAAAAAGAAAAAAACAAACAAACAAACAAACAAACAAACAAACAAAAATAACAAGGGCAGAAGGCAGGCAGAAAGGATGTGAAAGCAACATGAAAAGAAATATGGGAAGTCAGGTTGACAAAGTGTCTCTTTCTGTTTCCAGTTGAGACCTATGTTTTTCCATTCATTTTCTCTCAAAACCTAAGCTAAAAATGCAGAAACTCAAAATTTGTCAGGCTATACAGAACAGAAAGGCACAGGATACTAATCTCACAGATGGCATATTTGCTTTGTGCAACTTTGTGGTCAGCACCACAGGATTAATGCATTAAAAGTTGTTACGGGTGTGAGAGAGAGGGTTTCACAGGACAAGAAATTGCCTCAGGGTTTGCTTCCACTAAGGCAGTGGGAATGTTGCCATTTGCTTGAATGAAAACAAGACCAAGTCCTTATCTGACTGTCTTAAAATGTTACAGAACAGCAGGCTCCAGTCAGGGACTGAAGCCTCCAAGGTTGTCCTGAAGCTGCTTGTTCACCACCTCCTGTTAGTTTCCTCTGGAGGACTCAGAAGGTCTTTGCAAGGTCAGAGCAGATGCACCCTCTCCTAGTGCCACTCCTGGTGCTTCGAGTGAGTCACCTCCTTCTCTCTTTCCTCTCTTAACCTGGCTCTGTCACTTCAACTTCGTGTGACACCACTGGGGCTAAGTCAATGTCACCAGACTTCTTAGGAACAGCAAATGAGATACAGAGTACTCTGAGGGCTGACACAAGCCATCTGCCCAGCTTCCTTTTACCTCTGTGTCTGTTCCCAGCCCTACTTCTTCCTTTTAGTGCCTGTTGTATTCAAATACATTCACAATTTTGACTCCTTTTGAGATATTTGGCCATGGCAGAGCTGCACACAGGTGCCACAAACCAGTACCTTCTCCATAAATCTGTTTCTTTAGTGTCCCTTCAATACATGACCCTTTCATAAGCTTCAGTGCTTGTTTTCAAACTCATTCCCCTTCCCCATCCTGCAGCATCCAGCTCCTTGGGCTAACTCAAAAATGCACATATCCATCTCCTCCTAACAGATATAAACCTAATGCTCTGAACCTCCCCTCCTGCCTCTGATCCTTCTTGCAGTTTCTCACCCTTGCTGCCCTTCACGCCTTCTTTGCTCTGTGTTGATGAACGTTTGCTCTCAAGGGGAAAGAAGACCTTAGTTACGGATGCATGAAATGCCAGGGAAGTTTTGAAGAATCAGTGAGCCAAACCTTCATCCCTGTCCAGAGGAAATGGGATGTCATCTCACTTTCTGAAATAAGAGAGGCAGCCTCTTTGAGGCCCCCAGATGGACTCGCAGGTGTAGGAGCCTGTCACATACTTTGCACTGAATGCTAGCAGTGGAAGATTGCTGAAAAAGCTATTCTAATCCATCATCGCCTGCATTTTCAGGTCTTGTTTTACTGGCCGTATAAGCCCAAAGGGAACTGAGAACTAAGAGGAGCAACACCACTCACCATTTTCATGCTTCCAGCATAGCTGCCCTGTGTTTACATATCCCCAGAGAGAAATGTGAGGACTCTTTGTCTATTCAAAGACCAATATCTGGACCAGCCCAAGAGTGGGCTAACAAGCTGTCCTGGAGATAACATCAATGCCGTGATTGTCTGTAGTGCTTGGCATAGGATCAGTTCTTTCTTGACTGCAAAATAGGAAAGTATTATTACCAAGTATTTAATTACGGGGCCAGATACTACAAAAGGCAAAGAAAGGAAAGGGTTAGTGAAATGGCCTATTTTGTTTTTCAGTAGCTCTCTTTAAATATCCCTAAGGATTTCTTACCTCCCATTAAAATTTTACCTGAAAATGCTGATTGTGAGGAATCCAGTAGAGATACAGGCAAAGAAAAGCAGACTGTTAAATACTCCTGCTGCAGTAAATCTCCAAGCACTTGAAAGCCAGTAGGGCATTGGGAGGAGAAAGGGTGGATGAAACAGGGGCTGCATATTTTAATAGGATGATTAAAAATCCTGTATTGGAAATCATCAAGTACAAGATATTTACATACAATTTTTAAAATGTTTTATTGCTCCATTCTTGCAAGTTGTACTTTTGTCTGCTGTTCCTGTCTACGTGAAAAGTAAAATTTCCCCAATTCCTGCAGAGCACTGCTTACTCTGCCCTCTTCTTTCCCTCTAAGCTTGTTGAATAAACTGCTCAGCTGAATAATTGGAGATACTCCCCTCCCTTTTCTCCCAACCTAGCAGTCTTTCCCTCTCCAGCATTTTTTTCAGTGCTCTTTTTCATTCTCTCTGCTGACTTCATTTGCTTATGAAGATGAGAGGTCCAAAGCCACATAAGAGCCAGATTTGCCCACATTCTTGCATTCAAGGCTGAGTGTTTGCTTTTCTTTTTCACTGAAAAAGAGTATTCACTTAAAAGAAGTAGAAATGAGTCTGAGTAGATAGAAAAGCGTCTGAGCAGAGCATGCACCCACAAACCTTATACAGTTTTAGAGAGGCTTAGTGAAAAGTTTGAATTAGACATGATAGATCTGGAAGAGATATCTCCTTTCCAAAGCATTTGCATGCACGTGGAAAGAGGCAGGTGGAGCTCACCGAGTTCTGACCCAGAAATGGCTGAGAGTTTGATAGCTTTTCCTATCGTAGCCAGAAATTGAGATACATGTGTTGCCTGGCTGTTTGTTCAGGCCCATCTCTAAGGCTTCAGTCTGTTAGCTGAATGATGCCCTTCCAGAAACTAACAGCCATTTGCTTGAGGCATGGGTATAATTGAATGCACAGACAGAACCAGGGCCAGCAGTAAGTTAAACACAAAACTGCAAGTACAGGAAGACAAGGAATGCATTAGATAAGAAAGACTGAGATCCTTCACTCTATATGCCAACCATGTGGTTTCTCTCAGTGCCTGTTACCACACAGAAGAAAGCAACAACTACCTGGCTAGCATGGGGCAGAAAAAAAAGTAACACGTTCTGTTTTGCAGGGCACAAATCCTACATATTGTACTTTCTTTGCATAAGAACAGTTGATGTCTGTCTAGTATCTTCCATTAGAGAGTAAGACAGCACTCAACAAGCTCTTCAGAAAAGTTACCACACAGAGACAGTATTTGCCTGCTGTAGTAATTGATTTGCCTGTGTGTGTAATAAAAGTGAAAGGAAATAGAATATTACTAAGCCACCAGTGTCCACTAACTGAATAAGGGGTGCTCTCTGCTACGCAGAAACCTCTTTGCTCTGAACTGAATGTTGCCATCTCAGGGAAGGAAGGCCCCACTCCTCACAGCATGCCGCATCACTGCAAGGCAGAAACAAGGAGCCTGTTTCCTTCTGGGAGCCAGAGAACGAAATTACTTAGGTGGGATGTAAATGAGCTGATTTGTATTTGTTAGAACAATGGAGCCAACAGTGCCAATATTGAGAAAAACACCATGGGGTTTTAATGGTCACAGTCATCACCTGTATGGTGTAGGTCAGATAAGAACCAGCCCTTTCTACATCCATGTCCAGAGCATTTATTGTGACCCCTCAGATGTCTGGTCAGGATTAATCCCCCCAATCCAGGAAAATTACAAGGGACTAGAAACGCCTTACAAGGGCTACCTTTATGATAGTAGCTGGTCCATTTCCTTCAGTAGCTTCACAGAACCTTTCCTTGGGTATGACCTTCCACACATCCTCTTACACAGGACTAGACAAACACCGCACTGCTGCTGCCTGGAGGTCCAAAAATACAGTGGCACAGCAGTGTAGCCACTACTACAGTGGGCATGAGAAAAGAACTGCTGTACAGCCTCAACCCAAGCTGTTGTGTTGTGAAACCTCCGTGGACTGTTGCTGGGTTGATACCACTCATGCTGAGACACAGCTGGGTCTTTCACTGCATTGGATGCATGGCAGACAGGAATTAAATGAAGACTATCAACTGTCTGGCTCTCACCAGTCAAGGTGTTGCATGTAATTGCCCTGGAGCTGCATAATTAAACCCAGCACATAGCTGTTAGTCAAGTACACGAAGGCTCCTTACATACCATTTGTGTTTTGTGAATTGAGAGGTCTCAGATGCCTGCATTCAAAGGGCTTTAGAAGAAGACTCACTGCATTCAGTCCAGGGTCTGTCTGTTCCTTTTGGCCCCTGGAGGTGGGTCTGTGATGCGTCACGCTCCACAGTGGCGAGTGGCATTGGTAAAGTGAATCTTGGATTTGATCAGAAGGTGCAATGGTGGGCAAAGAGACTTTTCCAAATGGCATGAAAGATTGTATTCTGATGTGCACGGTGCCCGACCCATGTTAAGACTGCAGCCTGCTCCAGTGGCTGGCTTAATGAGATACCTTTTCCACCAGCATGAAACCCTGCACCCTTCTGTGGCTCCTAGCTCCACTGAAAGCCATGTCAGTGTTGTGGAGGCTGTATTGTAGCGAGAGCATAAATTCAGGACAGTGAGGAAGTAGTTCTTGACCCTAGCAGGTCCCAGAAATATTTACAGCCAGAAAAGTCTGCTTCTACATAGCATTCAGTATCTTCATTTTGAGGTGCCTGTTGTAAGAAGGTTGTGAATTTGCTTAGAGGCTTGCAAGCACAAACCATAAATCACACATACAGATGGAAGTCATCATGTCAGCCATCTCTCATTTTTCACATATTTTCTCCCTTAGAGGACTCAGGCACTTCAGGCTTAGTGTCTGAAAGGTGAGCAAGCAGATACTCATAACGAAACAGAAAGCAAGCAAGAAAAGCATAATGCCCAGTGCATCCAGAGAACTTACCAGGGCTGCAAAGCAAGGCATCAATTGGTGACCACATTACAAAAACGTAACAGCAGCACTGAGAGGGGATTTGCCTGTACTCAGCATTACATTCACTGACGTCTCATTGCGGAGTGGCCAAATGACTCCAAGTAGACTGAAATATTTCAGCATGGTACTGTGTCCTCCTGCTAGGTGAGACAGCTGTACACACCCTCTCAGGAGAAAACCGGTACCTACCACCTGGGTGCTTTGTGTTCCCAGCCTCTTTATTTCTGTAGGTGTCCCATCCTAAACACTCTTCCTCTTCCTACTCATTGTCTTCATCCCCCACACACCCCCACGCACGTGGCTCTGGATCTCCTCATCATGTTCTTCTCGTTAAAAGCCCCATTGTTCATTTGTTTGTTTGTTCTCTCTCTTTCTCTCCTCTTTTTCTCTCTTTCCCTCTCGTTTTTTTTCTTTCTTCCTTTCTTTCTTTCTTTTTTTGTCTCCTCTGTTTTGTGTACCCAGGCAGCCCATTGAGTAACTTCTTTGACGTAATTAAACAACTTTTTTCAGACGAGAAGAACGGGCAGGTGAGCCATCCCCCCGGCACGCCAACCAAGCATAGCGCAAACAGCAAGCGGAGCGATTCCGGTTCTAATGACTATGGGTCTAGAGGAGACAATAAGTACCCTGCTGGCAAAGACAAGGCAAAGATGGTCTCATCAGTCGGCCTACAAGACCAACCTTAAATAAACACATAAAAATTAAATAACTTAGAAAAAAAATCAAAAACAAAAACAAAAAAGCAAGAAAGAATGAAAGAATATTCCTTAGCAAGCTAGCCTCTAAACTAGAAGGATGTATATACCTTGCCACAACAGTACAAAACTGTCTATAGACAAATTTTGTATGAAGGAATGACTGTATATATATACATATATATATTTATATATGATATATAATATATATCTCAGAAACAAACACAAAAACAAACGAACGAAAGAATGAAAAGAAAAGAAAGAAAAGAAAAGGTAGCACAGATGACAAACCCAGTTCGACAGATCTTGGGTTGTGTTTTTTTTGATTGTTTTTTTTTTTTTTTCCTCCCTTTTTTTGAATGTTTTTCTTTTTTCTCCTTCCTGATTTTTTTTTATTTTTTGTTTTCTTTTGGTTTGTTTCTTGTTCTGTTCATGCTCTCTCTGTGTTTCTGACGACACCACTTGTTTCCGCTCTGCTACCAGGAATTATCCCGAAAAGTTAACATGTCAGCCACGGCTTCACCTTCTGTGCTCTGCGGACACTTGTTGACGGAAGGCAACCGATGTAGACTGTCCAAGGACCAGTCCTGTTTGAGGTTCCCAGCCTCCCCTCTCCCTTCGGGAAGTGGGTTTCTCCCCCACTTCTCCCCAAACACCTCCCCAATGCACGCCTTTTTTTTTTTTCTCTCTTTTTTCTTTTTTGGTGCTCCACAAGAGAGATCTGCTCAGTTATGGGATTGCACAGTCTGGGCTGAAAGGAGGTTGCAAATTGTTGGAGTGAAACCTTTACCCTTGGCAACTTCTGTCCGCGCAGGTGAACACAGCCCGGAGGGGAGGGTGCGGGGAAGGAGAAGGGGTAGCGGGAGCACAGTGTTTTGTGAATCCAGAGCGCGTTCTCATCAGAAACCAGCCAGGAGCAACTCAAAACTAAGCGTTGAACCAAGACAAAATTGGGGAGCTTCATCACAGGATTTTCTTAACCTTCTTTTTCTCCCCACCACTTTCTCCTTTTCTTTTGTCCTCTTTTTTATATATACATGTATATATGTGTGTATATTTTCATATAAATATACATACATACATACATATATATATAGACAGAATATTTTTTTTTATACTGTATCATTTTGCTTTTTGACCTGCTGGAAGGGGAAAGGAATAAACTTAGGAGGGAGAGGGGGTTAAATGAATAAACACATACAAACGAAACATTAAAACTTAGGGAAAAGGCAACTTCTGGTAGCAAAGAAGAGGGACACGACTCTGCCAAGGACTGTCTCTCCCACCACCAGGCACAGTTGCCGCTGCTGCTACTGCTGTTCCTCCTTCGACACCTTCCTCCCCATCTGTCAGCTCCCTGCCACTGTGCCACCGTGCTGGGACCTTCTTCCACCAGCTGGATCCTCCACCACACCCTGCATTTAGAGGCAATTGTTGTGTTGCTAGTGCTGCATTGATATCAGTATTATTATTTCTTTAAGTTACCGATTTCATTTGTTGGCTTGGGTGATTTTTTTCTAAAAAAAAAAAAAAAAAAAAGAAAAAAAAGAAAAGAAAAAAGAAGATGAAGAGGAGGAAGAAAAGAGACTTATCTTGGGTTTTATTTCCTGTGTGTGTGTGTGTGCAAATCACTGGCACTTAGTTCATCCGAGCAAGACAAGGTGGAGTCAGGGCAATGGGAGACTTAATCACGAAGCTACTGTAAACTTTAAAAATTACTGCAAGATATTTTTATAAAGTTTTGTTTTGTTTTGCTGTTTTGTTGTTTTGTTTTTTTTGTTTGTTTTTGTTGTTTTTTTTTGTTTTTGTTTGAAGGGGAGGAGGGTGGGATTGGGTGGATGGGGACCTTTTTTGTGTTTCAGTTACTAGGTCTTGGTTATTTATATATACATATATATATATTTAAAAAAATAAGCTGTTAGATATATCTTCTGTTTAATAACTGTGTAGAGGCAACATTGATTCTTATTTATTTTGTGGAGGAGGGGGAAAAAAGACACAGATACCCCGTAAGTGTTCATCTTGTGACTTTGAGAAAGAAGAATTGCTGCCTTTTTTCCTCCTCCTCAAGAGTTACGTGACCAAGTGTAACTTATTCTGGCCCAAGCTCAAAGGTTAAACAAACAAAAGAACGTGGTTTTACGCGTGGAAGACAAAACACAGTGAGAAGTACTTCTTGACTGAGATTTTAAGAATGTAGGCTTAGCATTAGTGTTCAGCTCTTTTATGACCTTCGATTGCTGCTCGTTGGGTTCCTATGGGTGTATGTTGTATCGCAAGGTTATTTTTTTTAATGATAATGTTGGATGAGTTCTTTTTTGTTGTTGTTGTCGTTGTTGGTTTTTTTTATCATTTTTCCCCTTCTTGGACCAGTTTTACTTGTACATAGGTTTGAAGATTAAAAAGAATTTTTAAAGACACAAGTGGGGCAAAGACCTTTGACTTTGGCCCCGTTTCCCCATTCCCCCAAATGGGAGGGATTTATTTTATTTTATTGTTTTATTTATTTATTTATTTATTTTCCCTATTCTGAACCTTTTCTCTCGTATTGCTGTGTGCATGTCAGACACCAGGGGGTGATGGCTGGGGAGGGGGGGAGGCAAGGGTGCAGGAGAGGGGGGCAGTTTTAATTGCATGACATTGCTGTAAATTAGTCTCTTTTGCTTTCGTTGTCTTTCCTGCCTCCACCCTCTCTCTACTTCTCCTCCAAGCTCCCCTCCCATCACCCCCGTCCTTCTTTTCCCTCTTTTCTCTTCCCTTGTGTATAGATTTTGATGCTTCTGTTACATTGTACCTCTACAAAAGGCTGGGATTTCAATACAAAATAATAATTTAAAAATACCTATATCAGCAAAACTCATGTGGTACAAGCAGGAAGGGGATTACTTACACAAGATATAAGAATAAATGAAAGCAATACCTCTTGTTATCCTTCCTATTTTGTACTTTGAAGACACACACGCGCGCACACACACATATACAGACACAAACTGACATTATTTAATGGTTTAAAATGGACAAAAAATCTGATGTATCCCTTGTTAAATAACTGTGAGCAACTTTAGTTCAAAAACCAATAAATTCATTCAGTAAAGATACTTGCTGTTGAGTGTCTTGTTTATGTCCGTGAAAAAGAACCTCCTCACACCAGCGTTGAACCCGGTAAGTACCACGACCCTGCTTGCTATGCCGAAGCAGATGGCCAGGTGAGGCAGCATCCTCCTGGCTGTGGAATTAACATCACCCCATTAGCATTTCTCAGTCTGCACGTGCTGCACCCAGCGTGCCCTAGTGTCCCTGCCCAGCACGCTGTGCACAGGCAGAGTTCAGCCCCATTGGTCTGGTTTTCACGGCAGTGCATTGAAAAAGGTGAATCCAAATTAAGGGAAAATGAAAACCCCCAGATCTGGTTCGGAAGAAAACCTCTGCACCAAAAACTGTTGCTGCTGATGATTGTTCGCATCTCTAACCTGAGCTTCTCACGTTGCTTCCAGATTTAGCATAGGAAGGATTTCTCCACCCTCCCTGCCTGAAACACTCTCAGTCAGACACATTTGAAAAAGCTTTTCAGGTACGTCCCTGGGTTGCCTTGGGCTGTGTTGCTGGTCGGTTTGGGCATCTGCTGGCTTGTTGTGCCCCTCTCACAGCATCAGGGTATTCTCATTAATGCTGGATTTGTAACTGCTGGGTTCCCCCCAGCCTGGCTACCTGCCTTGCAGGCTCAGAGGTCGGCTGGCATGCACCTGAGAGAACAAGACCTCTCTGGATGTCTCTGGCCACAGCCATCCCCAGCACTTCATGCTCCCCCCCGTCACTGCACTGGCAGCACTGCTCCAGAACAGCCCCACGCTCTGAGGGCTCACAGGACAGGGTGCTGGGGCCCGGGGAGCAGGCCCAGGGTGGGAAGGGGACACCCACACAGCGTGGCTGCTGCTGGCCATCAGCACGCAGTCGTGAGGTAAGGTGGTGCTAGGCCTGGGCTGCCACCATGCCTCTGAGGGCTGGGTTCTGGAAGGTTCCGGCTGCTGCGGAAGTCTGAGGAACCAAGGAACCACCACCACCTCAGCCTGCTCAGCATGGGGTGGACAAGCACCTCCTCCAGGTCGTCCTGTGCACACATGGCAGCAAGAAGAGGGTGTCTGGGTGAGGTGAGTGTGATAAGGTGAGGTGAGGTGATGGTCTCAGCCCTTAGCAGTTCCCGGAGTGTCGTGAGGGGGGTCACAGGTGCGCAGGAGGCCCCTGAGGTGTTTGTGCTGGGGGGGAGCAGTGGGGCTGGGAGTGTGCGGTTCAGGGCCATGTTATTCACAAAAAAATAAGCTCTTGCATTGAAAAAAGCCATGGTGTTTAGCATGTGGGGATTTATGGGTCTGCTGAAACCCGAGGGGAGGGGGGGCATAGCAGCAGCAGTGGAAAAGATGGCAGCGATCCAAAAATGAAGGGAATCACAAATGCTGCAGGATCTGGGCTCTGTGAGACCAGAAACCCAGAGCTGGGCTCTAGCTGTGTGGCATTTGCAGCTCTGGAGCAGGAAGGAAGTGCTGGACTAGAGCATAATACAGGGGAGTGGATTTAATAGTGATGTGGCAGTAGATCTATGCTGCTTTTAAATGTTTCTCTCACTTTTCCCATGTTTTCAGAAATATACACAAATTCGTATGATCTTTTTGTGTCTCCAGAAGTAATTATGGTCCCTTTTATTGGTAATGATGGTCTCTGAAACCTTTAAGTACAGAACAATGAGTTTGTAAAGCGAAGGGCCTCGTGCTAAGGGCCTACCCACATTCACTCTGCCTTCTTATTTGGTCACGTTTAACCCACTCTCTAGCTACTTGATGATTTATTATCATCCTTAGCGCATAGGAGAGAGTGTGCTTTAGAGTGAAAGGGATTTATATTTAACATCTTCTCTGCAAAAGACCCTTTTCTGTTGTAGCTTAAATCAGAAGGCAAAGCAGAAAAGGCAGCAGAGGATTTTGGAATGCCTCTGTGGTGGAGGTCTGCCGCCAGGTGCTGGCTGCTAAGATGCCTGCAGCTGTGACACCTGTCCCTCGTTTGCTGTGGTTGTGAGCTCTGCACCTCTCCGGTTCTCTTTGAGAGCTCAGGCCTGGTACATAAAACACTTGCTACATTTAACCTTCATCTCTCTGATTTTCTGTGGAGAACAACACAACAAACAACTTTCTGAGTGTAAACTGAAGGCAGGGGAAGTGTGTAAGACAGCAGTTGACAAGTTCTATTTGTCTGTGCACACTTGCATATTAACTTTGTTTAGGTAATGCATACATGAAAAATGCATTTATGCTCAAGGTGAACTGTTATTAATTGAACCAGTACATGACATGTGCTATATAAGCAATAAATTGTGTATATGCGTCAAATGAGCAGCTGAGGCAGTAGTTGTGAGGGTAATTCACATGGCCACGTGTCAGCATACAGTCTGTTTGGGGGCTGAGAAAGAAGTCAGTGGTGTTTGACAGCATTAATGCAAATTGTCCAAGCCGTGCAAGTGATGCATGAAAATTTCCTCACTACTCAGGCTGGCTTTAATGAAAGTGATCTGATACAACTGGCTGAGCTTTAATGTTTCATGCTAGGCAGAGGCGAAGGGCAGTGTTTGTTAAACAGCAACACCTGTGTAAGGCCTCTAGGCATGCTAATTCTGGTGCCTACTGTTACGAGGTGTGCCTTTCTTCCTGATGGTTCAGACAGAGCTTTAGCCCAACAGGCTTGGATGTTTTCTTACATGCTGCAGCAGAATGACCACTCGGATCGTCTGTTGTATCTAAGTCTGCAGGACTTCATTGTTCAGCTTCATTTTACGCTAATGATTGTACCTGAGCTCGCGAAAGAAGGGCAGAGTGATTGGTAAGGAATCAGATTTAGTTCTGAGTTTCTTATTATAGAAAAGAACAGGGAGGGGAGGGAGACACTTGCTTCAAAACTGGGAAGTATCTTAGCTCTTTGTTGTACCCTTTAATCTCCTTATTTTGTTAAAACCACTTCTACAGCTGCACCTCCTGCTTAATTTGGAGAACAAAACCCTAGCAGTTCAACTGGCTGGGGACACTTGAGGCCACAAGTGGAAGGGAAACCCCCATCGAGGGCTAGTCCTTTCTTCTCCTTAATGCACAACTTATTGTGAGAGTTATTTTTAGTGCTGTAATCTTGCTGAGTGCTGCTGAGAGAAACAGTGCCAGGCAGGCTGGCAGGCTTTGAAGGGCTTGAGAAATGGGATTTCCTGTTCCACCGGCTTGGAGCTGACTCTTGCCATTGTCGGGAGCTATTATCACCTTCTCCCAGACAAAGCAGATAACACAGCTTCAAGGTCAGGGAAGACACAAGCTCTCATCAACAGCATTAGTGCGAGGGAGAGCTTGCTTGCAGTCAGGGTGCGTGTTTCTGTAGCTGCTGCTCCTGGGGATGCTGCCTGTGCAGCCGGGTCTGCGTATGAATGGCAGAAGCACTCAACAGCTGAGGTTGGAAGGGTTTGCTGGGGACTGTGTGGGCTCACCCCTGCTCAAAACCTCTCAGGGAAGCTTGTTCCAGACACACCTGCTGGGGACAGGAGGGAAATCTTGTTTCCCCATGCTTCAGCTTCTCACTGAGCTGCTCTTTGCAGTGGCTCTTGCACCCCTGCTGAGTTTCATCTCTTCTAGGGACGTAGGTGGGACTAGAAGGCAGCACTGGCCCAGTCCTGCTATGGCCATGGACTTCCCTCTGTGCTGTCTGGAACAGCAGGAGAGAGGTCAATCTAGGGAAGCAGCAAGCCTTGATTCAGGGAGCACTTTTAGATTAGAAAATAAATAAATAAAGTCAGGAAAAAAACAACTGTATTTGCAGTAAAGTCTCATATACGATTGAAAATCTATTCAGATTGAGACAGTGACTTCAACTTGCAGCGTCTGTTCTGTCTGGATAATTCCTCTGAGTGCACCTTCATTCCTAACACAGCTAGTTTACAGAATAGATGAAACAAGGCTCTCCTGACTCCATACCAAAGCATGCTGGAGTTACCTGAAATTAGATTTCAGGGTAACCCTGTTCATGACAATTGGCTTGGTCTGGCCTGCTATTTTTATAAATAGTATAATGAAATAGTGATTTCTCTGCTCTCTGAAGCAAATTACTTCCATGCTTCTGCTACAGTTTATCAAATGCATCAGGGGATCTGTGGGAGCTACATTAGTTAGGGATGTTCTGAAGCTATGCAAAAAAAAAAAAATATATATATATATATATATTTAGCAATATTTCAGATGATGTCCTGACTGAGACCCCACATCACCATGTGGGAGCGCTCTGCTCCAGTTGGTACAGGGTTCCTGATACTTTCTTTTGTGCATAAATGCTGGAGTTGCTGGCGCCTGATGGAGACATCTTGATGGGAGCTGTTTGGATGTTGCTGTGCTTCACATGGGACTTTGGCACGACCTTTTGCTTACACTGAAATAATTCAGAAATGCTTTGAGGAGGACTGGACCCAGCACAGGCATCTGTGGCACATAGTGAGGCTTGCTGGCATCCTGGTCTTAAACTGCTAAACTTTATTCTTCTGTCAAAATATAGATTCAAAAAACCAGCTGACCTTTCTCACTGAGTCTGGAGGCATTAATTTAACAGTACTGGTATGGCACAGCAGGTATCTCAGAGCAAGACAGCACAACTCTCATCCCTGCCCCAGCCCTTGTGTTAAATGCATGAGATATCAGAGGCTGAACAGTTCCTAACTTAACATAAAACAGGCTGTGCTGGTGGTTTTCCTGGCACTAGCAATGCTATGCTTGCGTATAACCATGGGGGTGCCCCAGCAGCCCCATGGGGCAGAGAATGTCCATGCTCTGCTGGCTGTGCAAGGGGCTCGAGGAAGGCAGCAGCACGGGCTTTTCCCCTAGCTGCTGCCCAAACAGGGAGCCACAGGAGTCCTTTGGGCAACCCAGGCGCAAATGGACCTTGAGGGAAGGAGGAGGTAAGGTTGTTTTACTGCTTGGTGCTTAAAAAGAACCGGCAGTTTCTGTGGTTTATGCATTAGAAAAGACTGAGTAGGCTGGTCAAATCAGTTTGGAAAAGTTAATGGCACTAAGACACAGAAAGGGAACTTAGTATGGAATATTTCAAGAGAGACAGACTGATAGTTGTTGCTTCAGCCGATGGGCATCTGCACAAGGCCGTTGGCCTCACAGGGTTAAACTAGCTTTAGCTCAGGCTCCAAACAAACAATAATTCTGGCTTCAGGTCTTACTTCTGCCTCATTCTTCTTGCTGTTCTGTGTGCTCAGCTCAGAGCACAGCAGCTGATACAGCTGCTGGAGGATCCCGCAGTTCCAGGGAAAACGTCTGGGCTTTGCTGACATAGCTGTGAGCTACGGGGAACAAAATGGTGCTGCGGAGGGCAAAGCTCCTCTGCAGCGTCAGGGTCCTTTCGGGCTGTTCATGTGGCTTGTGGTACACAGGAGTTCAGAGAAGTGCCTTGAGCGTTCCCTTCTGAGTTTTACATGAAGGGTCTTGTAACGCAAGTGGGCTTGTTTTATAAAGCAGTGCTCCACAGCTCAGTTTGTGTGATGGTCCACCCTGCACATTTTACGATTGAGAAGAATGAAAATCTAAGAAATTCTCTTAGCTTAAGTGGAGCAATTTTTGTTTGATGCACTAGCTCTAGCTTTTAGTCTTGTTGCTGACATGTAGGGGCTTGGTTTTGCTTTATTGACCCAACCAGGGGCCAGCTACAGGCATTTAAGAAAATAAATATGTAGCAGTTATAAAAGTAGTTCTGCTAGGTAAGGAGCGTGTGGACTGCTGTGTCTCATGGTTGATTCAGAGCTCTGATTTGTCCCTTTGTGTTTGGGGGTTTCCATGAGTGCGTCCTTGTGGGGGCTCTGTGGCATCTAGGAACATGGGAGCCTCGGTTGCAATCATTGCCCTGCACAGGAAATGTGAAGACTCATTTGCAGGCTCTCTCTCCCCTTCCAGTGGTTGCTTGTTTCTGTAAAACATGTAGAAACTTTTAAATCGCTTTGAGACACCAGACTTACAGGGTTGGTTGCAAGGAGCCAACAGTTCAAAAGTTTAGGGTAGGCAAAAAAAATGATAATAAATTAAAAAAAAAAAAAAAAAAAAAAAGATGGGCAGATGGAGTGCATGCTTCAGCTTTCTTCGATTTGAATACTGGGCTTTGAAAAAAGCTCCTGCTTTCATTTCATGGGCCAGACGTCTTTCACCAGCAAAATAAAACAATGCTCTTATAAACCACCTGAGCTATTTATTTGAGGAGCACCTGGATCAGCAGTGAATGTTAATTCAATAATAACAGATAATTAAACTGTTATAATAGGTTTTTTAATCTCTCTCCTCCAGCTGTAAATTTCACTTTTTACCTTCATCAGGGAGACTATAAGGAAGCGCAGAGGGCTCCTAATCCACTCAGAATTCCTTGATGGATTGCAGTATTTGTCCTGCTCTTGCCTTTAAGCAGTGGTTACACCACGAGACTAACTTTACTCATGGGTTGCCATCTTGTCACCAACCTCAGTCCAGGTCCATGCTGGTGTCCAGCCACCTCCTGGCCAGGCCGAAGCCCACAGGCCCAGTGCTGAAGGCACATGGGACCCACAGCCCGTCCTGGTGGGGACTTCGGGGCTGGGAGTGCAGGACACAAACCTGCTGCCTGTCGCCATGCCCCGCAGCTGTGGCAGAACAGCTTGTGATTGCTAGGGGCTGAACTTTGTTGTTCAGGTGGTGCTGTGCAGTCTTGTGGTGCTTCAGGCTTGAACTTAGCGTGTCTCAAACTCAGGTGGGTGCGAGGTGAAAATGTCATGAGGAAGGAGCTTTATCTGTCCAGCTGGGAACTGCTGGCCTGGCTCTCCTTTGCCCTACACATGCCATCTGATTCTTCCCAAGCATTTGGACTTCACACAGCCAGTGGTGTTCGGTGGCATGATGCCTGCCACTGTTGGCTTGCAGCACCTGGCTACCCCACCTGGTACCTACTTCCCAGGGTCAGCCTTCGGGGAGTGAAACGAGGGGCCTGCTCAAACCCTTGGGTCAATCAGTGCGTATTCAGTCGGCGCATATTGGTTCTTTGCAGTTCTGCAGGCCATGAGTGTCGCTGGTGTAACAATAAATGAGTTTGCAGTGACGAAGAACGGCACTCACTGAGGTCCCAATGCACACCCTACCTGTCCGAGCTGCGGTCCTGCTCGCGTGCCAGGACCGATCACTGCACAGCACCCATTCTGTAGATTTAGGCCAGTTTAAAAGTGTTTTTAAAACAGGTTATTTAAAGACATTTGCTATTATTATTTGGGCTTTCTTGATAATGTCCTTAGATTAGCCAAAGCTTTCACAGTTCAGTTCCAGCTGGTATGGCTGGTCCTTAAGCACAATTTATCTTCTGCTTCTAACTCCTGTCAAAATGTTTTTTGTAGCCACAAGGATTCAAGCCTACTTTCCAGAATTGTTGAGTGTCACTAAGCCTTGTTGAAAAGGACAGGATACTACTTTCTGTTACAGGTTTTCTATAGATTTCATGTAACTGTAAGAAATGCGGATTATTCGGTATCAGTTTCCCATTCTCTTCTGCATTATCCTTTGCAAGTAGAGTGAAGCACAGGGCTCTCCTTGTTAATAAAAATAAATGCTTTTAATAAGCAGATATAAGTACCCTGGCTACCTGTGATACCAGTGTCCCTGAATTTGTTACAAAAGAGTAGATTTCCTTTACTTTTAGTCATTGAAATCAAGACGTACTGTAGGCCTCTGTACTCTGTCCTGACACAGACTGTAAAGAGTCCAGTAGCAGCATGTGATGAGAGCAAAACAAAAATCCCAGGTTGGCCAAGGCAGAGAATGGGGATGAATTTCTGTATTTTGTTTACCAGAATTTATGTGAGAGTCAGGCCTTCTACCTGAGGTGCTCCGCAAGCTTTGATGCTTGGAAACAGACAATTCCTTGAGTTGATTTAGGGCATAAATCCTGTGGATGTCAGGTTTTTGTGTTTGATGCTTAGTCAAGTGCAATTTGGAGGGGAAAGGAGAACTCACGCATGGAAATGGAGCTTTCAAGTATAAGAAAGAGCACTGGCCTTTCCTTAAGGCCCAGAGTCCCTGCAAAAGGAAGCAGAAGGGGACTCCTCACTGCTGTGTGGCCTGATGGGGCTGTTCATATCCATCGGTGTGTGGTGCAGGAGAGCCATGCAGCATGTCCTAATCAGCCTGATGCCTGCTGGGTCCCTGGGTCACTTCACTGGGCTGCTGTGGTGGTGAAATCTGTGACTGCTGCCAAAGATTGGTCTGTTTTCCCTGCATAGGTTTCCTTTGGCAGTCCTTGAGGCAGTGCTTGCTTTGGGCAAGTGTCCTTTAGGCCTTACTGCTGGCAGGTGAAGTGGCAGTTTCACAGAGGCCGAAGTCCCTCGTGAGATTGCCTTTGCCCAAGCCGCTGCTGGGGAGGGTTGCTCTGCTCTGAGCAGGAAGGCCTCTAGCCCGGGCTCGTCGTGCCTTTGCATTGCAGTTATGCCAGGGACCAGAAAAAGGAGGAGTTTTATGTTAAGGGGCCTTGCACAACTCATTTCACCAGCTCCACCCAGAGTACCAGGAGCTGTCTGTGCTGCATACAGCTGCAGCACGAGTACCTCTGAGCTGGGCGGTGGTGCCACTCGTGCTGCAGGCAGGAACATCGGCCTCCCTTAGTAAGTTTGGCCAGGTAAACCAACAGCCTAGGTCTCTGGCCTCGGTTCAGATGGTGGAAGGGTGTCTGTGGCTTCCAGTCCTTCTGTTACCAGATGAGGCAGAGAGCTGAGGATTGCCTTAGAGGTTAGAGGACGATGTGAGCTTGTTTGACAAAGCATGGCTGTGTGAGATCAGCATGCTGGGTAAGCTCCTGTAACGCCCGATCGTTCTTTTGTGGGTGTGCTGATTTCTTTGGCAGTCTCTTGGTCTTCCGTTTGTTACCTGACAGCATTTCCCCAAGCCCGGGTGCCTTCCAGCAGCTCCTCTCTGTGGCTGTGTCTGGCTGGCACCAGCAGTCCCACAGAGCCAGTGCCCGGCTCTCACCGTTTGGCTGCGCTCCATACGTGCAGAGCAGTCCGTAAGATGCGAGGTCAATTTTTATTTAAGTTCTTGGTTAAAAGGTGCTTGGGCATGCATAAAATGAGAGTGCTCTGTGGGATCTCAAGCTTGATAACTTTCTGCAATTCTCAGGCAAGAGAGCAGGGTGTAGAGATGCTTTTGCTGGGTTGCGCTGGATGGTGCCTGAGTCAGTTTCTACCTTGTCACTTCTGGGGCTTTCTTTGGGTCGGGGTGAAGCTGTTCCCATGATACCTATGGTTTATTGCCTTGAGGTCAGTGCCACAGGTGGCTGTTTCTGTGAGACTTGTGGTTCCGTTCTCATGTCCTGTTGCTGCCAGTGGCCAGAGTTAGCTGATGTTGATCTTGTTGCTTGCTTACCTGCTGCTGGCATTCGCTCCAGGTGTTGTGTGCGAAGCAGCTATTGTCCTGGTTTTACTTACAGGTACTTATGCTCGGATTTAAGGACACATCAGCCTCAAAGAAAGACTGATCACAACACAAAATAGCTGTGTGACTGTGTCAAAAAGAAAAAAAGTTTCAGCTTTCTGGTGTTTTGTGCTTTACTTTATGCAGCCTCAGCTCTTCAGCATCTCACTCTTGCATATAGCACACCAAATGGGGAATGTAACCCTACATAACATAGATGGAGATGTTGTTTTTAAGAAAACAAACAAACAAACAAAAAAAAACACTAGGCCTGCAAAAGGCATGTGCTGGGGGTAAGGGGATAGCTGGAAAGGTTTCTTCTAGCAGGATGTGTAACAGTTTGGTTTGTGCGCTTGTTTTATGTAGCAGCCGTGCTGCAATGGCTCTGTACTTCATTGAGCACTAGGGATGGGGAAGAAGGGTGGGCTGAACGCAGACTAATTAGGTGCCTCTGTTGTAGCAGCTTTGATCAATTTACAAAACACATGTAAGCAGACGTGCCAATTCTGTGTTAGGGGCCCTACACCCCTCTTCTAGATGCCAAGGGATTTGGGGATTCAAGCTCAGTACTCGCACTCTGTCTGGCCACAGGGCAAACTGCGACACACACAGACTGTCACTGACAGGCTGCACTTTGCAGGCTTGGTGGCACTTGTGTATCAATAATGTTATATTACAGCATAATTCAGTAACCTCTGAAATATGCTTGGACACCTCAAGGCTGATCTTTACAGTAATATTTACTCCTGGCAGGAAGATTGTTAGTGTTGGCACTTATTTGAGTGTTTTCCTTATTCCCACTGCTAAAATCAACAGGATAGGCCTCGCTAAAATAGGATTTGTTATTTGCTTTCTCTTAAGCTGGTTGTAAAATATAAAAAAAAGATCACTCTGTTAGATGAAGCTTCTGTACTTTCAGGCGTATCGAATGTCTGCAGACGCAACTCAGGACAGCTGCCACGACCAACCACTGGCTCTCCTGGAGGAAATAGCTATGCTGGTAGCTGAACCAATGTGCACTGCTTTGCATCCAAGCATGGGTTCCCAGACTGCTAGGTCCTGTCAGTTCTCCTAGGGGAAGGTAAGGCACAGCCAAACATTTGATAGCTTCCACGCTGAAGTTTGCGATCATGCACAAAGCTAAGGCAGTCTTTCCAGAGAGCTGAACTGCCTCTTGTTCAACTCGAACCTTTCCCAGGTATGTCATTTCCAACTGGCCTTTTATTAAGACAGTGAGTGCATTTTTACAAGTAGATAATGAATGACCAGAAATACTTGGATTTGGGTTGATGGCCTTGCTATTACTTTCTTACCTTTATTTCTACTGTAGGCTGTCACTGCAAGTAGCACAGGGGCCTTACAAATGGCATTGTTCTGATAGCTTTTGCTCACTTCAGATAAACCAGCTGATGCTAGACTTGTCCCTTGATGTAGGAAATTGTTATGGGAAGGCTCAGGTCAGCGTGACTGGAGAATGAACAGGAATATTCATCAGGATTTGACAGCATCAGCAGGAGGATATGGTGGGGAAGCTGTGCCCTCAAACACTTCTGCAATCTGGAAACAAGCAGGTGACAACTCTGGGCCCACGAAGCAGGGGATGTTTTCTCTCACATGCTCCTCCACTTCCCTTTTCCTGTACGTGTGCTTTTTCTGCTCTTTTCCTCATGTTTATAACATCTTGATTTTTATTCTCACTCACACCTTTTTCTTCCTTTACCTATGGTTGCTTTTGTGTACTTCTTCACAGGCTTTTTTTTCTTAGCTGAGCTTTTTCTTTTTTTCTTCCCTTCTTGCTTGTGTTTTTTTGTATTTGCGCTTTTCCTTGTCTATTTGCTTTGCAGTTGTTCTCATTGCTCTTGAGCTTGCTCTCCTTTTCCCCTTTCTACTGATGCCCAGTGCAGTTAGAGCTCATTCAGGAAACCTTTCTAGGATTCATGCCATGTCAGTTATTAATAATGTATATACCTCAGGCTAATGATTTAAAAGCAGTAACAAACAATTCCCAGAGTGTTTGCTGCAGATTGGGTAGAAGCACATTTGCAAGCAAAACTTGGCATTTTCCCAACTGGAAATCTGGAGTGCCAGAATTCGGTGGATATGGTAAGAAAAAGAGTAATATTGCTGTCCAGATACAATATTGATCCAGGTACTATATGATACACTATTTGCTGCAACGTATCCGGGAGCCCACTAGATGTACAGTATTTAAATGTGTAAAGACAGGAAATTTGCTCCTTTCCATGTGTCCCTTATCCTTGGGTCTGCAGGTTTACCTGGGGAGGAGGTTCTTAGCAATACCAGAAAGGGCAAGAAATTGATTATAAATCCTATATTACAGGATGGAAGACTCAGAACTGTTCATAAAGCTGGCTGACAGCAAGGTTAACTGCATCAGTGGTGAAAGGGAAGCTTTGGGTGGATTCCAGTGACTTTCGACGCTGCAAACACAAAACCAAAACTTATGGCTGATAGATTTGTTTTTATTATTATAGAACAGATGAACTAAAATAAGCCAACAATATAATTTTATGCCAACAGCCATCTTTCTAGCACAGGCGGTGACGGACTCAATGTACTACCCTTCTCCTCCCTCCCTGGGCCTCCATTCAACAGGAAGCAAATGATGGTGGCTCTGGACGTGGTAAGTTTTAGACTCCAGTGATCTCACACTTTATTCATAGAGATGTGCCTGGGAAAAGAGGAGGTGGGGGGAGCAGAGAAGAGAGCATATATTTTGTAGGAGCGATAAGCAGAAAGGCTTGTGGATCCTTTTGCACGTTCACATGTTGTGACCAGGTAGATGGGACAACTGGAGAATCATGCCCACTCTCAGCACGTAGCAAGCCCCTAGCTGCTACTCTAGTCAAGCCAGGAGCTTCTTCCCATTCCAAGCTAGCAAAGGGCAAGATGCACTCAACGGGGGAGTTTTTGGCAGGGGGTAAGGGGCAGTCTATGGAAAACCAAACAAAAAAAACCACTCCCCCCCCCCCCCCCCCCCCCCCCCCAAAAAAAAAAAATCTGCATTTTAAGCCACTTCAAAGTAAAAGTCACTTCTTATAATATAATAGATAATTTTAAAATGGCAGGACCACCATCCTAGAAAGACAAAGGGCTTGCACTCAAGACCAAAGAAAGAAAAACCAAAACAACCAAACCAAAAAAAAGCCAAGAGTGGCCCCACTCTCAAACTTGGCTCTTCTCTAAAAACAGCACTCATCATCCATCTGAATAGGTAAAAGGAGGAGTGGACAGAAAATAAAATAAAATTGGTGCAACTTCTCGCCAGGTGGCGCATTAAACCAAAGCTCCATACAGTCCCATATGACTACACGTCCTGTGGTGGCAGCATAATTTCTTTCAGCTTTCATTGCTGTATATGTCTGTATGTATATCTGAACATATACATACACATACACACATAATATATAATATTGTTTTTAATGTTAGTTTAGATCCTGTAGGAGGGCTCATCTCTCTTTCACATGATTCTGTGCTCCTGCGCTGTTGCTGCTCCCGTTGCCGCTCCCGTTACTGCTGCTCCCGCTGCTGCTGCAGAGGACCTCTGTGAGGTCGTCCATGATGGTGGTCTCTTTAGGGTCCACCAGGTTGAACTCCCTGATGAATAGGATAAAGTGTGTGTAGAGCGTGTTTAAATGTCCGTGCAGCTCCAGTGCCAAAGTCTCCTTAAAGTGTGAGGAGTAGATATGGGCCAGCACATGGAACAGGTACTTGCAGATCTTCTTCACTAAGGACTCAAACGAGTTTGGGAATTCCTTGCCTGAAAGGAAGACAGAGAAACACCGTGTCAGTTCCAACTGGTCACCTTGAGCTCCGTATCAGCATTTTGTCCTGTCCGGGCTGTGGTTAAGTGCAACCAGCCCACCTTAAAGGGAACTCTCGGGCAATAAAGGCAATTACTTCACAGGCAACTGATGGGCCCTGTATCATCTTCCCAACATGTTCTTTTTACAAGACTTAAGGGGAAGAGTCTAAGGTTTTAAGTGTTTTCATTTAAAGTTAAGCTTTTAAACCCTAAGGTTCAAAAATCAGGAAGAAAATGTAATAATTCTTTAAACCACTTTTTTTTTTTTTGATACTGCCTGTAAAAATAATGAGAAGTTCTTCTGGGTTCTTATCTGGTTTGTCCAGGAGGAACAGATTTTTCCGCTGAAAGTGCATAATAGTTATGAGACCATTTAACAGATCATGAAATGGAAACTAAAGTACTTGGCAGACTTCCCTCATTTCATTATTGAAATTCTATCAAATGGGCAAAGAAATGGAAATACTGGCTGCCTTCTCTCAGGTGCGATCCAAATGATGCTTGCCTACCTGTGCCATTTGCTCTAGGGATCCTGCTTTGGCAGGAGGGTTGGACCCGATGATCTCTCGAGGTCCCTTCCAACCCCTACAATTCTGATTCTTGCTGGAGCATTACTCTGCCCTTATTGTAAAAGGCAATTGTTGGACAACCACTCCTGGTAATACTGAAAGTGAAACTGAGGCAAGCAAAAAAGAAAAACCTGCCATCCTATGCAAGATGCACAACAGGAACTATGTTACTGGTCTACAGTACACCCTGGACACATTGACTTACATGAAAGGCCTTGCTGCCTTTTGAATTAGCATATTTAAACAATAATAACAAAAATAACAACAAAAACTCAAAGTGCACCTGCCTTACTGGGCATTGCCTCCTTCCAGATGCTTATAGGTAAATGCTGTTGGCTGAACATGTGTGATATTGTAACATCCTAGTTCCCCAGCTACCGGGTGAAGTGACTCAGGAAGCCTTCTGCTTTTAGTCTGGATTAAGCCCATCTACAATAACTTCTGCTCAACAAGTCTCTCTTTTTTTCCGCTTAATCAAAGTCATTGCAAGGAGCTATCTTGTTAAGATACAAATTGAGTTAAAATTATGTTTGTTTCTTTTCGGTCCTTAAAAATCATGTTCTTATTTAATTTCTGGAGGGGAAAGG
Organism: Oxyura jamaicensis; assembly: GCF_011077185.1. Lineage (NCBI taxonomy): Eukaryota > Metazoa > Chordata > Aves > Anseriformes > Anatidae > Oxyura > Oxyura jamaicensis. The sequence goes on from NC_048897.1 coordinate 26,515,373, forward strand.
AGATTCTAAACAATCTGTTAGGCAAGGAAGACTAGCCACGTTCCTGGCAATGCAATTTATTTCCCCCTTAATACATCAGGGCTCTAAAGGATATAATAAAAAAAACAACAAGGCTAAATTTTACTAGCATTGCACCGTGTTAGATACCCACATACTGACAGTTTTTCTCCTCTCTGAATACAGGCTTTTTCGTACCGTATTTTGTTGGAAAGACGTCCTCATCTGTTACTAGTTTCTGCACAGAACTCATGACGAAGTCAACATACTGAGGAGCAGTGCACTTGATCTTCTTTCCCCGCTCATCATACCAGTAGTACTGTCTGTGGAGAGAATCGACAGCGTCACCATGTTGCGCCTCGGATCCTCAGCTCAACTCCTAAGAGGTTAGTGTCTAAATAATATAAAACAACTGCAACATGCAACATTACTGAAATAGATCATCACTTGCCACTGCCAAGTAATACCAAGCACAGAAAGGCTGCTGAAGTCTCCCAGGAGGGGCAGTGATAACTACCTATCCATGACAGACTGAGGGTTTTCAGTCCATAAAACTGTACAGGAAGGCATTATATAACTATTGTAACACTGCTGCCTTTTAAAAAGTGATAAAGCTTCCAATGTTTAACATCATACATGAAACAAAAATTAGTCCTGTAGTGTAGTATTATTAAATAGACAGAAGGTGGCTCCAAAACACCAGCTTTTTCAAAGGTGGTGCTCTGAGATACTTGAAGTGTTTCTCAATAGTACAAATCCTGTTCCAAAATCCTATCTGGGGAATGTTTTATGGCCCTTTTGGACATCCCTACCTACATGTGCCTCAAAAGCCTGCTCCTTTGTTTCCAAACATCCTCAACCAGTGGAATTTACATTTTACATTGCCACCAGGGAATAATCCTATTGGATTTTAAAAGAACAGGAAAAGTTAGCATATTGTGAGGCTTTTCAAAAGCAACTGTAATTATCATATCGATTCAGCTGCAGCCACTGAAATACAACAGAAACATTCTCTAATAACTATTGCAGTCACCTGAGAGAGGAATCTGAAGGCTGCAAAAGAACTCAAAAGTTTTGTTCCTTCTTTTTTTGTTTCTTTAAATCATGGTTAATTAAAGGGTGGTTAATTTGAGGGTGGTGAGGCACTGGAACAGGCTGCCCAGAGAAGCTGTGGATGCCCTAAGCCATTCTGTGATTCTCTGAAAGCACACCGCTGTTACAGAGAGCAGCTATCCATTGTAAGAAATGTTTTTCAGATAAGGAAATCAGCAAAAAAAATTTTTTTTGTTTTTTTTAATGTCACATTAGAGTTATCTGAGTTCCAGTTCCTGAACTCTTCCTTCAGTGTAAGCTCCAGGTGCTGGCCATTATGAGACTGATAAGAAATCCATTGTATTGGACTTCTCGGTTGCTTGATAACATTTTTCTTTCTTCAGTAGGAAGTTAAGGCACATTTGGACACTTTTTTTTTTTTTTTGCAAGGAGATAAGGATTCAATGTTGTTGTTTTTTTTTTCTGTACCTAACAGGGCTAGACTGCGTTAAATTAGAAGGATCTATAGGTGCCACTTGGGAAGTGGAGTTTTGCATGTACTGACCAGCAGAATAGTCCTGAAGCAACTGAAGAAAAACGGTATGTAGCAACTGAAAAGTTCTAATTGTCAGCGTGTTTTCATTGCCCAGAAAGATTCTTAAGGGACCTGACGGGGGTTATGTGAAGACAGTAAGGAACAGTTCATGCCCCAAGCCATATGAAGATGAGAGGAAACAGTACAGAAGTCAGCTCAGACTTTAGAGGAAAGATAATTGAAAACTAGTTCTGCAGACATCTAAGGTTTAGAATTTGTCTTTCAGTGCATTTTCAGCACGTGGTGCTTGGTCGCTCCATTGTTTACTGGAGATAGCAGGATGGCCTGTGAAAGGGCACATAAAGGTAAGTGAATGGAAACGGCAGGAGTTAAAAGGTCTTTGCAGAGCTATGCCAGGCATCAACACTAGTATTTAGGGCCTTAGGGGTGGGCTCTGCTCATCGCTGCTCACTTCCTTTATACAATCCACATGTAGGGAATTGCACAATGTAGTGTGCAAACCCAAGCCATGTCCCCCTCCTTTGTCTAGCCCCGTGTTAAGCTGGAGGAAGGCAGTTCTAGGCAACTCTTGACTTATTTTGGGTCTTAAGACCAGAGCAGCAGCAGACTGGACTGTCTGCTCCTCAGCAGTTCTTACATGCTGTAGAAATCCTCAGCTACAAAACAGAACGGTTTGGAGTTGCCCTTAGGCACAAACCCAAATCTGGATAATTGGATTTTAGTTAAAACAAACAGTTTGGCAACTGTGCAAGTTCACTTACACAAAAATCTAAGTGAATAAATCTGCTACAACATCCCACTGTATGTCCCTTTTGCCTTTAATAGTTAAGCTGATTATGCAAAATGGGAATTCAGAAAAATCATTAAGAGTAAGGGATTGTCCTGTGTGATAAGAATCATTCGTCTTCCCTGTGTTTCAAGCTCTGTGAACAAAGTCTTCACATCTTGAAGAAAGAAAGGAAGGAGCCCCTGGCATGCCATGAACATCTCAGGCAGGGAGCAGCTCCCACCGTGCTGGAGTTATCTCCAGGTTGAGGCCATCGAGGGGCTCAGCTGGGCACAGAAGTCTGAGTGCATTCCACCACTGGCTCTGTGACAGCACAGCCCCATATTAGGCAAAGGATGGGGAGCTAAAAGGACATGAAGACAGACACTTAAAGGCACTTTTTGAAAAGTGCTTACATGATACAGATTTTGATTCCATTCCACATGTAAAATTTTGGCAACTGAAGCTTTCCCAGTATAGAGAGCACAAGGAGTTTGCAGCTCCATTCTAAATCCCAGGGAACAATTACTAATGGGTTTAACATAGAAAAGCCTGTTACACAAATAACAAAGTAAAACAAATATGGAGTCAGTCACAGTGCCATGTCTTAATATGTGTACATATTTTATCCCTTTCCCTACAAAACATTCTGGTTTTGTGCTGGCGAGTTTAAGGAGGACCATACAGCTGTTACTGTACACAGGGAAGCCATGGCAGAACAGAGGCTACTTTACTACATAGGAAAAGCTTCTCTAAGGAGGGAGAGGCAAATGCACTCGAGGTATGGTGTCTGAAAAGGAGGGTGAGACAGTCCTGCTATAAATGCTAGAATACAGGTTATGAAGAAAGAGGGATAGCAAATTGTATAAAGTGCAAGGGCTGTAATAGAGTGCTTGGCAGCAACTTGGAATAGCTTTGATGGTTTGACAGGGGCAAAACAACATTTAGATAGGAAAAAAAAAAAAAAGGAAAAAAGCCACTGTGTAGAAGCTCATGGAACTGAAGAATAGGACACTACAAAACATGCAAGTTTGAGTTGTAAAAGCTTCTGTAGTAAGGGACACTAAGGATAACAGGAGATAGATTGCAAGATTGGGGGAAAAATCAATAATAAGGAATTTATTCCTTAAGGGATTTTAATGGACCAAAATGAGATTTTTTCACTCTTACCTGTAGGCTGCTTAGAAATTTGTATCATTTCTTAATTTCTGCCTGGAGAGTTTTGTAATCTCAACTTTGTGAACAGCACTCACAAAAGCTCTTAGTTATCCACTCACTTCATCACTTTTGAGAAGTTTTGCCCCAATGTCAGCTATAGAGAACCAGTTTACAGGTCATGGTGGGGAACCTTATCATGCCTAATAATAGTAATAATGTATAATGTATTAGTAGCTGCTTTACAGCAAGTGATAAACACATTAATGAGCAAAATCAAGTGATTTCCCAAGTTACATTCAGGCCACCCTCACTAACTTTCAAAGATAAGTGGCTATTCCCCTATTTTTCTTGGCATTACCCCACCTTGCCAGCAAATGCTTCCATCTGTCCTACAAGGAGACTAAGCTTTGGTCAGATGTCTCTTTGTGACCCTAAGCCGAAATTCTCTTTCTCACTGTGTACAGATGGCTGCGTTATCTCATACATCTGACAAGAGCTGAAAGCTGCATCTGTCTGCAGTTTGTCACTTGGCTGGAACTTCTCTGAGATGTTAAAACCTTACCTCAAATGTTAAATTGCAACTTGTGTTTATTTTGCCAGCAAGTCCTCTAAACTTAGGATTGAGTATTTGCAGTGAGTTTGAATGCAAGGGAACGAGACAAGCAACCTGTTCTCCATAGTTAGTTCAACATCCCAGCCATAAATACAAAAAGCCTTCCTTAGGTACGACCAGAAGGGTGTGATCCAAAACCCGCCTGGGGGAACTGGGCAGGGAAAGCACATAGGAGGATCAAATGCAGAACTTCACACTGAACTCAAGAAATGAACACTGCAAAAAACAGTGAACAGCACCCTTATTCCAAAATACTGGCATGCTGTGGCAGCCTAACACAGGTAGCTGCTGCTGCTGAACACACACACATCACAGTCACAAAAGGTCAGACCAGGGTTGTCTTGTCAGGTTAATCTGCAACTGACCCTAATGCTTAGGTGATGTTCTTCATGTACTACACACAGGTCAGAGGCAGGACAAGTCATATCAACTGGTGTTCCTCCAACACAACAAGCACCCACTTAACCTTACTTCATTAGGGCAAGATTTTAAAATAAAAAGTCAGGGGGAATGTATAGCTTTGTAATAGTCACAGTTGGACATGAACAAACGTGCATCTTTGAGGCAGTTCTCTGTGTTTAGGCATCTCTCTTCCAGAAGAGAAGAATGAGGAAAGGCAGAACATGAAGGTAAGGAATATCCAGAATTGTCATTGGAGATATTTGGAGAACACAGTTATGAACAGGGCCTTCAAAACTGAACTGCACCGAGGCATGGAGCTAGGTGAACCTGCACACTTCACAGCAAAATGAAATATGCAACATGAATCAGTCATCAGCCCCCAAGTACAGGAATATAACTGAAGTTGTTCTGATTTAGCTAAACGCCAAACCATTTCTAGCATTTCACAAAAGTGTAGCTATGTTTCCTGTTATTCTCAAGTAGTGCAATTTTCAGTTTTCCAAAACCAAGGATAGGAACATTCAGCTATTGGTCCTCACCACTAAAAATACAGACTGCAGCTGGAGCCACCTCCAGACACTTCCTTTCTTTATTCTGCAGCATAAGCTGCTTACAGAGAACTCTTGTTTAAGAGTCACTACAGCAGAATGGAGCAACGCTGACTAGCCTCTCACCACCATCTCCTTTTAGTCACCATTTCCCATCAGACAAGCCGATCAACAGTTAAGCTCAGTTCTTTGGACAGCCAGTGCTACATCAGGAATTAAAACATGAGAAAGCTTGGGAGCGAGAGTCAACAAAACACTCATTTTACTGATCACCATTTCTCATTTAGAGACATACTGTCTACTTTTGATAAAATCTGAGTCCAGCACAGATTTATTACTTTCTGTTCCAGCCTGCTTTCAAAGCCCCTAGCACAGCCTTTAATTCTCTACTGACAGTTATCTTTCCAACTTTTACATGCAAAAATATCCTCTGTACACTTTGCATTCTTCAGAGTGTTCTCAAAGAAGGCCCCTGATATTAATTTCAAGTGTACAAGATAGCCTAGTACATTAAGCAAGGATTCCTTTTAAGCACTAAGTAATTATCATTAGAGATACAATACAGAGCTCTGGTTCTGTTCCATACATTTCCTAGGATGCCTGCTTGATGTACTATAACATTAACAGCTCAGTCTTCTGTTTTAAAATCCATCTTAACTAAATTAATCCCAGGAAATGCAAGAGGAGGGAAGAATGGGACTATCAGCACATGTGCTGGAGAAAAAAACATAACAGGCTTATTCATACTCAAGTGGATCTCATTTTCCATCATGTTGGACTGTGCTAATCAAGAGCAGGAGTTTATGGTAACTTTTTCTTATATTCACCATGTACAGCAAAACTACAAAGCCTTCTTTCATAAGTGACAGTTAGTCAATGTTTAAAGAGTCCACTAAGCCCTACACAGGGAGAGCGCCAAACCAAAACGTTTTCTGTGCTCTTTGCAAAGCTGCCACTTGTGCCCTCTGTGCCCAGGGGCTCAGGCAGAAAGCCAGCGGCTCACATCAGGCTTGAGGTTATCCATCAGCAGCCTGGTGCTCTGTCAGTACTCTGGATATCAAAAGCACCCGCTGAGGTTTTCACAATTCATTTATCCTTCCCTGCCTCCTCTGGAATCCCAGCAGTGGTACCAGTAAGGACAGTTTTGCCTTTTTTCTGCTTCTCCTCCCCCCAAGCTAAACAACGTGGCAATTTGCCTCTCTGATCTCACTTTATAAAACCAGCTCAGAACAGTCAAAGATCTGGTCTTCCTACTCCTTCACAAAAACACATTGCCACCACACTTCACGACGGAGGGGAGGGAAAAGGATACACAGCTTCCGTGTCCTCACTGAGTGAAGAGATGTGCTTGCCCAGTGCCAACTAACACCAATATTCTCCCCCAGGCCACAAGTTTTCACAGAAAGCCCATAATAGTAAATACTGACTTACGTATTGCACACTGCCATGGTCTGACACGACTCTCCCGTACAGAATTCTGAGATTGTACTATATTGTAAGTTGATGTGATGAAAGAAAGTTGTTGCTGAAAAATAAACACAAAGGAAAAGAAATTCAGAAGTAAAGTACTTTCTAATACTGCTTGTCCTCCAGACAATTACTTAAATAGATCAAGTGAAGTGACCTCAGTGTCTTGGAGCTTGCGTATATATTCAAACATGATTTAGTTAAACAAGTCTAATGATGAACTGCAAAACAAAGAGGTACAGAGAATGAAAGCTCTTGTTTTGATTTAAGATGAAAGCGCCATGATGCATCAGCTCTTATTACTCACTAAGCAGCAAGACTGGAAAGTGTCTCTGTCATCATCAGCCTTACCTTTACAGCAGAATACTCTACTCCAAGCTGAAGGCAAACGATTTGCTACATTATTTTGAAGTCAGACTTAAAATACACAGTGGCTACAAAACAACATTAACAATCCTAATGATATATCTTAAAAAAAAAAAAAAAAACTAGTACACTTCTGCTTTTAAAAAATCTCCTGAGATATTTAACATTTTACTACTCTTCTGGGGCACCTTGGTTTTCTTAATGAGCCTCTATAAACTTTCCTGGTGCAGTTTAAAGAACTTTCTTGCTGCTACTACATACTGTTGAAAATACAAACAAGACTGTGTCAAGGCTGCAGGTTAGAACTGGCAGATGAAGCAGCAGCACATAAAAGTATTGTACATCAGAACTGAGATGCACAGATACAGCATTCAGTCATAGTACTCAGTCACTTCTTTGAGTTCCAGCCTGACTACGGTTTAATTCACAGTAATTCCTCCAAAGCTTGGAAGGAATGGAGGACAGAAATTTAACCAAAAGACATCAAAACGTCTGGTTTTAAGCCTAACTGCCTTGCATATAAGTCTTACTAAATTAGCACTTTTACAGTGTTTCTGGAAAACCAATAGCTTGAGTCAGAAACCTGCTGAGCCAGCAGGTTTAGCAGAGCAGTCAAAGACGAAGCGATGGTCCTCAAAAGAGCATCAGAAGCCCTAATGCCCACTGTGAGTTGGAAGGAGGAAACGCATCAAGTCTCCCCTACTGCTGAGCACAGCTGGTTTGTATGTTAAGACAGCTTAATTACTATGCAAGGTATAATGGCATGCATTATGCAGTAAGCATAAATAGTCATTGCGTGTTTTTCTAAGCACTGAAATCAGTAAAAAGAAACAGTGAATGAGTGCCTTCTTGGGTGTGGACGGCAACCTCAGAGCTGTACGATCACAATACTCACTGTTGCTGGCTAGCCACTCGTTGAGGTCTATTTCTCGTGGTAACATCACTAGCTCCTTAAATTCGAAGTCGGTAATTCTGGATTTTGTGTATTCTGGCTCAAGGTAAAGCTTCTTCTCTTCTGGTGCTGGCTTTTTACCATTTGGCTTTCCCTTGGACTTCCTGCAAGAGATTAAAAAGAAAAGAAGGGTTACCTCTACTGCTGATGAACAGCTACAAAAACCTGAAAGAAGTTGGTTTATACAAACTCCAGTATTTATATTTATAAAAATTATAATACATTTGTATTTATATTGTGTTTATTCCTGTTTATAGCACCCTTCCTGCCTTCCCTCCCATCAACTTAACCTTTTTTGTTTTTGTTTATTAAAGCAAAAGATTGTTTTTTAGAAAGTGCATTTGATTCAGTTACTTTTTTCACATTGCTGGGATAGTTTTGAATGGTGTAAGAAACTTGAGACTGAGCCATTTCGTCTCTATAGTCCTTTTGACAGTTTAGATTGCAAACTATTTGGGAGAGTGACAGTCTCTCTATACACCTGCGAACAGTTGTGACAGCAGCATGGCACCGTGCCCAAAGGAGTTGCTCTGATGTGAGTGTACCAACAATCTGCTGCATCATAGGTAGCTGTCACCTGCAGAACAGGAGCTTGGGGGACAGTAAAAGCAGACCGCTGCAAGAAGATAGCTCTCATTTGGAAAAACGCTCTTTCCACACGATGTGCTTCTTCCTGTGGCACTACATTCTCCAGTATTCCACAGGTCTTCCAGAAGCACACATTTGTGACTTCAGCTAGAAGCACTGACAACTACAACACCACCTCCTTTCTCAACTCCCATTATATCTGATCCTAGTTTTGTTTGTTTGTTTTTCCTGAAAACCCTGTAAAATTCCATGCAAAAAACTACTGGCGGAGCTGCTCCATGAAATAACACTCTGCTTATATTTACAAAAGCAGACAAAGGTATTCCAGAATCCCATAAAGTGCATTTACCTCCATGGCATATTGTGACATTTCTTGTCCATTTTCTAAAGTGTTTGTTGTACCCAACCAATTCCTGGGGTGGGGGCTCAGTACGGACATTTGAGGAAGGACGGTGGGTCAGCACTTTGGCTTTTTTAGGCTGTGTGGTCAAACAGCTGCAAATCCATGTGTTTCTAGTTAAAAATTCCAGCTAACCAGAAACAGAAGATGTATTTCATGGTGAGGGACACGCACCGTAAGCAATACTCACTGTGCATTATCACATACACACAAGGAGATGCTGTATTTTTTAAATGCCAGACTTTCTTGGTTAAAGAGCAGGTTTTTAAGGAACTGTGAAATCAAGACAAGCCCAACTTTGCAGATGAGTGCGTTAAGTTTGCTGCTGAAACTCATCTGGATCCCATCCAAAGGAAATTGACCTCACATTATGGCTCTTAGCACACTTCAAAAAATCTTCCACCTGTGCCCCTAAGATACGTGCCTGATTTTTGCTATGAGGTTGGCATGCACATTTTTCCTGGAATGGTATTTTACGCATCAGCGCTTTCCCCAAAGAAAGTATAATTCTTTATTTCTCTCTTTATGGGCTCTTTACTGATCTGTACATTAAACCTATATTCAGAACGACTCGTGGTCCACATCTTCAACACTGCAGTAGTAGGGAGAGACCTTGATTTGCCTTCTACTAGAAAGGAACGCCTGCCATAGCATACTACAGCTCAGTTACCAGGACCGCCACTAGTTACTGCCTAGAACTTGGGTTGAGCCTTGTCATACTTCCCTCTAAGCAGTAACCTAAGACTGGAGGGACTTTATGATGAGGAAGGAAGGCCGTCTGCAAGGAGAAATCAAGGAAAGCTTGATGACGGCAGTACGATAGACGCTTACACAATGTATTCACAAACCCCAGATGCGCGGGAGCCATCACGAAGAGTTCTCCAGCAGGGAAAAGACAGTCCTGCTGCATTTCCACACGCTCATGAGAATGTCACCATTAGAGAGAGGGCACCCGTGACAGGAATATAATTTTACAGGCTACATGTACAGTAGGAGAAGAAACTAAAACCAGTATTTACAAAGACCATTTAGTTTACTGTGTAGCTACTTCTCTTGCACATTTCCCTGCCATCTCCTTTTTCCACTGCAATGCCCTTCAATTCAAATGAAGCCTGCAAGATATGTCCCTTGGGTTGATTTAATGAAGCAACCTGGACTAATTCTCACAGCTGGTGCCCAAAGGGATGTCTTAGATCCTGGTTCTTAGCTAAGTATACTTGTCTTCAAACCCTTACGTTTGCAAGATTGCTTTTGAACCTCACCATGTAAAATTGACCTGTAGATAAGAAAGAAACGTCCATGAAAGAATTGCAGGAAGACCTTGAAGGTATTTAAAGGTATGCTTCTGTGTCCTTCATTTCTGCTTGGGCGTGAGGCTGCAGGTTTTCACAGAACTTGATAATACCCAAGGAAAACATAATGGCATGAAGGAACAGTCTCGCTGGGATAGCCTGTAACCCGACTTTGTAATAGATGAAGCAACATGTTTGTCCTCTTCCTTCTGGAGGAATACCATGTTAAGACTTGAAACCACCTTACCCTGACAGCAAACACCATAAATCCAGTTGATGCTATGCACTTGGCCCTGAGCTAGTCAAAAATACTTGAGGCCACTAATTTGCTTAATTCCAAGCACAGGCTGCCTTACTCCTAGGCTGCTAAAGCCAGGCCTGGCACGCTCCCTGCCGTGCCTTCGCTGGGCCTTTGACAGACAATACTAAGGTCAACCCAAAAGATACTCTTAGGCTGTGTTTTTTTCGTCAGCTGGGTGGTTTGCCATTTTGCTTGTTATTCTAGGGGGGAGGAACAGGATTGTGACACTGAAGGATAAGTTCATTTTTTAAGAAGCTAAAGAGAGTTATAGTTCGTTAACACTGAGGCGGAAAATATCTTCAGTGTAAGAGACTGGTTTGACAAACCGTGTTAACCACCCAGGGAGGTAAGCTATCGGTGCGAAATAGCGTGGTCGGAACAGAGTTTCTATCTTTGCTTTACTCCAGGATAAACCAAGGTCCCCGTGTCAGGGCTGTACCACATCAGCTTAGAGCAGCTTCTGAGAGGAGGGGAGAGGGGATGGGGGTCAAAAACTGGGGGACAGGGAGGTGACGGAGCCAGGCTGCAGAGGGAAAGCACGCAGGGCAGGCACAGGAGGCTGAGGCAGGCCTTCCAGCAAGAGCACGTACATCGCCTTTACCTTGTCCTCCCGTCAGCACCTTCTTTACAAGAAACCCAACCAACATTTAACACTAGATAGAGTTCACAAATCTGCTGATTATATGTGGTCCTTTTACAAAACCAATTCATTCCCACGCATTAGTACATGCAGGCACTTCTCAACAGGCTGCAAGTCTGTCCACAACTGCCTCAGTATGGAACCGGATCGCCCCAAACAGAAGCTTCCCAAGGCTCCGCTTGGGTTTAAGAAAGAGCCGGACTCATGAGTTCCATCACTGAGCCTGTACCGAGGCCCCTAATCACAGGTGTCACTGATCCCCAGGGGTTTTACTCACACCACTGAAACCTCAATGTCCGAGCACCATCTGCAACACAAACTTCTTTTTAACCTTTTGCAGCTGCTGAGGACTAACACAAGACCCCAGAAAATTGTTTCTACCTTCATGACCTGCTTGGGATATTACATGGTTCAAATGTTTTAAGTACAAACAAAAGAAATTCCAGTCTTAACATTGCCAGGTTTTAAATTGGACCGCACATCTTCCCTCAGGCATGAATCAGGTTGTAAAATCAGACTTTGTAGTATTAATTTAATCATGCTCAGCCTGGGCTGCAAAGCTGTAGGTTTAGGTTAGAAACTGTCAATAGTGGTCAATACTAAAGCATTTTCTTTATAGACTTACAAAGCCGGAGTATACAGCAGCATGGAGAAAACAGTTCAAGAAACACGATTCTGTATGACGACGAGTCAACAAGTACCAGCTCTGTGTTCCAGATGAACCAAAGCTCAGACATTCACAATTACCAGAAACACCAGAAAGCATAAAGCTCAGAAGTCTGCTTCCTTGCTTCTGCTCTCCCCTCCCTCCAAACTCCTGTTGTTTCAAAGGCCTGCAAGAAAACACCACTGACCTGGAGCCAACTCCCAGTGTGCAAAGAGAACCATCCGTTATTCCCTTCATGCTGCCATGTTTAGATGCAAGAGGCCTTTCTCAGTTTTTCATTTTAAAGCACACAAATATGAAAAAATATGTGTTGCCGTTTCTGAGGTGTCCCAGTACACCCTCATAAGCAAAGACTACAGCAGCGAGCATAAAGCAGCACGTTCAAAACCAGCTCGTTCAGCCTGCTTCCAGGGAAAGGAAAAGTGTCAAGAGCTGCGGAGACCTACTGTTCTGTCCAGGAAACACCACAATCCATCACCTACAGCTCATTTACTGGAAAACCTAACTAAATGTCATGCAAGACCACGAAAAGGGCAGTACCTTTCAGAACATTACTGAAGCCAACAGAAGTCCTGATTCCTGTTTATCTGTGTTTTTCTTAAAAAAAGAAGAGAGAGAGAGAGAGAGAGAGAGAGAGAGAGAGAGAGAG